>NC_091485.1:72262547-72579967 GCF_947461875.1 Haliaeetus albicilla
TTGTGTGAAGAACAGTGCTGCTTTAGACCTGGCAGAGAGAAGAAAAAATTCCTGCGTCATCCATCTCAGCCAACAGTGCAGCATGAGATATTCTTTTATTCAAGAAGCAGCTATGAACCAGGAGGAGCAGTCTGAGAGTCGAATGCCTACAAAATGTCCACCTAGAAATGTTAATGCTATCCATAGGATCCAGGGGAGTCACTGATTGGACATAATATGAGAAGAGGATGAATTTCTGTATGGCTCCAGTGAAAAATGGGAAATAGAGAAGGACAAAACGCATGCTGATGGGATGGCCAGGAAAAGCAGGAGAGGACTGGCAGAGCAGTGTCTTTGGGAGGGCCTGGAGGCAAGGAGTATGGGACACATAAAGAAAGCTACTTGAGAGAGGCATTGCATTGCGAAGGTCCTTAGCTGATGTTGTGTGTCTGCCACAGTGGGAAGAAGCATCCAAAAGGTGGCAAGCAGTGGAAGGTAGGAATGGGACCCCAGAAGAGGGCAAGGGAGCAGTGATGGGGAAGGGTTTAAGCATGGAAAGCACAGATGGAGACACTTGTTCAGCAAGAAAATCTCAGCCAATGCTTAGGAAGGGAAAGAGGAACCACTTCCAGGAGAAATACAGTTTAGAAAAACAATGAAATAACTGAATCTGACAGTTATTTTAGCATTTTGAGTTTTTTGTATGATGCCATGATCACAGAATCATAGAATGGTTTGTGTTGGAAGGGGCCTTAAAGATCACCTAGTTCCAACCCCCCTGCCATGGGCAGGGACACCTTCCACTAGACCAGATTGCTCAAAGTTCCATCCAACCTGGCCTTGAACACTTCCATGGGATGGGGCATCCACAGCCTCTCTGGGCAATCTGTTCCCATGCCTCACCACCCTCACAGTGAAGAATTTCTTCCTTACATCTAGTCTAAATCTACCCTCTTTCAGTTTAAAGCCATTACCCCTTGTCCTATCACCACATGCCCTTGTAAAAAGTCCCTCTCCAGCTTTCTTGTAGGTCCCCTTTAGGTACTGGAAGGCTGCTAGAAGGTCTCCCCAGAGCCTTCTCTTCTCCAGGCTGAACAACCCCAACTCTCTCAGCCTGTCTTCACAGGAGATGTGTTCCATCCCTCTGATCATGTTTTTGGCCCTCCTCTGGACTTGCTCCAACAGGTCCATGTCCTTCTTATGTTGGGGGCCCCAGAGCTGAACACAGTCCTCCAGGTGGGGGTCTCCTGAGAGCAGAGTAGAGCGGCAGAATCACCTCCCTTGACCTGCTGGCCACGCTTCTTTGGATGCAGCCCAGGATACGGTTGGCTTTCTGGGCTGCAAGCGCATATTGCTGGGTCACGTTTTGCTTCTCGTCAACCAACAATCCAACTGCCTCCAAATGAAATAGCTTTCAGAGAGACTGTGAATGACAGGACTCAACAAAGGTTGATTTTCGTATGAATAAGTTCACCTCGTTTTAAGCTCCCAGGCTAAAACACCAGCTACTTTCAAGGTCTGTCAAACCCTCTCTCCTGTCCTCCAGCTAGCAGGCTGAACACAATGTGTTTGAATGTCATTTCAGCCCACGCAAAGCCAAAAAGAGCCAAACACCATTTACTGTCTGTGAACCTCTGAACATTAACCATCTTTTAAGCTCGACAGAGTCAGTCTCTCTAATTTTAAAACTAGTTGCCACACAGCAGAGAAAAGTTGGGAACTCTTTGCCTCATCTTTTATTCTGTGTTTCTTCCTGAGTTGCTTTCTTAGACAGGGACAGACACCTCCTGGGTGAAGTGTCCCATCAACTTCCAGGCACCATGTCTTGGATCTCAGTTCTCTTAACAGAGTTAAACTCAAACCATTATTAAGCAAACCAAATCCAACATGCACATGTTGCCAGACAAATTGAATTTGCTTTCACTCAGTTAATTAGGATAAGCTTCCATTCTCACATCAACTGTTCTGCATTCATATGCAGGCACAGTCTCCTCTTCTGCTTCCTGCAATTGCCAGCAGAAGACTAGCAGATTTTCAGACATACACCTCATGGCTTTTTTTGTGGCTGATTCAGACCCAGCTCCTGGTTCTCACAAGACTCTTTCTACGCTTTGATATCTAACACCTGCCAGAGGGGGCATCACAGTTGTCATTGCCACATCTCAGTCCTTAAAAAAACCCTAAAACTCACAAACGCAACCAAACAAAAATCACCCAAGAAAGAAGAAAGGCAGAAAATTGTTGAAGAAGAAAACATCTTTCTTTTTTCACCTTGTCCCAAACAAACAGATAGCTTCGACCCTTTTGTAGGCCAGCACAGATTAGCTCAGGAAATCAGAAACAAGCCGTGGGCTAGAGAACATCCATCCTAGGACTTGGTGGTGCTGTGGTTGCTTGCTAATCAAAAGAGAAAGATTTTTCTGTGCTCTTGTACCCCCATCTCAGCAGCAGGGATAGTCAAACATACCTGTCTTTCAATGTGCTTCATTATATGCTAATGCAAAGAGCCACATAAACATTATTATTTTACTATTATCCTAAGGTTTTTGTTTTCTGGATCCCGAGGCAGGCCCAAAGAGTGGTTGTTCAAAGAGGGCAGCTCAGCTCAGAGTGAACACCTTTCTTTTACAAATTTTAAACTTCATATCAATTCTTCACCTTTTTCTCCCCCTTCTCCCCTGCATGTTCTGTAGACCTGAAGTGCAATGGTATTTCTTTTAGCTGCAGAAAGGTCTGCAGAATAAGGCCATATTCCTTCATCTACCCTCACCAACTTAGCCCACTTCTTTTAAGATAGATGCAAACACACAGGAGCCTAAAGCGCTGCAAAAGCTGAATCTTAATTAGAGATATTTGGTTATACCAAGGTCCCAAGAACATCCTTACCTAGCGGCAACCTTTGTCTTTCAACTCCTTTTACATGTGTTTTCCTGTGAATCTGTTAAGTCCATGCAGCTGCTTAATCAAATCACCAAAAATGTGTTGAACAAAATAATCAGCTTGTGATTACATTTGAAGGGATAAATAACACATGACCAGCATTAATCACTCAATACACCCCGGGTGGGTGGCCGATTCCCAAGGACTTTCAATAAAATCTAGAAAGTGCTATGTTTTTCTTTGACTGCAGTTGCCTTCAACCGAATCAAATGGAATTTTTTTCTCATGTCTAATTTGTTAACACTGCAGATCTCAGAATAGAATTGACAATGCTACTAATAACAACATTTTAAAGTTATTATCCTCACTGAAGTCCTATAGGATTTTATTAGAGCTAATGCAATTCCCCAGACTCTAATGATAAAAGTGCACTTTTCAAATCATCTTACAGGCGTATCATTGCCATTACTGTACTTATTGGTTTCCTTAAATACCAAAATATATCAAGGAGGAGAAAGAGATTGTTTTAGCAGTTACATTTCCCACAAACCATTGTATTGACCATGTTCTAGCATAACTCTAAGATTGATGGATTTAAATCTAGGGAGACAAAAGCAGGAAAGGTCAAGAGGTGGATTATTGCAAACTAGTTGGCAATCAATCCTGGCTGAAGACATGACTTCTTTTTAGTTCACATACTACAGAAAATCCCAGCCCCCATTGCATTTTTTTATGTTATGCTCACCGCTTGTCCTATTATGCAATGTAGTTTTAAGAAGTGCACCCTACAGATTGTGACTGCTTTACTAATATTCTCATCAAGCCAAAGTGTTCAGTTGTTGCAGCGCAGTGGGTGGAGGGGGGATATAATTTTTAAAAATAGATCCTCAAGTCTTTTCTTAGATTGCAAAAAATGTCTTAAAAAAAAAAAAAAAAAAAAAAAAAGAAATCCAAGCTACCACACACTCCCCCGTTCATCTGAAAGTGATTTGTTGACAAGAATAGAAGTTTGGTTTCCAAGGTACAGTGAAAGAGCATAGAGACGGCCTGAGGTATGGGATAAATATGCCATATTTCTCAGTTACACAAGATGCTGTAGCTAAGGGGAGATGCAGAGGGGGTACCAGGATGAAGCTGGTTGCCAAAAATGCCTGAGAGCATTTGTATGTAGTGCCTTGTGTTCAAAAGTGGAGTACAGGTGTGACTCACCCTGCCGAGACATGCATGCCAGCCTCTCTGCAGCGTATGGACAAGACACTGCGAGGCTAAGAAATCCTTTACGGCTTGCTCAGACAAAAGCTATGTGCCAGCTGCCCCTTGCATGGGGACAAGCTTCCTCCAGCTTTCACGGAGGGACTCAGTGGCACTTGCATTGCTCCTGATCCTTCAATGGACCAGAAGCCTGAAGGAGTTTCTGGTAGCACTGGTGCTTTTGCTGCAAAAATTGGTATTTAGAGAGCTGCAGTCCTGCAAGGCCTTTTCACCAGCCATTGTTTCTCATTGCCTGCAGAAATGCAGCCAAAGCTGCCAAATGTACCAAGGGACAGCCCTCAGCAGGGAGGGCTGCCATGCGCACCCGGGGCTAGGGGAGGGATGGTGAGAAGTTGGGTGTAGGTGAATGAAACTCAGAGCCTCGGCGTGGCTGTGCCCTATAGAACCCTTTGCAAGAGAAGATGGATTTAATTACACTTTGCAGAGACCAAACCTGATGGCTCTGAGACTCCTGCTGAGCCTGGGGCAAAGCATTAGCAGTTATGAGAAAAGGGTTCGGATGAGCAGCCATTCCCCATACTGAGATGTTTTGTGGGGGTCACAGCCCATGGTGGGATGGGTTTCACAAACACAGGAGCCTTCTGAGAGCTGTTTTTCCATTGAGACACCTGTTCTGCTTAACCTGCAGACCAGAGGCTCTCAGATGGATGACAACCCCATTCTTCAGGCGCTGGGGTCAGGCCCTCCTGGTGTCCCTGTTGCAGCTTGGTCTTTGCCATTTCTCCATACAGGGTCCTCCTTTTTGCTCCTGTGGGCCCAGAGGGTCCTGGTAACCAACTGCAAAGGGGACATTGTCACTCCAGAGGGTAAGTGGAGCTAAACTAGATTGTGAATGAGCCAGAAAAGAGAAGTAAGAAAACAACACAAGGGCTGGAGAGAAGATAGCAGTGTCCTTCAGGCTACCATGCATGTGAAGTAAATTAACTTCTGAAGTTAACACAGATTAACTGTGTTGATCGGTATTTCTTGCATCACGGAGAGGTTCACTTTGTGATCCTGTAGATCAATTACCATTTGATCATCGTTTGATCATTAATAAAACCCTTTTGTTTAACCCCATAATGATGACTTCTCTTAATAATTCACCTGTGACAGAAGTCTCAACTGCAAGGTGAGGGGACACGTTAAGCAAAGCAGCTATGGCACATTTAGCCCTAAACCCTCTAACTGTCCCCAAAGGTCACCACGCTGTTAGACCACATTCCCCATGGAGCAGGGCACTACTATCGGTCCTCCATTGAAGCTGAGCTGGAAATGTGAATGATTCACAACACAGATAGCATCTAACCATTGGGTTATTTTCCTTTAATAAACCTTTCCTGAACCGAACTATTTTTCCTTTCTGTGTCCCCACCCCTCATCCTGCTTCCGCAAATAAAGGCATTTCCTACTGCAGCCACGGGAACACTCCATCACTGCACCGAAATTTCCTACAGCCTTCCTGGCATTTGTCCTCTGAAATGCCTGAATATGTATAAAGGCTTTCATAAAGCTGAATTGCTCACTGAAAAACTAGGAGCAGAGATCAGCAAGATGTTGAAAAGTCAACCAACACATAGCTGGGTCGGGTTTTCTCCTTGTTTCCCGCCAGCATTTAGTGTAACCTCTGCAGGGTGGAGGGTGGGGAATGGAGAAGGAAAGGGGGGGCAACGTGGTGTTGAAGCAATGGTCTGTCTCCCCCCAAACTCAGCAATCACAAGTTTCATAAGCTACGGGGTTTTGTTTGAAATCGCTAATTTCCATGGCATGTTTATTGATTTGTGCAGATAATGTATTGGGTAAGTCAAATAGTTTATTAACTTTCAGGAGAGTTACATTGCATCCTGATTATATAATTTAGATTTTTGTCGCAGAACTATACTAGGTTTGGGTATTAAACTATCTATTTTCTTTTTTCTTTTTTTTTTTCCCCCCAATAGGTATGAACATGGGTTATCCCTGGGTGGAGGAACATTACTGCTGCAAGCCTGGACTGTGCTCACTGTCTCACCCAGCGCATGGAGAAAGGCTGCAGCTCTGGTGACGTGGTAGGTGTTGTCACTTGTGTTTCACCCACTGGAAAGGTCCCACCCAAGCCCTGTTTGTACGGAGCGAGCGTGGGTCTCTGCTGTAAAGAGATAAGGGGGTAATGGATGACACTGGGTGTTTTAGTAGTACCACAGGGCTGGCAGTGCCCACCTGGCCCATCAAAGGGCTGCGGGACCTGGCTGGAGGGATCACTGCAGATGGCTTTCAGGCTGTGCTGTACAGCTCCTGGGGGAAGCAGCAGCACTGCACTTCAGTGGGATTTTTTTTTTATTTGATTTGACTTTTTCTTGCCCGTAAAAGATTGCTGCAAACACTGAGCTTTTAAATTAAAGGGAGTTAATGAAAGTGTACCTGTGATAACTATTACTGGATCCCTTGTACATTCAACAGTCGCATTAAGATGATTTCTTATTATCTCTAAATCCATTCCAGAGGCATGTTCTCGCTGTTACAGCCCTCCTGTGCACCATCGCAGGTGCAGGTTTGCTGCCCAGCATGGCAGATTAAAAAAAAGGCCAACTGTGTTGCTACAGCCCTGACTTGGCTTTTTAATTTTTTTTCCAAGACGGATGAGCTGGGGCTTACCAGGAACCCTGCTCAACATTTCCCTCGGATAAAGCATGTTCGTGTATCCACATCCCCCGGGCATTCTTAATGCAAATGGAGACTTCACCTAAAATGAGAGGAGATCTTTCTTTTGTTATAAGAATAGCAATGCAGCTTTTGGCTTAGAGTGTGCCGCCTTGTACGAAACGGTATCAAACAAGACAAAAATGGAATATTGTGTTGGTGTAGCCAAGGCTGCTGCAACCACTTCAGTCCCCAGAGTCACTTAGATAGAGTTTACTAGCAAGGCAGATCATCCAAAATATATTTGGTGCATTGTCAGTCACAGGTAGTCCATGAAATATGCATTTTCATACAGCAGCCACTTCATTTCGATTGAACCAGGCATTCATCCCTGAGTTCTTATCTCTGATAGAGCTGGTGGGTTTTGCCACTGTTTTGGTTTTGGCTTATTTATCTCACATGTCCAGTTACCGGTAACAAGGTGGGTCACAAGCCAGAGGCCAGACTTGTGTCTCGCAACTTTGCTTTGTCATAGTGACAAATAAGTGGCTGCTAATTGTTCCTACTGAAGAGGAGATACTGAGGAGGTACAGAAAACCCTGCCCACTTCTTACTGCTACCATTTGCTATGGAGGGGGCAGCCTGACCCCGATTCATTGATTGTTGCCAATTTGCATTGCTTGGTTTCAGGGTGAGGGGGGAATATTTCTTTACAGAGAGGGTGGTCAAACACTGGAACAGGCTTCCTAGAGAGGTGGTTGATGTCCCAAGCCTGTCAGTCTTTAAGGGGCATTTGGACAATGCCCTTTAATAAAATGCTTTAACTTTTGGTCAGCCCTGAAGTGGTCAGGCAGTTGGACTAGATGATTGTTGTCGGTCCCTTCCAACTGAAATATTCTATTCTGTTCTAATTCTATTTTCTATTCTATTCTGTATTGGTTTTGTTGGATCCACAAGCACAAGGTGCACAAGGTGAGGGAAGGACACGTGGCTGGGCAACGTGCTCCCTTGCTCGAGGCATTGGGGTTGGTACACACTGCGGCCGTCACCGCAGGATTGAACCGTATGTAGCTCCAGGACGTCCTCTCTTAATGTGAATTATAGTATCACCAAGACAGAGGCTTGAAAACAGTTAGGAGTCATCTTTGTATCTTCAGGTGGAAGCGAGAAATATAGCTGCTGAAGTGTTTCCTCCTGGGAAAGAGTGTGGAGTAAAAATAAACTTTGGGTTGAGCTAAGCGAGGCCGTGTCTACACATTTGTGAGGCAGTTGCCTTGCACTCGTGGGCTCTGCAGGGTGGTCTGAGGAACATTGTCCTCCTAGGCACTCTGAATCTGCCCCCAGATGCCACCCACCTGGACACCAGCAATATTCAGGATGTCCCAAACAGGGCAGAGAGACCGAGACCGCCACCACTGCTTTGGCAAAGCACCACGCTGCCGTGGAGCTGGGGAGGGCCTGTGACAGTCTGCAGTGCTAGGACCTGATGTGCCCTTTAGTGTTTGGAAGGGGAGCTGGGAGCCACATGGCCAGCACTGAGCAGGGAGATGTGGCATTTAGCGAAGCTTAACTTCTCGCTGCATGGCAGCGCTTCGCATTCAATATTTTACATGTAGCACTGGGACTCCATATAAAGATGTTGTCACTAAGCAACAAAGCATGGATTTTGCAGGAGATGATAGTAAGGTGATACTAAATCTCCTTTCCTCTTCCCTCCTCTCCAACGCACCGAGGTCACCAGAAGCCAGAGCCTTGCCTGTGTGTTAGCTGGGAGCCGGTGGGAGGACTGATAAATAAGGGAAGAGAAGACAACAGTATTGCAGGCTAACTCGTCAGATGTGTCAGGTCTGAAGGGAGAGCTCAGCCAAGCAGGGGTCTTATTCTCCTCCTAGTGCCTAACCTTGAAATAAGGCAGGCAGCAGAGCAGGGCAGGGCGTGGAAAAGCCTTGAGCAGGTGAAGGATGCATTTGAAAACAGAGGGGAGGACTTCAGTTGCAGCACACACCCCAGGACTCTCTGACCGCTCCAAATCCAGAAACCGAGGGTTAGGTCAAAAGGACAAAATGGTAGGGTCTAGCTGCAGAGAAGTGGCACAAACAAGAGCAAGGTCTTACAAAATAAATAATCTGATGTCAGAAAAAATATCTTGAAATGGAAAATCTAAGGAGGCAGGGGAAAAAAGAGGTTTGGAGCCAAGCCTTACAACAGAGCCTTGAGCAGCAACAGCAGTAAGCAAGGCTGGTGCAGGGGCTTTTTCAGTTTTGATTGCAGATGTCTGCCTGGTCTGTGATCTGTGCCCAGCACTGTTGCTCTTTGCATTGCCGCCGAAAGAACCAGCTGATGTCCCCAGCGCAATGAGCAGAGAGGCAAGCTAAACCCCAGTAATGGTGATGGGTGGCACATTTCCATTAGCGTCCTATATATGCAAACAGACAGAGCATCACCTCCCAGCTGCCAAAATACTGCTGCCTTATCTACAGCGCAGCAACGGGCACGGGGAAAAGAGAGAGGGAAAATATGACCGTGGTCATTCGGTAACAGCTCAAAACGCCTCTCAGCTGAGGGTCTCATCAGAGCGGGCCTGCACAAAGCCAAGATAAAGCTGCAGCAGGTTTCCCCCTTCCCCCGGACACTTTATATTGGCAATCCCCAGGAGACCTGTATTTCCCCATCATGTGGCTCCTCACTGACACGTCGCGTGATGCCCTGCTCGCCTGGAAGGTCACTGCGCACCTGGCCGATGGTGTGCATAGCGAAAAGGAAAAATACTGGGAATGAGCCACAGTCCTGGTATTTGTAGCACAGCAGCGCTGAAGAGCCTACGTGCAAACCTGGCTCCCACGGATCTGCACCCTGGATGGGGAGGTAAAGGGGTTTGGTCTAGCCCACCTCCAAAGAAATGAGGCTCCTGTGCTCACGCTGTTTGCATGCAGAGGTGTCTCCCCGAGTCCTTTTAAACTTTAAAACACATTAGTTAACTTCATCCGTGTTTGACGGGACAGGGCAGGGGGATTTATCTCACCCGAATGCAGTGGTCTGCTAAGTGGGTGCCTCCATCTCGACTAGTCACCTTGGCCTCTCTTTATAGCCGCTGGCCAAAAAAAGGCATTTCAGGTCAGAAACATGACTTTACTGATGCAGGGTGGGTGTTTCCTTACAGACCCCCTTTCTCCCTGTGGATTTCCTGGGGAGCACAGATGACTGCCCTGTAAATCACAACAGGTCATCATGTGCCTCCTGTTCATATCTAGCGATTTTAAATAAAGAGGCTTGTGTTAATAACATCACTGATACCTCGTGTCGTTTCTCCCAACAGAGCTTCTGTGACCCCAAGCCCCCAATACGGACTGACCACAAGCTTTAGAGGACGTGATTTTATATTGAAACCACCAGCAGCAACATTTGGAGAGCTCTACAAAAGGGAAAATCTGGTATATTTACCCAATATTTGTATTGAAAATAATATCCCAAAGCATTTGCATATATTTTGTCTTACTTTTGTGCTAAATTTAAATGCTCATTATCCAAGGGCTTTGTTCTGCCACCACATGGAAATGGCTAATATCTAGATACAATTCGAATACTACGGACCTGGGCCAGGTTCCTGCAATGCCCTCCTCAAGAGATTTGTAAAGACACAGCCCTGGCCAGGACTTCAGCCAAGTGTGGAAAGACAGGAGCATCTTCCATCTCTTCCACTAATAAAGAGAGTCTCGAGGGGCTCAGCAGTCCAAGGGAGCGAGAGCTGGGATGGGATGGGCAGGCTTTTTCCACCTTTACACCTTCCTCCAGGTATTTGTTTACATTGCAGATGCCATGGTAGGGAAGGAGAAACCTCTTACCTGGTCTGCCTTGTGCTGGGGTCTGCAATGGCAGCATCTTCTCTGGTGGCATCTTCCATGTAAGCAAATGCCCACAGCTGGCTCTAGGGTTTATTTTAATGAATTAAATTATCCTGTTCAAGTCTCATTTCACGGCTCTTCTGCTCTGCTGTTTACTTACTTTATACTCACGTTACCTTTGCTCTTGTGCTTCCTCCAGGGATCTGCAGGCTGGCAAGGTGACATACTTCTGCATCCCTGGAGCCCCTACCCTCAACTGACACAAAACATTTGCAGGCAGAGAGGAGCACATCCAAATGCCACACTTGTTCCATGAACCATTGTTAATTCTCAGGAGCCTGTGGCCTCTCTCAAGCCAGAGGTGAGGGAAAGCACAATCATTATTAAACTGGTGATTTGAGAGGTATTTTAATTTTTTTTTAGAAAGAAAAAAAAAATGAAAGGGGAAAAGTTCCCTGTTTCACATTTCTTAAGGTCACACTTCATATTAAGGTTCCATTTATAAAGAACACATAAATGCTTAATAGATGTTTAAGTGATTGATGAATCATTTATTGTATATTGCTATTGAACTGTCTCTAAAACTGTGACTTAACCATCTATATACCTGCAGCTGCCATATATACAGCCATCGATAATGTTGGAACACAAAGTATTCATGTGCATAACGTGCTTACCATATCTAACATTTATGAATGCTTTATAAACAATTTATAAATGAAATCTTAATATACAGCGTAACCTATTTTTAGTGTCATGGCAGTTACATAACCCATTTGGCCTTGATTCATCTGTTAACTTTGGGCACCTCGCGGAGGTGTCTCTGGCTGTAGCCCTGTAACATTTCTCTCTGCATTTCTACTCTCCCTTCCTCCCACTGCTTATTTACCCCTGTACTGCCCCAAAGAGCGCTGCAAATGTCTCTGTCAGGGATGCTGCAACCTCGCAGGCTTCAACAGACTGTGCAGTGATTGAGCTGCACATCAATAACCCTCTCACACGTGTCTACACACACTAAAGGAAATCACTCCCTTGCCTTTTCTTTCC
This sequence comes from Haliaeetus albicilla, assembly GCF_947461875.1. NCBI lineage: Eukaryota > Metazoa > Chordata > Aves > Accipitriformes > Accipitridae > Haliaeetus > Haliaeetus albicilla. The sequence continues at coordinate 72,274,166 of NC_091485.1, forward strand.
CCTTTTCAAGCCAAACCCATTGCACAGGTTCAGCCTGGGAGGCCACACGAAGGGGTCAATCAGGCAAAGGGATGGGGATGGAATGGCATCTGTGCTCTGGATCTGAGCTGTTGGGAAAGGAGCTGGTAGGCAGTTGCCTAAACTGGACCATGGCATCACTTGAGCCATCGACCAGGACTGTTCTGTAAGAACATGGGCAGACTTTGGATACCAAAGGCCCCCGTTTCTGACACAAATTAGTGATGACATCCTCATAGCCATTAACAAGATGCTCATTGTCAAACTGCTTCAATAGTTGGCCTGATTTCTTTCTGGCAGTGTCTACATTGTTTTGTTCAAACTGAATACATGCTGAAAAGGGGCTGAAATCGCCCTTCTTCAGCCATGGTATCAGAGTACATTGGGCCATAACAAATTCTTCTCTTCAGAGGATCTAGTGCTCCCTCATCACAGAAGTGGTCCTGTGCTCCCTCATTAACATATGCCTTCCCTTATGCCAAGTAATTTCTGAACAGTTCCTGGGGAGATTCCCTACGGATGCGGAGATGGGGAGGCTGAGAGGACGAGGACATCAGCACAGCCTGTGCTGGTACCAGCCCTTAGAAGAGGAACACTTGGAAGAACAACTGCAAGCAGGAGGTGGATGAGCGCTGTCTCACCTAGTACGCAGCTACTGGGCACAGCCTTTGGGTATAACATGATTTCCCAAGCAAGTCTATTTGTATGAGTTATGCCTCCAAAGTTCATTACTGTGGTTGATACAGATAGATATACACTGAGCACATACTGGCCTGGAAGGATCTTCTGCACTCTCAGACTTATTTTATTTATCTATCCCTCAGGTATTAAAATGACAGTGCCTGATTTTGGTGTCTTCTCCTTGTACCAGGGGTCCTGGGAGCCAGTGGTGATCCAAGAATAAGATGGCCAATGCAACGTAATGAGACAGGGGCCTCAATCTCCACCTTTCAGGTTCAGGTGCAGATTGTGCATCTGCACACAGGTTTAGCAAGTTCCTCACGCAGATGTGTGACTGAATTAGCTTCAATCACTGGCTCTCTTAATGTGCTTAACATTAGGCACATGCTTAGATACCCTGCTAAATCAGGAACACACGGAAAATAAGTAATCAATACATGTTAAATGACATGTCACCTACATACAGCACAAGTCCCACTGGTGTTACGGAACTGATGCATCATGAATGTAGTAGCCTAAGTATCACTCCAACAAGCAACACCAGATGGCAATAAAATAGACAAGGTCCCATTCAACTGAAATATCTCAAGATGCTTTTAAGAGAGGATATGAGAACCAATCTCCAGTTTAACAACTGAAATAGGGTTTGAAGCCATTTTTTCCCCCCGGTAGATGACCAAAGTGTTAGGACGGCTCTGATAGAGATGCAGAGGAAGGAGACAGAAAAAGAAAGGGACATGTTGATCCTTTCTGTTGGAACCAACCAAAGAAAAACAGAAAAGCAGTGAGTGGTAGAGTTGGTGAGAAGGATGAGGTGAAAAAGAGAGATGAGAAACCAAGAGCTAAATGCTGGACAACCCAAGGACCCTGACCTAAGCCCTAGAATGGTCTAACCTGCAGAAGTAAACATGTATCATTGAACACTGGACATGAAAATTGTCCACATCTATGTGTCTTCTGTATTAAGAAAAGACCATTAGTGTTTACAAACCTCTGCAAAGCAAGGGTGGATGCATGGTCCCATTTCAGTGAGAGAGAAAGTGCCCACACCCAGGAAGGGAGCCAGAGGATCCAAGGAAGGGACAGTGCAGCTGGCTTTCACTAAGGAAAGCTTAAGAGCTTCTAGGTTGGGAGCCCAAACACAGGAGCCTCAGGACTGTTTGACAGAAGGAGCTCAAACAGGGTTGGACATGAGATGGTGCACGCAAAACAAGTGGTTCCAATCAGTCTTCCCAGACATACCACCTCCATAAGTGGTCCTCCTTCCAGCCTTTGAGCTGTTTCTGTAGAGGATGGAAAGGATCACAGAACCGTATAATCTTAGAACGGTTTGGGTTGGAAGGGACCATTAAAGATCATCTAGTCCAACCCTGCAATGAGCAGGGACATCTTCAACTAGATCAGGTTGCTCAGAGCCCCGTCCAACCTGACCTTGAATGTTTCCAGGGATGGGGCATCTACCATTTCTCTGGACAACCTGTTCCAGTGTTTCACCACCCTCATTGTCAGTATTAGGATACTGAGGCATAAGTAACCTTTCACGTGAGTGCATCTCTCTCCCCTCAGCTGACAGTTAATGGACACTGACATAGGAGCCACACTTGTATGTGAAGCATACATCTTTTACTACCTCTGAGTTCATCTAGGAAGAGAAAGTTTGAGTGAAGCTGAAATTTCAGTTCCAGGGTCAAACACATTCTTTCAGAGACAGAATGCAGCATCAAGAGATATGTTATTATTACCAGTAAAAACACACAAGAACACTATCAAGAATTACAGACAGAAGAGACAGGCAGAGGTGTAAATAACACAAGATAAGTATTTATTCAGACAGTTAAATTTACACAACTTATGCCTCTCCAATGCATACATATATCGGACCAATGTCTGCTCTCAGCAATGGTGATTTAAATTAGGAATGATTTCATTCAACCAAGTGGGATCATATCAGATTTACATCTGTGTAACAATGCACAGTTTGGCTCATCATGTTCAAAATAATAGCTGGGTGGTTTGGAGAAATAAAAACAAGTTTTCAGTTCCAGAAAAGGAGAGCAGATCAGAAAAGTATCATCCTTTTTTCAAGCACTGCAAAGACCAATCTTGACAGCAATCCCAGTGAAAACTTCCATTAAAAAGAAAACTAAAATCAATGCAGTATTCTCATTTCAAGTACCTTCCCCTCACCCTTCTCTAAATTATGCTGACAAATATTCTTCTTCTGGACAAGTCACAAATGATCCCCAGAAGGAAGAATTTCTTGTGTTTCATCTCCCTCACCAAGACAAGTAGAAGTGTGAGAAAATTAGGAAAGATATCATAAATGCCAAAAGCAACTAAGCATCAAAGTTGACAAGGGACAGAGTGGTCTACTATATAATGAACAAATAGACCATTAAGGGTCAGCTCACACATAAGAACTTATATTTATGAGCACATATGGCAGATTTATAATGGCCTATTGGAAATATGCAGCTTGCTTTTGTTATAATAAAACCTGTTCCCATTCCAACAGCTTCAGCAGGCTGTGGATCAGGATCCTTTATAAGTAAAGGGCATGGGAGTGCTCCATCCCAGTCTTCACAGAACAATATCCTCTCTTCTCAGAGAATGCTCTCAAAAATAAGCTAGGAAATGATCCCTTAGCTGGGTAAGCTGAAGCTTCCTGACTGCAACAGCATCTGCTTCACAATATTTTTGTTTCAAGTGCAATGTGGTCCTTACAAAACCTTAGCTGTATTCCTAGCATCTGCAGATTACCTGCTGGGAATACTGAATAAAACCCAATTTGGATTTCACTGCAACAGTGTTGTGTAACATAGTACAGAGACACATGTCAAAAGCAAGCTTTTATGGAGAAGATTAACTGGTTTAATTCCTGCTCTCTTGGGATCTTATTCTTCTGTGTATATGCCTATGTAGTGACAGAAAATTCAGCCTCATGGCACAAACTGGTCATCCAAGCTCCACTAACGCAAAAAACATTCCCAACTCAGCTGCGTGGACCCTCTTCCCTTGGGTGTGTCTGCCCAGAACCACCGTGCAAGTCTAAGGAACAGTTTTCTTACTGGACATTGCGTGCTGGCAGGTGACGGAGCAGTACACCATTGCAAGTAAATCTTCAGTCGGTCTCAGATCTCCATCAGTTTAAGACTGAAGACTTCCACTCTGGCATTCAAAGCTGTATACAGAGCCACAGCTCAAGAGCAAACACTGATAACGTTGCCACAATACAATTTTTTAGAGATAATACGCTGCATACACTGGAAATATTGCTATCATGCTATAGCTATAGTTTCCTCAAATTAGAAATATATTTAGGATGCATACATTACAGTCATTTGCAAACATGCAATGAACTGAGTTTTGAGGACTGTCATTCCTACGGAAAACACCAGTCACACCTAAAAGTACAACTGGGCATGATGCAGAGAGTCAGAATGAGCTGGACGGACCAGGTCAGGCATGAAGTGGTGTGCCCACACTTGGATGACGCCTAAACAAAATAAAAATCTGCAAAGAGGTTGTGTATCTAGATTTAGCACATACAGAGCTAACTGGAGCTAACTAGAGCACCCCTGCCACATCTTGGTGTATCCACCCCCGAAAGTATACTACCACCAAATTTAAGAGCTGCAGGCTGTAAATTTAAGAAAAGATTGAGACAGGTTTGAAACATATGGTCTGTGAAATAATATATTCATCATACAGCTAAGACATCTCCCTGCTTTACATGGGGTAAATGTGGGTCTCTATACAAAAACATTATTCTGAAAGACAACAGGCTAAATTTTTAGTACATTCATCAACTACTTTTACGGTCAGGAATTCCATGGCCTTAATTGCCTAATAATTAAACTTCATCATTCTAAAAAAAAGAAGGAAAAAACCAACTTCATAATGAAGCCCAGTCTATTAGCATGAAAAATCTGATCAGAAGAGTTTGCAAGAAGTCGTGCAAAGTGGTATTAATGACTAGCTGATTAATTTTTGTGGCTCTTTAAGTGTCTGCAAATGTTTCAAGCGATTGTGTTTGTATAAAACAGAACTGTGAAGCCCAAATTCAGAGGCAAGCCCTAGACAACCCAAAAGTTGGCTTATTTCCTTTCTCAAGGACAAAACTCTTTAGCTCTTCATTGCCTTCTTTCATTTCTTGTTCATAGATCGACCAAACTAAAGGCAGAGACTTTACCAGGAGCAAATGGCACTGGGCTCAGGGGAGGAAGAGAATAACTGGAGGCACATTTGCTATTCTTACTTTCTGTAACACAGGAAAAAGCATCACTACTGCTATTTACTACAAAAGACACCAAATACTCAGCAAACAAGTGAACAAGAACAAACCTGTGAACAAAACTAAGAGAGAATTACACCTCAAGGGTCCATGCCATGGGTCCAGCATAAGCCAGGAGGAATTTCATACAGATATAAAACTCTTGTTGAAAAATGCTAAAACACAGTTATTCAGGTTGGAATTGAGACCTTCAAACACATGGTTAAATTCAGCCCTCATGACCTTTTCAAACCCACTGATATCAATAGAGTATATGAAAGTATAATGCATATATTAGCAGTTTCAAAGGCTTTTTGGAAATAGGAAAACTCTAGCATAGTTATAATCTCTCTCTCTCTCTCTCTCATTAGCTAAAGCAGCTGCCCAAATGACTATCAGCCAACTCAGAAAGTGTTCAGCTGTTCCTCCAAAGTAGGGACTGTGGCCTGGGGTTGGACAGAAACAAACTGGGGTCAAGCAGAGGATGTGCCAAGCATTTCTGTGTACTGTGGTTAATCAAATAGCACACAGTACATTTACAGCTTAGTTTGGACCGTAGGCTCCATAGCACGGATGTGGACACTAGGAAGGCAGAACCAGGAGAGAGGCAGCTCCCTGCTGCAGTTATCTTCATGGAATTTGATATTCAGGTAGAAATCACCTGTGTAGAGAAAGAGAAGTGCTCCAAAGTACACAGAGTCTTTGGTCGGCTTCACCTGGAAAAGCGAACGTGAAAATCAGTATAATTAAACCATCAACAAAATAAAACAGTTGCACTTTGCAATTCAGTAGGTCCTTCAAATGATTTCAAAGCACTCTAGATTCACATCTCAGTATTGCCTTCACACAAAAAGGAGTAAAGATCTTGTCCCTATACTATCAATGGTAAAACTGGAGCATTGAAAATTAAATCCTGTATTATTCTTTCATACAGCAAAGCTGTGGCATAGCTCAAACCAGAACACAGATCTTCAGGAGTCACTGATTCCAGAACAGAGTTAGTTTAAGGCAGAGATGACCCAAAATCTATCCTTAGACTGCATTTATCAACGTCTATATTAAAGGTCTGAATCATGTCTCTGAACTTATGTTAAACACATGGTTAAACACCATTTAACAACTTAGCAATAACTAAATTCATCCCCACTTATTATTCAGACACAATCTGACTGCAAATTCTAATCAAGAATCTTTAATATTCACTATCATTGAAATAATTAAGTTTAGCAAGAAACTTCCCACAAAAAGTAGCCACCCTGATTTAACTTGTCCAAATTAAACACAGTTCACACTGTTTCTACATTTATATTTCTCCCTTCATCACAAAACCATTTACAATCCATATCTTTACAACAAATAATATATCTCTGTCCATCATTTCAGCAAGACACTTAAGTAATTTCTAACTTTAACAATCCCATGACTGTTCATGTAATGATGTTTGAATTAACATCTGCTTCCACAAGATGTTAAATCCAGTTTCAGGGTGCCTAGATTTGGGTTGAAGTTGCTGCAGATGCAAAACATGGAATTAGCACAAAGCCATTCCATTGGATGGAATTTATTAAAAAAATTGTGAAAAGGCGACTTCATCCCAGCAGAAATGACCCAATAAAGGGCACCTGATGCTCCTCAGTACTGGTCTTCCCTCAGCCAAAACCATCTTACCAGTTCCTTTCTGCTCTCTGGACCCTGAAACCATCAAGTCAAGATATACTCATGGCACCATCCCTACTTTCACAGGTAGGTCTGTGCCCATGTATTTTCTTTTTTACTTGAATACTCATTGGTAATGGGCCTTTCTTTGGTCATCTCCAAACACCTCAGTGTCCATCATGTTACAGAGTCCAGTGTTGATTCCAAATGACAGCATGACACACCACTGGTTACCCAAGTTGACACCCAAGCCAAACAACAACAGAAACTCTGGCGTTGGATCCAGAAGCACTGAGCTGTCCAGATGTTCTGGACTTGATTGGATTCAGGGGGAGAAAACCTTTGCAAGGGACATCCCTAGGAACCCATGGGACATTACCACCTGGAACAGTGAAGGGATGAGGCTCTGAGACAGGTTATCAGGATTCTTGCCTGCTACAAAAAATTTGGTTGTATGGTAAACTGGGACATCAACAATGGGGTACTAACTGGGAAAGTGTCTATGGACACCCTTTGCTGAAGGGCATCTTGCCATTGCATAGGAAGACCAGAACAAGGATGGTGACTAGACCATGGTGGGGGAGAGGGGGGAGACGAACCGCTAGAAAAAGTTTCCAGGGGTGTGGGGCACCTCAAGAATATGCCAGAGAGCTGAAAATTGCCTGCCATCACCTCCAATGAGGAAGGTTCTCTGTAGCTTTCAGATGTGAGGGGAATGAGCTGTTTCCTTTTTCTCCTATTCTAGGTTTTTTTGGACCTTCATTGCTGGGTCCTTCAGCCAGCAGACATGCACCCTCTATAGTAGGCTAGGGTGTCACGCTTCTTTGTTGAACCTCCCTAAACTGCTGCTCCTGCACAGGGGCCTGGCTGTTCACAAGCAGCAACATCATCAGAGCTGGCAGAGCCCAGGCTCCCTTTGGCTTTGGTGTTGAGCACTTCTGCTGACCTACAGCAAACTTGTAGCAGCATCGTATCATCCACGTGAGTGATCAGAGCAGCCACAGCTGTTCTCCTGACCCCTGTCCTTGGCATCTCCCCTCCTTGCTGGGTACAAGTTCTTACCCTCTGGCATTGCGTCTGGACATGCAGAACAACATCAAGCAGTCTCCTCTCTTGCTTCCTTCCCCTCCTCCTGGGGCTGTCTGCCTTATTTCTGCCTCACTGGAACTGATGCGGATTTGCATCCAGAGGAGGACAGAGGCAGGCACCAATGCCAGCAGTGGGTAGAGGCAAACAGCAAATGAAGCCTCCTCAGGACTCATACCTTTTTCAAGCTCCTGGTCCATTTTTCCTAGCCTAGCTGCACCTTGAAGAAATATCTGTAACAGCATGGATCAGAGCCCTTGACAAACAGGAAGGTGGCTTCAGGCACATCGGCATCAACACAGTCTTTTCAGTCATTTGAAGTTCTGCCTACATGATTGCTCGTTCCTCCTGCCTTTACAGCACAAGTCTCTGCACCAGTCATGAGTTTCTCCATCATAAGTGAGAAGAGCCAGCAAGGCAGGGAGTGGTATGTGTCCTGTTCTGCCTGCAGCCCATCTCCCTGTGTGCAGTATGCACAGACCAGACAACAATGTTCATGGTTTGGGGACTATCCACATCTGTATGGCCACCTGTAGAACACTATGGTAATCAACACTTGTGGTTTGGAGAAGAAACAGGGAAGCAAAAGTAGCTTGAAACCTTTGCCCTGTTGGGATACAAGTGGCTCTGCAGAACTTCTTCCAAAATACTAACTAACTTTGGAAAGTAAGGCAGCCTCTCTAGTGGGGCTGCCTACAAACATTCCCAGAAGACCACAATTGGCAGCAGTCAGGTCAGTAGAGGGCCAGATCCAACCCAACTGGTATACCAGGCAGCGGACTAATTTTGAGGTTAAACCACCTATGTTTAGGTGTCTCTCTGCACACTAGGCATCCAAGCTCCTACTACAGTAAGAAGACATCTTGTCAATGCAGCCAGTGGAGCAAGCACAGAATGGTCTACCTAGCCAGCCTATAGAGTCAGGCTACACTTGCCTAAACATAGGCACCTCATGACATTTGGGATGACCTAAGGCACTGAGACGTCTGCCAATGGCTGGCGAGATTTACAGGATGATTTACAGGATTTCTGGCAGTAGGTGGAGGCCAGGTGGGATACCCACAGCACCTAAATGATGGTAGACACCTACTTTTAGGCAACTGAATCTTAACCCTAGTGTCTATGTTAGTGTAAGCCAGGTTCTACTGGCTGCAGACTACATCTCCATTGACTAATTGGGAGCTTGGCTGGCCAGCATCCATGGTAACACCTACTCATTCAGATGTCTCAGTCTGGAACTGAATACACCCAAATGTCTGTAAAGTGGATGTCCACATCTGAGCCAGCTGTTCAACACAAGGATTCACTTGTCAAATGTAGAATGAGGTAAAATATCCCCACAACTCCATCAACCTTGATGACTTGCTTTCCACTGACTGTGAAGGGAACTCAGAGTGACTTGTTCAGATGTGTACGCAACTCAGATGTTTCCTGCTGCATCTGACAGTACACACCATCCCACTGATTGCAATGCATGATCCAGCCAACCTACGAGAAACACGAAGATCACATACTCGTGCCTGATCCAGACCAAATTTGTATTGTCATTCGATCTAGCAGCACACAGGGCTGGTAGTGTCACCACCTAGATATGTGCTTATATGTGTGCCAGTCTGGGATGCTGTTGAATAATTGAGTCAGAGTTGAAACAGATTTTACTAAAATTCCACCAAATTGTGGAAACCAAAGACGGGAAGCTTCTACCCCAGAAAAAAATGACTGAAGAATCAAGAAAAAAATGCCCACATTACTCCTCTGCTCCACTGAGATAGAAGAAAAATTAAGTTTTTAGCTCCATCCTAATCCTTCCCTGATTCAGGCTACCATGTGGGACTGCGATTGCTTAGAACTAATTACTACTTATTTATACTGCTGTAGTACTTAGGGAGCTCAGTTGGAGATTAGGGCTAGTGCCAGCTCTGTTCGCTGCCCCAAAGAGTTTACAGTGCGAGTAAAACAGTGCCAAGAAAACTAATTTGTTCCAGATGGGCCACAGAGGACCTGCCAGAACTGAACAAACGTTCATCGCAGCTTCTGAGCTGATTCAAAATGACCATCTACTGATGAATTTCTCCTCATCTCCCACTACCAATCACTTGAGCTAGTGTGTGATAACACATGCAGGAAAAAAACCTGCTTGAGAATAGTAATGGCAAAAGCAGGAACAACAAGGAAAGATGAATTGCTGGTAGTTACAGGAATCTCCATAGAAGATAATTTTGGGGGTTTTGATTTGGCAAGAAGCAACTCTGTCTGATCAACTACTTAGTCAAAAAAAGCCCATTGGTAAGAACGAAGATTTTTTTAGTAATATGTCTAAAGCTAAACTTCAGGTTGTGAAGTGAGATAAAAAAATAAATCAGTGCAATGTATTTTAATGGCTGGGGGTCCACCATGTTACCTCATGTTTCAAAACCCCGCACTGATCAAAAATGTCTACTATCTATATGATAACTGGTGAAGTAACTTTTTCTGTTAAATACAGACATAGAAAGGTAAGGTTAACCAAATTAGAAGGTGTGCTTAAACCCAAAGATTTTACTTAATTTAAAATGCATGGAAATATCTCAATAGCCTTTAAAATTTTCAGTAAAAGAATTTGCTTTTTTGAAGTAGTATATCCCAGCAGAGACTTTGTGACACAAATGCAGACTGCTGCATTGAATTGAAGTAAGAGCACAAAAAGGTGAATAAGCACTCATTACGTTACTTCCATGATAAATCATCTAACCTGGACTTCAAGCCACAAGAAAGAGAAATACGAAATCGTATGACTTTTACCCTTTAAACAATTTATATGCATACTGCGAAGTAGCATGTGCATGCTGAAAATTCCTGTACATAACCCCTGTCTTCCAGATATCAGCAGAAACTGATTTGAAACTTTTTAGTCTGGAAACAAAAATAATTGTCATTTGCTGAGCATCAGGCTTAATATGAAACTAGCATTTAGGAAAGCAGAGGGGGTTTGGGTTTTGTTTGGTTTTTTCCCCAGAGAAATCTCATTCAGTTGAGCACCAATAATGTAGTTTCTGCATTGGCATGACAACAGACCACATTTTCAGGGCGTGAGAAATATCTTCTCTTGCTGTAATACCTGATGCTCCCACTTGCTCTTGACTATACACTACTGATAAGCCAAACCATACGCTAGCCCTCCATCCTTCCTCCCACCCAGCTCAGCAGCGCAATAAATCATGTCACCACCTCCTTGCCAGTGTCAGTGTAAAGTCAGCCCAATTAGCTTAAACTGCTGACGAATGTAGTTTTTGCTAAACTGGCCAACTTTGCACGAAAACAAATGCTCACACCATCTCTCCCACTGGGTCTGCTGGGGAAGAGGGGAGCATCTTCCCGTAGAGGGGCAGAAACAAGCAGCTGAGAAAAGGTAGCATCTCAAGCCACCTCTGTTAAACAAGCAAAGTAATCGTGTGCCCACGACCTCAGTTTATACACACAATGGGCATATGTTTAATAGCTTCGACAGAGCAGCACTGAGTTACACTAGCAGGGAATCTGGTCCAGTGTCTCAGCTTTCATTTACAAAAAAGAGAAACTCTAAATCTCTTTCATCTCACCCAACCATGAGCTGCTTTGGTTTCTTAACCAGCATCTGTCTGAATTTCTGCCAAACTCAGAGCATGAACACAATTCTGAGTATGTTCGTTCTTCCCTGAAGCATCAAATGCACAAATCAGGACTTTCTTCTTGTCCCCAAAACAGGTGTGGCTTTCTGAAATCTTTTTTCCATTACTGAATTAGTTATTATGGGGGATGAAAGGGCCTCTGACAGCATTAGATACACTGTTTGAAGAATTTTCTTCCATGATCAGGGCTCTATGCCTCAAAGAAATATGACTAAGCATTTTCTCTAGGAGCCTGTGTAGGACAAGTATCAATACTACATACCATGAAATATAACACTTCTTGTCTAAGAGTCGACATTTTCTTCATTTCACCTTTTTGGATGAAAAGGAGGACAAATAGCAGAAAACAACTCTATTTTTAACTTATCGGGGACTGTGTTTACAGGAGAAATGTCACAATACTGAAAACGGGGCAAAAGCAGGGACCGTAACATATGAGAAGGCTGCCTGGGCCAGCACAAGAGATGTGACCTCCTGACTTTGTGCCCTGTAGGAGACTCAATCAGAAGGTAAGAATACATCATGCTGACATCTCCCTTTTCCCTCATTAGCCTGGAGGGTCAGGCCCTTCAGCAGCTGGGCACCCAAAGACTGCCACTCTGATTAAAAAATCCACATTGTCAGATAGAGAGTCAAAGAAATCCATCTCTTGATTATTTCTGTTGACATATTTAAATAATTCAGCTAAGAATGTAGTTAGCCCCCATTAAAATTCAAGTTGATGGTGTATTCCTCATTAGCTTTTTGAAATATTTTCTCCCCATGATGCGTAATTGAAAAATATGCCTGGTGACTATGCCTGTGGTAAACCTTTAATTTCTTTCTTACTAAGGTTCCCTTATATATTCAGTTTTGACAGGTACATTTTATTAGCGATCCGAAGAGCTGACCTAAGCAAAGGTCCTAAGCACTATCCCAAAAACTCACTCTCTTCTTCATGTTTATTTTATAAGTTACCAGAAATACTGCTTATTCCACTCTGCAGTACTGTCTGTATGTTTTTCATTCCTGGTTTTCTGTTGTTGCGGGTTTTGGGGGAAGGATGTGGGAGAGAGTAGTTTTATCTGTATTTTCAGTGTCTTGCCTTAGAAGCAAAAAGCTCCTAGTCTCGCATATTCTAAAGAAGAAATTGAGAGAAAAATCAAAATCTCATTTGTTCTAAAAAGGGACTTTTTTGTCTCATTTTAAGCATGTTTTCTATTTTTCTTTATGGTTTTATAAAAGTATGCTAAGCGACAAGGAAATGAACCAGCTCATCAGATCGGTCATTAATGTTTAGCATTTTCTTTTTGCAGTCTGTTGCATTTCCTCAGGACCTGACTAAAACTGATTTGCTGAGTTCCTTGGCTCAGCCTGGGGAATACTTCTTATGGACTAAAAAGTTACTTAAAATCTATTACTGCAGGCTGCACTGGATGGCTCAAGGGACTGGCAATATGGTATTGAATATTTTATCTAGGTTACCCATTCACATTTAGTCAGATCTGGAGTGACCAAAAGTTACTGTCTCTGATAGTTTACCAGTCGTTTACATGATAGGAAATCACAGTCGTAAACCATTTCAGAGAGATGATTCTGTATCCCCAAACCTAGCAGCACCTTTAGCAATAGCTGCCATAATCACGGTGCTTTCCAAAAATTAATCTGCCTTAAAATGCACAATCGAATAATGAAGCCCTTTTCTACAAACGCACGTCATCCACAATCATGATACGTCTGATAGAAAGACTTACTGAATCGATGTAGAAGGTGTTGGATCCCACAAAGGTGATAGCATCTTGCAGCTCATAGTTGTGCACCCCATTTTGGTAATCCTGGTAGGGCGTCATGGTGAGAGCGAAAGGCCCCACGCTGTGTTTGCTCCAGTTGGTCAGCTTCACCTCCAACGGGATGGGGTCTCCCACTTTGCAGTTCACCACGATATCACAGTCACAAAGCTTGCCATCAACGAGGATATCTGCAAATCAAGAAAACAATTCCACATTATGTTGGACTCCTGCTTTAGAAACTCTATTAATCTTGATAGGAAACTTAACAAGAAAAAGTAACCTCAATGAAACCAAGAGTACATGACAGTTAGCCTTAGGAAAGAAAACCCAATGTTGCAGTGTTGTGTAAGGTAGTGTTGCAGGGAAACCACTTGCAATAAACACTTCATGAAGGTCTGGTATCCGTTCACAGCTGTTGAAAGAGCTACGAAAAAAACAATTACGACCTATACACAGGTGCCAGAAGGGTTTTTTTTAACCTCCTCCCTCGAAGGCCAAAGCCACGGACAACTTCTCATGCTTCTCCTGCAAATCAACAGCATCAGGTGAAGGGAAACACAAACAGGAATCATCAATACAAATGGTAGCTAGACAGATCCAGGGCTGGATGCCCATGTTCACATGTTACAGCCAGAATAAATCCTCCTGTATGGAGGTGACCTTTTGGAGCAGGACAGACACTGCCAGAATTTGCAATGTAATACATATATTAAAGTCCAGATTATAAGGAAAAAAGGGATTTTAAAATTATACAGCAGTACTATGAGCTTGTTCACTCTTTGCGCTTTAATTCATTCTGGGATTTCTATTTTTAACTTTCTACTTTTCTTTCCCTTACTGGGATAGCAGAAAATATAAAGCCTCTAAATTGGTTACTGCTGGGACAATGACAGCTGGAGTAATGTGTCCACTAACCTTGCCCATTTGCTTATACAGAACCAAAATGTTTCATTACCAACACACTATGAAATTGCTAGTCCAATTCCCCAGTCTGAAAGGGTTCCCAGTTGTGCAGTATTACTGTATTTTTCAGATGAGGGTTATCTCTAATGCACTATTAATACAGGAACATTTCTATTTCACTGTGGGTTCATGTTCAGAGATAAGAGAAAGCCCTGGGCACATGTAAGAAAGCATCCTCTGTGTGAATACCTATCCCCACAATCTCACACGCCCATGAGGCATTTCGATCACTCTAGCTCCTTCTCAGTTGCTTGCCTTATGACATACAGCATATTATTCCTCTGCCAACAGCATCAGATTTACATTAGTAATACCCCCTCTTCAAGAAAAGATACTGTTTTTATGCTTCAGGAGCTTTCACAGAAAAAAAACATTTTACACCAAGGTGATTTTTTTTTCTTATTTTTGTTTTGTTGCCTTAGACAAAAAAAACTACAAAATGATGCATGTTCTTGTGATGCCCTTTAGCCTGGCAAACTGAACAAGCCTCAGCGCACCACCTGGGAAAAACAAAACAAAACAAAAAAAAAACCTAGTGCCAAAGAAGAAACAAGTTCAGAAAGGGACAGCCCCTGTGCAAAAACTTTCCTTTCCAAAGGAGATGCCAAGTTTTTGACAACGAGAGCACTGGTGAGCCACACCTGGAGTACTGTGTCCAGTTCTGGGCTCCTCAGTACAAGAGAGACATGGACATACTGGAGAGAGTCCAGTGAAGGGCCATGAAGAGGATTAAGGGACTGGAGCGTGTCTCCTATGAGGAAAGGCTGAGGGAGCTGGGACTGTTCAGCTTAGAGAAGAGAAGGCTCAAGGAGGATCTCGTCAATATATGTAAATACCTGAAGGGAGGTTGCAAAGAGGACAGAGCCAGGCTCTTTCCAGTGGTGCCCAGTGCCAGGACCAGAAGCAATGGGCACAAACTGAAACACAGGAGGTTCCCTCTCAACATCAGGGAACACTTTTTTACTGCGAGGGTGACCGAGCACAGGTTGCCCAGGGAGGTTGTGCAGTCTCCATCCTTGGAGATACTCAAAAGCCGTCTGAACATGGTCCTGGGCAACTGGCTCTAGGTGGCCCTGCTTGAGCGGTGGGGTTGGACCAGAGGACCTCCAGAGGTCCCTGCCAACCTCAACCATTCTGCGATTCTGTGATTCTGTGAAAGGAAGCTATAATCACCATTGCATTTTAGGAAAGGGCTAGAAAACCTGTTGGCATTGGATTTCTTTTGCAATAGCACACTCTAATGTTATGGGCTCTCCTGCCCAACATGATCAAAATGCTTCTTGCAGGATTGCCCTAACACCATGGAGTTGAAGTAGTGGTTATAATGGTATCCCATTATCTGGGATTAACTGACTTGCGTTTTTCAAAACACAAAAATATGTGTGTGTGGATAATCTTTGTGCTTCCCAGCCTCCTGTCACAGAATGGAAGTCCAGCTGCTTCCTTCAAAAGAAATGCATTTATATCAATTCATTACTTCATATCAGTTTATGTTTTCAAGCTTCTCCCTGAAAGGTAAGTGTTTTCATCTAAAAAAAAAAATGTAAAAAATCTTTTTTTGTGGTTCCTCCAGCCAGCAGGTCTTACAGCTGCATGAATGGTTAGCTCCCCAGACCAGCACGAACTGGTCAGAAATACTCAATAAGCTAGGTGCATGAATCTTTACTTTCAAGCTGCTCATCAACTTCCCTTTTAGCTTTAAAATTCAATGCTCTGCTGTAGGAATTGTAAATGAACCCTTTGACCTCTGTCTCCACCTTTGTATCTAATAATAGCTCAGAGCATTGGATCCTAATATCTTCATGTGAAAATACAAAATCCAAACAAAAGAGAGGCAATTAACTCTGGCTCAACCAGATTAATTTTCCTTCGTATTCCTAAAAAAATTAAATTCATGTAGGATTGATTTAAGACCGTGTGTGTGCACACGTGCTTGTGTACATATTGAGAGATTATTTCCTTCCCTCCCAGCACACCCTTCCCTCCTGCAGTACTGAAGCCAAGGATCTCAATGAGATGTCAGATGAGAAAACACACATGGCTGGCATGCAAAATACTATGGAAAGGAGTGTTTAAAAACAGTCCCCTTTCATCAGAGAGAACAGCTTGGTTTGACAGGCAGTTTTACTCACTTCCTGACACAGAAAACATCTCATGGACCATACGGATTTGCTTTAATATTTTCATCCATGAACAGAGGAAAAGCCATGTGTACAGGGTCCCATTTCTGCAGATTCAGCTCACTCACACAGATGGCATATAAAAGCTGAGACTGCTCACACCACTGCTGTGAGAGTGAATCATTATTGGCTTCAGTATACAGGAGCTCTGAATCAGAAGACACATTCACTAGGACAGAAGACAGTGGTGGCCCTATCTCCATCCTCCAAAGATTCAGATACAAGAGAAACAGTATTTCGGAAAATTGGAAGGACCAAGTTTAATGCAAACAACATATAGAAATTACATTTAAAAGGTGGAAGCATAAACTGGCTGTCAGGGCAAAAAAACCACAAAGACCTAGCATTCTCCTTCTAATTAAAAGTTAAATCCTTTTCAAAGTACTTTAATAAGCCAACAGAATGCTGCTTTCCCCCCCCCCCCCCGCCCCCTCGGTCCTTTCCTGCTCATTTACCTACATGTGTCCACTATGTTGGCATCCTTGGATACCAACATTACCCTGCAATGCTTGGTAGCCACAAAAAAAGGAATGACACAGTCTCTGCCATGCACCCATGAACAGGCACAGGACCACTCTATTTTATCTCTAGGACCTTCTCTAAGTGATTATTGTATCAAGGGAGAAAATGTTGTCCAACACATTTTGGAAAAGGCAGAGGATGGGGATGATACAAGCCACTGAGAAGGGTGATTGGAAAGCCTTGCTTTTTCACTGATGGCTTTAGCCGAGACTTTTAGGATCTCTGTGAATTAATCTTTTAGTTGGAAAAACTACTTCATGGTCCAGCTGATAGGTGATGCTTATTGACACCACAGTCAGTCTAGGAGACCACTATATAAAGATAATACATCAGAATTTTTATAATGTCTTTCTTTCAGGATCTCAAACCTCTCAAAGAAAAGGGAATGAATGTTATTAACAGGAAGACAATCACTATTCCACAAGAAAAACATCATTTACCATCACCTGCCAGGTGCACTTCTGTCTACATCACCCCAAGGAGCAGCTTGGAAATGAATACCAAACATTATTAACATTTTGTGTTATTTACTCTGCTCATATTAACACACAGTAAGTTGTTCTTGCTACTTTGTCAAGTTTCCATGTAAGCACTCACAATTTATTGGCCCACCTGTACATCAAGAGTCCCAAGTCATGGCTAATTGCATTTCTGCACCCAACTCCCTATTTGCCATTGTAAAAGTTTAATTTTGGAAAGGCGCATACAAATACATGTTTAATCTCAGTGGAAATGCATACTTCAGCAATGTTTACTCTCCACGCTCAAGTTTGGGTTCATTTTAAAAAACAGGCTGCAGAAGAAGGCAGGGCTTTTGTGCTCATCTTTACAGTGGAGGACACAGAAATTTCCACCGGATATTTGCTTTTAAACTGGATGTTGAATTCCCAAATGATGCAGATGCACTGGCCCCTGTCATTCAATGCAGCTGAGAACCTGGCTCAAGACTTGGAGCAAACACCTCACAGAGGCATGGCTTTGCACAAGTGAGTAGGTCAACAAAACTCAAGGCAAGAGATGCCCAAATGAGTAAATACGTCTCACATAAAAGGTAGAAGAGATCTTCAAGCCCAGAAAAGCAAGCCTTGCTTGGCTGTACTGTGATAGTTAAGGGAATTTTAGTCAATCAACCATTTTTTATGCTGTTAGAACTGTTCCAAAATACTAGTTTTACTCGTCTCAGTCTGTGAACTGGGAGAGCCATGGTCCAAGGAAGGGAGACGAGCAGGAACAACGCTGACATCTCTAGGTAATGTCCATCAAGTACTTCGATGGAGGAAAGCCAAAGACCAAGAGCCCAGGCCAGAGTCGCTGCAGTGAAAGTCTCACAGAATGATTCAGTTTTTTTCTGTGTTCACCAAATCTAAAGTGCTGATTAAAATGTCTGCCCAGGCCAGCTCTACTTCTAATTGACCTAAAAGAGCAAAGAAAGGGCCAGCCATGCTGTCTGGAACAACTTTTTTCTTTTTTCCTGCCCTCTTCTGCAAGAATGTTTTTTTCAGAATTTTGCAAGGAACTTAACAATGCAAAGAGAATTCTTTTTTTTTACGAATTATTAATTTAGAAATAAGTTGAACAATTCTAGCCATGTCTGATCTTACATATTATGCAGATGGAAGGAAGATCAGAATGGAGGAAAAAACCTGTACTACAGGCAAAATCTACGTATAGAGCAAGCTGATCCTGCTGTCTCCAAACAAGCAAGTTCTCTGTCCCTCCTCTCACGCTGCACATCAGGTCAGCAACAGTTTTAGCAACCTGCTATTTGGGGTTCAGCTGGCTGCTTAGAGAAGCTGGCAGGTAACATGTGGCGTTCTGTTGAGACAACAGGCTCCTCCAATTTTACTATGTATCTCCTCCAATATGTGAACGTAAACACTGTTTCTGTATCCCCTCTTCCCATTTGTTCTCCCTCATGTAGATCAGTTTCCTTTCATTTTCCAAACCGTTCATGCAAATTATTTACACATAGAGATACAGCATTGGTTACATTTGTTTGTCCATTACAAGGTCCTGCAGTATTTTCAGAGCTGAATACATCCATACAAAAGATATTTCTATGAATATAAAAACTGTGTTCCCTGTCACTCTCATCATGAAAATGCTGAATGGTTTAACAACACAAGAGCCTCATAGCTATTTGCATAAAACCTTCTGTACGTGGTTTGGATCTGCTCCTCACACCAAACCTGAGCATCTTAACTTGGAATAACATCCTCATGTTCAGTCATTGTTATACTGACACAATACTGAGCCAAATCCATCCCCTGCATAATTTCATTGCAGTCAATAGTAACAGAGCACAGAGGTATACAGATGTTTGTATTGTAACAGCTTCAAATTACACAAATATCTCACCTTGTCAACCACTGCTAGTCCTGTCCTAGAAAGTGCCCTTCTACTCAGAGCCTGCTGATCCAAAACCCCTATGGACCTGAAGAGTTCAGCTCCTCTTTGGGTCAAGGCCCTTGGACAGGGATGAATAAAAAATACAGGAAAAGATATGAACAAACTAGTGCAGCTTCCTGCAAGTACCAACAACCCAGAGACCTTCAGCTAACACAGGGGCATGAACCTGAAAACAGGAAAGTTGGCAGAGGATGGGATGACTGAACACGAATATAGGCTAGTGAAAGAGGCAACTGCTTTCAGAAGACCTCTGAGCTGCCTGATTCCTGGCAGACTTCCCATTCCCAAACATTTTACAATTGAATTAAGGACACTTTATTCGCTCCAAAAGCAATTAAAAAGAAAAACCACATTTAAAATATAGTTCTAGCAACAATAAGCAATTAGTCTTTGATAATTGTCTGTGTCTTCCTATTTAATCACTCTTTTGCAGTGGCCGGTATACTGATGACAGATCCCGACTGGTTTGAGTATCATTCTTGCCAAATTGTTTTGAGTTTGTGTCTGTTCTTAACTCTGTGATGACAATGGACTGAGGATGCTGCAGCATCCCCTTAGAACTCACTTGCGAAAGGATTTTTCAACCTTGTTCATTTGCACTAAGCTTTCTTCCTCCAAATCAGTATAATGTTTATGTCCAATTTTAATCTCCAAATCTATCCTTGGCAGACACGTGATCAGCATTCAATTTCAGTGCTACTTCATCTCAGCTGTAAACATTTAGATGTCGTACAACCTTCTTCAATTAACTCTAAATACCAGGATCACACTAGCTGAAAAGAAAAGCATGAACATGATTAGGGCTCTGGCGTTTGACTGCCTCCAACTTCTACTTGGGATCTTAAAACAGCAAACCTGAATGCACATTAATCACAGATTTATTTAAGAAATTAGCTGTTCAGTTTAACCTCTCTGGTTTTGGTGAGAGTTATTTTATTTTGCACATGCCTTTTACGATAGACATTTCTCCTTCCCTGTGAAATTGCTGGCACACGGATGGCACCTGCTTGTCTCATTTCTCCTCTGGCAGCCAAGATAACCTGTCATTTGGTGATTTGTCCAATTTGCTATCAAAGTGAAAATCACTTCAGAGTTCATACTGCTTGTGTCCAGTCCTAATCTAAATGCTCAAAGGCAGACACCTAAAATTTTAAGTCTCAAAGCTCTGTGTTTTCCAGTGAGCCTGAGCTCTTTTTTGACTTATTTTAAAATATTCCATGACACAGCCACAGCTTGCTTAAATAGTCTCATTTCTGAATGTGGGCCAACCCCTTTTTATCTATTCATCACAAGCAGGTTTGCAAAAGACTTCTTTTTATTATCTGCTACACAGCCAGAAGGTCAGGCTGGCATACAATGTATAACTGTGTTTTGAAATTTCACAATCCCAGGATTTGCATGTTATTTTAGGTTATTGAAAACTTTATTTCTATAGATTGTCTGTGGCAGAAGTACTTTCAGAGCATTCCTACCCTGCCTTGTGGGGGAAAAAAAAAAAAAAGGGGAAAAAAACAGCCCTATATTACATTTAAACAAAACTGATCCACACTAGGATATATCATATAACACTATTTTTTTATACTGGCAGCTTTCTGCAAAACTGCTGCAGGTCATGACTAACATGGCTTAACCTGCAGCTTACTGAAAGAAAATCACCTTATTCCTCACTGGTTGCATAATTAGACTTAAAATTTTCTTCTTCTTTCTGCCATTCTGCAATGATGGATGTGAGACAAACCTCTGCAGAGGAGATTTTTAAAGGTCTCATGCAAACTTTGTGGGAGTTTCTGACTTGTGACTGAAAAGTTAACAGTAAAAAAGGAGCCTGTATCCCTTACGTGCTGGTTTGGGAGTCTGTCAGATCTCAAAGCAGTTTTAGTCTAGACACTACGTAGATTGCAGACCTCCAGGGAGTGTTACCCGCTCTAGAAATCAGTGATAAGGATGGAGATTGTGGTACATTCCCTATGGAGGTAGTAGTGAGCTAGCACATGGTCACAAAAGAAGTAATGCCTCCTTAACAGCAGAGACACAAAACTAGGCTCCTGTACTCAATTCTGGGCATGCAAAGTCAATATATGGATTTCACCACACACTCGACTTACCTAAACTGTCACTGGCAATATGGAAGTGGAAACTATTTTTCTGGATTTTCTACTGTTTCAAGTGGAAACAGTATTTCCCACATTATCCATTCAACAGGCACACAGTGGTGCTCTGGACTCTCACATAGATAAGGGATCATACCTAACAGGTAGCTATTTTTTAAATTGCTAGTTAATCTAATCCTATGTGTAGTATAATTATCATATTTGAGGCCTGTATGATGAAATATGCGTTGTGCTGTCTGAAGCAGAAGGAACTCAAACGCAGACGAGAAGAGAGATGAGAGCGCCGGTATCTCCATGCCTGTATGTATAGAGACACAGGGGCAGGATGCTTTAAGAAAGCAAAAAAGTGATACTGATTATTTAAAGAAAAATGATGGGTATGTTACCCATTTTCCATGCTTGTCTTAAAAAATAACTGTGAAATATTGCATGAGATGTCCAGGCTGTAAGAATTTTTGTGTCCTTGTAGAGCAGTCAAAGCCTGGTACAAGATAATATATAACCCCCTATTAACAGGCAGGTAGATGATTTACCACATTTCAGTAACTGTGTAAATATGAGCACTAGGACACTGAGCCTCATGGGCCTCCTGTAGCCCAACCATGATTGAAACGCAATGAGCTGAGCTAAATGAGAGATATTAAACAACGCCAGGTACAAACACTGTATCGCAGCACTTTATGTACAGGGAAGGTGTGACGTGTGGTTACTAGACTACATGTGGCTAATGTCTACAGACCAGAGTTGCTCAAAAGCAGAGGTGCACATTAAAATGGACATGTTCTTAATGAAGTTTCTATGAATTTCAGTCACAGCATATGTCAGTCTAATGACTCTAAGTTGTTTTACTTACCAGTGGATTGAGTTAAATTTTTATTATTTTCCCTATGCAAGGTTAGTCTATTCTGCCACTTTTGCATTAAGACATGAGACAGTAACCCGGGTAGATGTGACTTGGAAAATATCAAGCCCTACTATGATGCTATGACTTCGCTATTATGATTGCATCTTTTTTCTACATCATGACCTGTCTCAAAATCCAATTTGAATCCACAAAAGAACTGCACTAGTAGATACATGCAGATGGAAGTTTTCAGTCATCCTCTGTGACACAAATCCATATTCCTCCTTGTTAGATAGGATATAACACACAAAAACCAATCAAACTTACTGAAAACAAGAAATCTTTAAGCCTAGAGTCATCAACCCAAACAACTTTTGGCCTTTCTCTGAGATATTTCTGTTAATAATTTACTACTTGCTAAAACTGAACAAGCTCAAAACCTAGCTCCTGAATTTTTCATGAAGTCCTTTCCTTTCCATAACTGTCTTAATTTCAGAAATAAAATCAGACTCTTTCCTGCCAATCTTGGCTTTCTCTTTGACTTGATCTCCTCTCATGACTCACACCTCCAGTCTGTGATTAAATCCTGATGCCACTTTCTACAAAGCTTCTCCAAATTTGACCTTTTTGCTGTGCGTACATTGCCAAACCCTTGTCTAAGATCTAATTGGATTATAAGCCTTAACAATTAAAATCTCTTCATCTCTGCTTTTGACACCTCCAACCTAGTTCCTTTCTATTCTACTGAAGACCTTGCTTCAAAGATCATCCTGTAGGTCTATTACACATGGCACCTTACATTGACATCATTGCCATCTTGTCTACTTTCTAGCTATAGCAGCGGAGCTCAGCCCAGGCTAAATCTCCACATACTGACACAAGTATTCCCATGCAAGCTGAAACATGTTGCTGAGGTCATGCAGTAATACTCACAGAAACCTGCTGATTGCTACAGAGGTGGCAAGTTGTGCTCCCTGCTACCTATGGGCTACAACTTGCGTGCAAAACTACTTCCCTCCTATTAATCTGTTATACTATTTTCCCTATTCCTCTTCCCTGCTAACCTTTTTTTTTCATATAACATATATACTTCTATAGCATATATATAGAATACATACATATATACACAAACATATGCATATATATAATACTAGACTATAAGCTCTTAGGGATAACAATACTCACATTCCTAAGAGCTTAGCAGAACAATTTGTATGGCACCTAGAACTATGCAGATCTGTTTTCCTGGGATGTCCAGCCAGCACTGCTAGAGAACTAGAAACAATAAAAGAAATAACCTTAAATAAATTAAAAATATCTGTATCTGTATATCTCAAATCTCAAGGCTATCTGGTGAGGCAAGGAAGTGAGCACTGTACCAGTTTTCCAAATGGGGACACAGGTATTTTAGGAAGGAGTCAAACCTGCCCTGTGAAGAGCAGTCAGGAGTTTTCACTGGGCAGAAATGAATGCATAAGCTACCCAATAGAATTGAGACGGGAAGGTGACTTCCGTAAGATAGAGAAAAACACCTTAATTGTAAGCTTTCAAAATCCCTATGCTGGCTCATCGAGGTACCAACTCCTTACGGGAATAAGTCTTACACTAAACTGAAGGTAAAACCTGAGGATTTACAGGACATGCAGGAAGGGAGAGAGAGGATAAAAGGAAACCCAACCATAAGGAAAAGTAAATCGAAATAAAAATAATGCTATTTAAAGGACAATTCTTTGATAAAGGAGTTAAAGTAAGAGCCTAGAAACTGTTTCTTCCCCATCACTGTATTTTGAAGGAATGGATACCTCAGATATCAGCACAGTGAAATGCAGAGAGGATGAAAACTTTGTGTTTAAATAAATCTACAAATTAAATATTGTGGGGGAGAGAAGAAAAGAAACACTAAGTTCAGCTAGAGAGAGTAAAAAATTAAATCCTCTTCATACCCAAGGCTGCGAGCCATGCCCTGGGCTTCAGCTGTCAAGTGCTACAAAGCATTCCTGCAAACCCCTCTCCTTTTAATTGGCCATTTGGGTGGCAAAACCCTTCCTCACTCAAACCCTGCAACCGTGCTCCAGCCCGCCAAGCCGCTGGAAAAATGAGCAATGAGCAGGTGTCAAATTCTGTCCTTTTATCTTCGGCTTTTAAAAGACAGATACAATTATGTGCAAATCAGGGTAGTGTGGCGGCTGATTAGGTCTCTTTTCTAAGAATTATTTTCACGAGGCTCTGTGTGCAGACTGGGCAGAGCTATCAGCTCATCTACAGAAGCAGTTTTGTGTCTGCTCTACCTTCTAGAGACCCACAGACGCATAAGCAGTGAAGAGAAATTATTAACTCTTCACCCTCCATGGCAGGCAAAGTAACACTGCATCTTCTGACAGGCTCTTACTGGTGCAATCTTTCAATGGTTTATGTCTTTCGAGATTACGTGCGTGTTTGATTTGCATCAGTGGAATGCCTAAGAAACGAAGAGTGGTTGTAAAGCATAGGAAGTTGACAAAGTTGACAAAATTGAAGCTAACAGTCTTCAAAATTCAATGTACGGAAAGACTTTATGGCTTCTTTAGTTGTACCTCTGAAGTCACGTATCAGTCTGTGGATTTACATGTGAAGCGATACTGACTGCACCTTGTTTCCTCCTACAAAACACAAACAAAAAATCCTCCCAAACCCCATCACCTCTGTACCTGCAGGGACCAGATTTTTAGCTTTATAAAAATCCCTGGGTTTATGTTACCTAGGGACCTGGCAAAAGGTATTTCATGGAGTTTTTATTTGGTGGTGCAGGAAAATAAAGTTGTTTTTTTAAAAACTTAAAATAAAAAGGAGGAAAGGAGAAAAATAGCTTTTGCCATTTTGAACTGATCCAAGAAATGAAGCTACCCATTTTATATGAAAAGGCAACTTTCCTTGCATTCTCAACACAAAGACTGAGGGCACATGTCAAAGGGTCCTGGTTGCCACCCCAGTCCCAGAAGCAGTTCTGCCAAAGCAATGGCCCCGGGAGGGCAGTATTAAAAAATATCTCCTGATGCCATCTACACCATTACTACTGTTGGGATGAGTATAGCCTCCAAACTGTGGATAAGGGATATGCCCCTTAGTGCTAACTTATCATCCTTACATCCAAACCCAGAGAGGTTTTATATGTATCCCCATTACGTAAAACAGGACAGAGGATCATTTTGTCCTGATCCTTTCTAAACTCCTAAAGAAGTAAAAATTTTCAGTGCAAGGGAATTTTGTTCCTGAAATTTTCAGGTCTCTAGCAAGAGTTTGGGCTATGCTTTTCCATAAATATTTTTGAAGTAAGAAAAGCTTATGAGTTGGTTGGGAAGTATATAAAGCAAACAGTGACATATAATGGAAACTGTTCCCAAGAGCATTTGTGATTTCAGCAAGTACAGGGCATTGGGAGTTAACCACTCTATTATGTGGTTTGTCTTTTCCAGCATTAATTTGTGAAAAAGTCTATCTTTTACGCACTTGCAATCCAAACAAAAGAACAAATTAAAAGAACTAAGCACACAAACCATGCAGGGCAATAGAGCATCACAGCCAAATGCTGCCAGTAATCTATATTCACATTGTATTACATGAACTGACCCAGAATTAACTATGGCTGCCCTCTCCTGGAAAACTCTCTAAAACAAATGAAGTTCTCTTTCATCCATTTCCATTAATGGCATTAGCATGCTTAGTGGCAAGACCACAGGAGAACATGACAACTGGATAAACAGCTACGAGGAAGCAGTAACAAGCGACAACAGAATTGAACTATTTATTTTTCATAAAGGTCCTGAACAGATATTATAGTCCCCCTTGTAAACCAGGGTATACAACTGAGCTCACTCAGAGAATACAAATTATGTGGTTCCTGGCTTAAAAGTTTCAGAACGGATGTCAAATGTCAGGATGGGAATAAGAAGAAAATAACTTGCAGTCACTTCCTAGAAGATCTTCACATTCATAGACCTGACTGTGAGCTTTAGGAAACTTCACTCAGGAATCTTAGTTCCCTTGAGGTTGTCTGATTAAGCACTTGCAACTTGAGCCCATGTGCTCCAAGAAAGGACTCAGTACTGGCACCAGGCTCAGCAGACCATAATGCAAGAGCCTGCTGGTATGTGTCTGTGCGCATCCAGAGAGCTCCTGCTTCACGCTTCAAATAAAGATGGTATTCCCAGATGATCTGAGAACAAATGAGAATGGGGTAAGGAGGAGGTAGCCACTTGCACTACATGCTTGGGGAGAAGCAGAGGACATCCACCCTGACCTGGCATAGGTGATTCAAAAAGATATGCTTTCAAGGACGGGAAAAGTTGCATCCAATCTTCATAGATGTTAGTACGAGTCAATAAAATGTCCTGACCCATAGCCTTAGATGTTATTGCTGGAATACAGTATCAGTGCACGTGGCTTCAGCCTCCTGTCCATAGTTATACAATCACCCATTAGCATACCATTCATAGGCCTTTTCTCTGAAGACATTTCTTGCTTGAGCCCACTCAATAGGAATCTTAAAATCCTTCCTTGATAAATGACAGAGCACATAAGATTGTAATTTGGTGGGGGGGTTGACCCTGGCTGGATGCCAAGTGCCCACCAAAGCCACTCTATCACTCCTCTCCTCAGCTGGACAGGGGAGACAAAATACAACAAAAGACTCATGGGTTGAGATAAGGGCAGGGAGAGATCACTCAACCAATTACTGTCATGGGCAAACCACACTCGACTTAGGGAAACTTAATTTAATTTATTGCCAATCAAACCAGAGTAGGATACTGAGAAATAAAACCAAATCTTAAAACACTTTCCCCCACGCCTCCCTTCTTCCCCAGCACAGCTTCACTCCCAAATTCTCCACCTATCCCCCACAGTGGCACAGGGGGACAGGGAATGGGGGTTGGGGTCAGTTCATCACACATTGTCTCTGCAGCTCCATCCTCTTCAGGGGGAAGACTCGTCACACTCTTCCCCTGTTCCAGCGTGGAGTCCCTCCCATGGGAGACAGTCCTCCATGAACTTCTCCAATGTGAGTCCTTCCCACGGGCTGCAGTCCTTCACGAACTGCTCCAGGATGGGTCCCTTCCCCAGGCTGCAGTCCTTCAGGCACAGACTGCTCCAGTGCGGGTTCCCCCGTGGGGTCCCAAGTCCTGCCAGAAAACCTGCTCCAGTGTGGGCTCCTCTCTCCAGGGATCCGCAGGTCCTGCCAGGAAACCTGCTCCAGCGCAGGCTTTCCACGGGGTCACAGCCTCCTTCGGGCATCCCCCTGCTCCGGCGTGGGGTCCTCCCCGGGCTGCAGGTGGAGATCTGCTCCCCCGTGGACCTCCCTGGGCTGCAGGGGGACAGCCTGCCTCACCATGGTCTTCCCCACGGGCTGCAAGGGAATCTCTGCTCTGCCTGGAGCACCTCCTCCCCCTCCTTCTTCACCAACTTTGCTGTCTGCAGAGTTGTTTCTCTCACATACTCTCACTCCTCTCTTCTGACTGCAATTGTGCAGTTTGTTTGGGCTTCCCCCCCCGCCCCACTTAAATCTGTTCTCCCAGTCGCACTACCACCGTTGCTGATGGGCTCGGTCTTGGCCAGTGGTGGGTCCATCTTGGAGCCGGCTGGCATTGGCTCTGTCGGACATAGGGGAAGCTTCTAGCAGCTTCTCACAGAAGCCACCCTTGTAGCCCCCCCGCTGCCAAAACCTTGCCATGCAAACCCAATGCATTTGGGAAGATCATTGGCCAAATCCAAGTTATTACTTCTTCCATAAAGGTATCACTGACTCATATCTAGTGATAAAAACACACAGTTACATGCTAATGTTGTAGAAGCACGATGAGATTTGGTGAGATTTAGATACCAGATTGATCAATAGAGTATCCTGTTCAAAACAAACAAAACAAACTTCAGAGGTGAAAAATTACTCACCTTCATGAGAGGTTTGACTTTGAAAGCGTTCTAAAAATAGTAACAACCTTAAACATCTATCAGAGTAGGACAATTTGTTAAAGTGAAGCATCTCATTCAAAACTATGAAAAGCATTCAAAATCTATAAAGTTTGAGCATTTTAGAAGCTCAGTAGTAAATATTTACAGATGTAGAACTTTGCTATCTTTTCTTCATTGTTTTCCTCTCTCTCCACATTGCTCCTGACCATCTCTTAATGTCTCTTGCATTTGCCTCTGACAGCAACTACAATGTAGCAGGCACTCAATGAAAACAGGCAAAATCTCTGTCCTTAAATAATCACTTTGTCACATAATGACCAGTGAAATCTCCATGTATGCAAAGAGCCCTTTCAGATGCCTCAGTCAATTTGCCACAGTGAAAAGTAGCTGTAAGAGAAAGCAGATGCTCCACGAGGAGTTTGCCAGCTGTTGAACTGGTATGCAGATGTTGAGCACACTGAGCTTCAAACATGCGACCTTTCAGTATAAAGGGAACTCGCTCCCCATCTTAAAAATGCTGAGCCAAGATCTTTCTTGCCATAAAATGCAGTAAGGTAACGCTACTCTTAGGTTTCTTACACAAACACAGAAGCAACAAACCCACAAAACAGAAGACTGAAAGATTGTAGAAAAATAGTGGAGAATTGTCTTTGACAGGAAAGATCAATTCCAGTTGACTTTAATGAGCTGAATCATACAAACCCCAGCTGTAGCATCTATCCTCTTTTCTCCCAATTTTATTTGTAGCTAGGCTCCAGTTTTACATTCCAGAGCATGGCAGCCTCAAGTAAAAAATGCTTTGTAAGAGCAAAGGTCCATTTCCTCTGACACTTTTCTTTGAGATCTAATGTAAATGAATATCACTATCTTTTCTCTAAAAAGTAGGATAAAAACCTAATAAAATTGTTAATTACTTGAAAATCAGGCAAGCTTGACCTACTCTTACTTAATTTAAGTATTTGTCTAAGAAACGAAACCAGTATCTGCCACAGTGTGCCAACACTTGTTATTAACAACAATCTGAAAATCAACTTCTTGAGGGGGTACACTAGCTGGAATTGAATATTGTCTCACAT
The DNA here is from genome assembly GCF_947461875.1 of Haliaeetus albicilla. Taxonomy (NCBI): domain Eukaryota; kingdom Metazoa; phylum Chordata; class Aves; order Accipitriformes; family Accipitridae; genus Haliaeetus; species Haliaeetus albicilla. The sequence continues at coordinate 72,303,344 of NC_091485.1, forward strand.
CAGAGAACAACTACCAGTAAAGACCAACAGGAGATCTATTGGCACTTATAAGTTTTATTTATTTTTTAACATCTCAAAGTAATTCAGCAGAATGGACTGCTGTCTTTACCATCCCAAAGCGCCTCATTAAATGAGTTAATCAAGTATATTCTGCTAATGAGAAAACATGATTAAAAAAGTTCAGAGAAGTGGGAATGAGGAAAAAATTTAACAGAGCAGTCAACCTCTTTACAGCCCTGGAACATGCCTCACATTCATAAAATGTAAGCTGTAGTTTGGTTAACAAAATATAAGCTGTAGTTACATCTTCTGTGAGTAAACAGTCATTACCCTGGTCAAAAATTCATGGGGATAATGTCTGTCCTGCCTACAGTTTGATGGTCTAGAAAGGAAGGGTCTTCCAGCTTTATGGCACATAAGATACTGCAATTAATATACATGACTGTATACCCCGTATGGCTTTGGTGTTTGGGCCTCCTGCATTTCTTTAAATTTGGTATTAGGACCTTGCTGAACTCATGATATGTACAATTATCCATGTATATATCCACTAGGTTTATAGACAAATACATGTAATCACTCACTGCAGGTATCAGGTTCATAGTTAAGACAGCTAATTAATTAACTATTATTTGCTAGTAGCTATCTACACATACAGCTACATCACCCACTTTTTACCATGTCAGCTTCCTTTGCCCATTGACCCATCCATCTGAGAGTTGCTGTAGCATTTCAAATCTTGGGCATTTTCATATATCCCTTGTCCATCCCTGTCTACAGCTCACTAAGTATAGAATTTTCTTCTAAATTATGCTTGTTCAGAAGGACTCCATCCTGTGCCAGTAACAGCTTTTCTACACCTAAAAGTACAAGGTCTAGTTATATCTGGAATATTTCTGCTTCACACTGAGATGGACAAAAAGGCTACATTTGCTCAAACAACCTTCTGCAAATGCAGGAGTATTTCATGCACAGATTTTATCATGCATTGTGAATCCATGGAATCAACCCCCCCCCCCCCCCCCCCCCAAATAAATCTAAATATTTGAAAGAAATCATGGCAAAATCACTTTGGAAAATCCATCTGAGATCAGCATGAGGTTCATTTTCTTGCAGTCTGCTGAAATATTTACACAAATCTGTTCTGTGATCTGATTTGCATGTTAGTAACACTAAGCAACAATTTACCTTACCTAGACTTACCATCCTATCAAAACAGCCCTAAATACTTGAATCCTGTATAAGAATATGCATTGTCTGGGACTGGGGACTGTAATGTTCTCTTGGATCATTTGCAAGCACAGCTCTTTATTGCTTGGCCATAGTGTGAATTGCCATCAAATCCAGCAAACACCATTTCCCTCAATGCCCACTCACTGAGCCCTGGGTAGAATAAAAATATGACACAGACTGTATTGAGAGCCCTGGCAAACCATCTTTGGCTCTGACAGCTGAGCAGTTTCTGCTGGACAGTCATATGAATGGCCTTTCTGTTGAGATTTCCAAGGGAGAACAATACAGCTGTTAATTAATGAAATAGCTCAAGTTTGTCTGCAGGTTGTTTATACTAATAAGCAGAGCCAGTATTATGATAGTTGCTTTTCAAGTTACCGTGCTGCCTTGCAGAAAGAGACCTGTAGCAATGAAGATAACAGCGATTACATGAAATGAGTCCTAATACTTCTGAAATGGTTATTATTCAAAAAGATCACTCAAGTTAGGGGGTGACAAAAATTCCTTTCTTCTCCAGAGACTAAAAATTTGTTTTCTTGTCTGATTGGTTTCTCTTATATTTCTCTCCTTTTTCTTCACTACATCACTGTCACAGGTCTGTTAAATTGGCAGCACCCAAACAGATGCCTCTGAAATGGTTCCCTACTTAAAGCTGGTATTGCATATCTAACATACCAAACCTCAGTGATCACTACACATTAGACGGTTAATGGGCTCAAAGAAAAAGACTCAAAAGAGCTTAACCAAAGTGGCAAAATAGCCTTGCTTTATTTCCTGGGCCATCGTTCTGGTCATATAACACTTTCTTTGGATTCCGTCCCCAAGTGCCTATTGCCCACTGCAAAAAAAAGTCACAGTTTCTACCTCTGATGGTCCTTAGAGAATGTGTCCCCATCTCCATCCATGACCACGGCCTTGTTCTTCCTCACACTCTGCCCTGCCACCAAGGTTGGTCTCAAATGTTCTCTCCTCTCCAACCTTCTCCTAAAATGCCAGTTATACAGGTGATGGTCTCTCCCCATGAGACCACTAGGTAGCAATGCCACCTTACTTCCCACAGCACTTCCAGCACACCACTTTTGGGGACACTACTAGAAGATAATGGTCTGGGAGGTTACCAGAAGAAATTATCACTATTTCGCTTTCTGGCCATTGCATACACTTTCATAGCAGAGTTTTCCCAGACCTTCTCTCCCCAGGCTTGCAGATCAAGTGTTTTGCTCACTTGTTGCAGCTGCCTCAACTTCACAGGGGCAGCAGAGATCTCTGCCATATGCACATGTAGTGCTGACGGTCACGGGTGCTCAGAGCCCACCACATCCAGGTTCTACCACATTACACTTTCATCATCATAATACAAGTTCCCACTGAAAATCCAACTCAGCGCTTCAGAAAGACACATTTCTGAAATTAACTATCAAAGTTCACTTTTATCATGTTAATTATGCCATCATAGCCATTCAAGGAAGAGATCTCTTATTCTGCATTCTGCCTTTTTTTGTCTCAAAAATTTTATTAACAATGAAAACAACTAGTCTTACTAGTTCTTTGGGTAGCAAGGCAGAGAACAGTCATAGCACTCCTCTCCCCAGCAGGCAGAGATGGAGAAAAATCAGAGCTCTGGCGGCTTCTTGGCTCCACTGGAAAAAGCTACAGATGTCTTTTGCAGTACAGCTTTCTCAGGTAATCCTATATACAAATACAGCATAGTTTCTTCTCCATAAATTCTTTCCAGTCCCACTGAAGGAACTGGATAAAGCAAAGGAGGAGAAATAGTCAAAATTTAGATTGAAAAGAAAGGTAATCTCCAATTGTAAGTAAGTCTATGATTGCTCCATGTATAGTAATTCTTCTAATTTATCCAGTCTAGTTGCAACTTCAAAATGATGAGACCTTCACCGTATTCTGTAGGAAATACCTCCACAGTTCAATAAATCTTACTGTCAAGGCTCCCTAAGTCTCAGTCTGAACGTTCCCATCTTCATTTTATCCTATTATTCTTACAGCCTATATTCTAGCCTCAAAATAATTCCACTCCCACATTGTGCTGGTATCCTTCTAATAATTCCAGCCTCCACTACCCTCTGGCACAGGAAAACATTAGAAAATATACTAGAATAAATTAAAATTGTCAGAAAAAACAATGAATGCCAGATAATTTAAAAATAAATACAATTAGAGCAGTTAAAATTGGAGAAGGCCTATTAGATTACTGAATGCATCCCTGAATACAGAATGTCTTAACTTAATCTGATATTGAATGTGATCTAAGCTAAAAGGCCAAGAAGAATCTTGCATATCTTCTTTAATTTAGAATTAATTGGCCTTTATACAATATGTCTCAAAATGCTAATACAGCAGCACCTGAAGATGTGTTAATTTATTTTTCAAAAATCGAGTGAATTTCTTTTTTTTTTAAGAAAATGACACGCTTCGTCTTACAGCGAACTTATCACCAATGTGAAGATCCTGGACAGGACTTAACTAAAGTTACCTGTCAAGCCTGTGCCTTCTTCAAACTGAGTGCAAAGGCAAATATTGCTGTGCCTGTCTGCAGTCAGGTAGAACTGCTGCATCCAACCTCATTTGAGCTGCAGTTCCAACAAACACACATGGGAATGCAGTACTGGAAGAATATTTGACTGTGTTTGTTTACCAACAGTGTTGATGCCAAGCAGCTTTGCCTGGCAAAAAAAAAAAAAAAAAAAAAAGACGAAATTTGATTTTTAATAATACCATAACTCTGATAGGAACTGTTACAAGAAAAACCATTTCAGGATATCAGAAGACAGATGGTCTAAACGAAACAGCAATACATCAAAATCTCAAATCTGTAAGTCTTGTGAAAGTTATTTTAAAGGGAAGATAAACTTAAATACATGTTCCAAAAGTCAAACCTTGGAGCATGACTGTGATCACCAGCAGTCCCACTTCAGTTAGTTTTTTTTTTTTTTAGTTTTCTTTGTGTTTACACCTGAATTAGCTCAAGATACAAGTAATTTTATTTTTTCAGCAGACGACCCTCAAGGAAGAACAGTAAAGTTGTTCCTAAACTTTTAAAACCAACAAACCACAGTCAATCTCCAAAATTTCTAACAGGCTTCAGTCTGTTACAGTCTGTATTTACTTTTAAACATTTGTCTTAAAACCTGAAGAGTTGCTTTGAAAATATCAGACATCTCCGTCTAGAATGAACTCTGTTTCTTTGAATGATCTTGATTCACAAATCTAGATGCAAGAAAGCATTTTCTTGTAACAAAACTCTTCATTGTTGGGTCAATTAAAAATAGATTCCAGAGCAAATAAGGTTCCTTAGCAACTTAAACAAAGCAGGAAAAACCACAGTCATTGCTAACCACTAGGGGAAAACGAAAGTGTCTCGTCTCTTTGCTAAATTACCTTGCTTTATTTTATTACCAGCCTCTTCAGGCCTGTTACACGAGAGACATTTACTGGCATATGTAAATGATTTCAGTAAGGATGCTCATTCTGCTCACAAGGCACAGAGAAAGCAAGGCTGAGTTCAGGTCTTCCCCTTTGCCTTGTTCCTGGAAAACTGGAGGCACGATGGGCTTCTAGTGCTGAGTCGGACCTTCTGTCTTCCTTTTTGTATAAGCAGCACATAAAAAGACATTTCGGTTTCATTTCTAAATATTCCAAATGGGTGATGTAATGACTTCACCTGTCCTGAAAGATTAGGAGACATCCCACATCCAAACTACAATACAGTATCAACGATCTAGAGAAAATATTATTATGTTTTGCTTTGTGTTTCTTCAGCACCTGGTTTAAGATGGTCATTGCTTTGGTGTTTTGGTTTTAAGACACCATGACGGCAAGCACTTGAATAACAATACTCTGCTTTTTAAAGAAAAACTAGTGTCTACAGCAACAATTATGACACCTTTTACTTGGAGACTGTAATAAAAGAGATCTGATAGATTCTGAATACAGAAGAATCCTTTCATTCATGATGATAAAAGCCTACAGTGTCCAGAATATCTTTTAAAAAAAAAAAAAGTTCTTTTTTTCAAGATATGCCTGACAGACTGTAGTTGGAAGCATATGCCCCGAACACGAGTTCAAATGCTCACCAATCTTCAGAAAGTCAAAGGGATCAATTCAGATTTCCTGAATTTTAATGCAGGGCCAATTATTTTTAAAACAGGTTTGACTGGCACAATCTTGATAGCAATTCCAACTCTCTTGATTCTGATTTTGCAAACAGCGTCCTGAGTCATGGGCTGTGTTTAAGAAGCTGCATTCACTGTTGCCACACACTGCAGGAAAACATCCTAATTTTTTTTTTTTTTTTGTCACTACGAGTTAAGTGATTGTTATTTTCATATCAAGGTGAGAACTTAAAAGTCTCAAACATGTGTATGATCTTGCAGACTCTGGGGAGACTCTAATTGGCAAAAACAGTCAGGAGTGGCAAAGAGACCACAAAACACTGGGAAAAATCCAGCCACGAGCCTGTTTTATGACAATATATTTTAGAATCTTGCAAATATTTATCTTCTCTTCTGCTGGACAGCCAGGTTGAACCACGTTTTGTATTTTTTTAATTATTTATGTGAATTCTATTTGGAGAAAGGGGAAAAAAAAAAAGCCCTGCTAATATGCAGAAGCTCTGCCATCCTGTAAATCGCAGTGGTTTCTGTCTGTGAGAAGAAGCATGTTTCTTGAATTTGTTCCTAATCTTTCTTAAGAGAGAAAGATGACTGAATCACATTGCCATCAGACCAAAGCAGAACTGTGCTGCTGATACGTGTCTCTTCTTTGTGCAGCGTGCAACAGCTTTCCTCCGTTATTATACTGAATACATAGCATCAGAGGGCTGAAATTTTGGTGAACAGAATGAATTGACTAAGCCCTGGAAATGACAGCAATGTTTTCCATCGCCTGCTAGATAAAGAAAAGGTTACTTTGCTTCGGTGTCCTTCAGTAGCATTTTGTATCATTAAATGTTAGACTACAAGGACTGATAGGAGAGAAGCAGATGGTTCATGCCTCTCTCCTATCTTTTTGCCTGTTTTCCAGGGGATGGTTGCCTTTTTGCTCTCCCCCTTAGCAAAATAACTAGTTGTGTTCAGCTTGTCTGTGGCTCAGGCTTCAGAGTCATTTTTAGATGTTACCTGAAGGCACTTACACTAAGTAGCTCATCAAATGAAGGGTTTAATAACTACTGTGAACAGGGTATCTAACTATCACTCCAGACTTAGAAGGCCAGCCTTTGTTTTTTTATCATCATAGCAGAAAAGTATAATCTGGTATAATTATTATTATTAAACACAGCTATTAACATAAAACTAAATTATCTTCTTTTCCTGACTAACCTGGGGCTTCTTTTCCTCCAGCATTTTACCTGTGAATAGATGAATACCACCACACACTTCACGGTCCTGTTTTAAGTGATACTTCAAATTTTTAATCATTTCTTTTAAGGATTAAATTCATTTTTAGCCCTGTAGAGTTGAAAACTCAATAAGACTCACAAGCCAAGCTGCACGGGTCTGACCATCACATAATGGGGAGAGCTCAAGGAAACATCATGCTGCAAAAAGGTGCCCTTCTTCCCCAGAAATGCCTGTTTGCTGTGGGTTTTACATGGAAGACATGAATCCAAGAAGCTTATCAGCTGCAACTGTTTTCAAGAATCTACAATTAAAAGCACAATTTTGAAGAGAAACATGGAGTTGAAGAGTGGTAGAAGATCTTTGGTCTACCTCAACTTTGAGCTGGATAAAGCAAGCTTCACCCTCTCTCCTAATCTGCTTTGTAATGATGCTTGCACGGTGCAGAGAACTATTTAATCCTGCTCCAGCAGCCAGTGTGACGAAATGGCATAGGAAACACGCAGCAGTGGCCAAACGGAGGACCAGATCACATCCCCCCCAGGTGCCCTGAGGGTTTGTTTCTGGGTAAGTGTCCCGTTCCTATCTCCAGATAAACGTCTGTTCCTATCCATTAAACAAAAAGGTGGAAGGGAGGTACTTTTAAGACAAATAGTAGGGCAAAGAGAATATTCTCCCACCAGCACAATGTTAGATAAAGGGCAGTTTTCCCATTTCTCCCATCACTTCTGACATTTGCCATGATCGGTGGAACATCCTCACTGTTAGTGCTCTCAAATGCTCACCACCCTGTTGTTCATTTTGACTAATCAAAATGAAAGCAAGCAGCACACCGAATGTATCCAGCAATTCTATATTGCTCACAATTTCCCCTGAATTAACATCTCATCTACAGTGCAATGATCTATAATTTTACAGCCCTGTAGCAGCAAAATAAGGCACTATTTAGAACATTTTGTGAAGTTATTTCACATCAAAATAATGGTACATTTGCAAATGGGTTTTCAATCCCTAGATAAGTTTTATCCATCTGCCCCCAAAACCCATCTAAGTCTTCAATTATTTAGCTGATCCTCACCTATACAAAAGTATTTTCGCTCCAGTTTGCTATTTACAAAATGAGACCGTGATGAGAGAGAACCGAGCAGATTTCCACACCATGGTATATTTAAAGAAGAGGGGAAAAAACATTCCCATTACTTTACTTCCCCAATTAAGCTTTTTTTCTCTTTCTCTTTAAATACCACAATTCCCAACCCCCTGGTGTGCTTCAAGAGCTGCAGGGAGAAATTTGGGTTGCGCAAGCACGGGCTGTACAACTCAATTACCGAGATCTGAAGGAAACTCGTGTCCTCGGACAGTATCTCTGAGGTCTCACCATGAACACTGCCTGATCTAATTAGGAAACACTCAGCATCTTTGTGGCAATTACTAAAGAAAATAATTATGACATGACCACTGTCTTCCTTCAGATGGAAAAGCAGCAGAAAATGACAGGAAACAGAAGTCGGACAGGAGTTAATAAAACAGCCTTTGGCAAGAGACGAGAGAAACGCCGATTCCAGGAGAAGGTACAATTTTCTCAACTGGAAAACGAGGAATGAGTAGCACATTGCAAGCTAAGGACCAACAGGAAAAGAGTCCATTTAGTCATAAATGAGCCATAGACTCACCATAATAAAGCACAGCTTATGCTTGCAGACAGCTGCCTATCAGCGTTTATTATAAGAAAAGAGCCTTTAATGGGTGCCACGATACGGTTCGTGGCTGCCCTACTGTTACATGTTTGCCCCCAAGAGATACCAGGTGACAATGCATTAACAATCCTACACCTATTAATATTATGAATTAAATTTCTTTCAACACAGCAACCAATTTGAATCATTGAAAATACTCTGAAGTCCCCATAGGAGTTAGTCTGGCAGTTACAACAGGGAACTGGAAAGCGAAACTCTCTTAATTGCAGCCCCAATCTTAATCACTGATTTGCTGCAAGAATTTAATCATGCGACTTAACTGCCCTGCCTCAGTTTACTAATGTCTATAATATTAACAAGCGGCTCTGGAGTAATCAAAATATGGCAGACACTTTACAAAACAATGAAGGCGATCAGTATGGCACTTATGCAACACAGAGGTGCGAGTCTTAATTAATGTTTATAAAGTGCCTGAAGAACTTGAGAGAGCTGGTGCCGAGGGAATACAAAGTATCATTACATTTATTTTGCAAAGAGGTATGAATATGTGATTATAATTTTATAACCCACGCAGATTTATATGGAGGGTTTGAGCACAAAAGGAATTAAACTTTTTGACACTTTGTCTGCAGCGCAGGTTCATTATCAGAGCAGTGTATCAAATGTAAGGGATTTAATAACTTGCTCTTAAGATCAACTATGAAATCATACCCAAATCTTTACTATCTTAAAGCAATGTATAAGCAAAAAACTGTGTGTGACAAAAGTGTTTTAAAAGTCAGGATTGTTATGTGAATGTTATAGCATCGCACAATCTGAGTACTTTCAGAGCATTCATTTACTGTAGCAGCTGTAATTTCCCCTGTATTTTGATTATCTTGACATTTTCTAATCATGAGAGTTATAAATTTTAAAATGATATGGTAGGCTTGATAGGCTGCAGATTCACCCCTCAAATGAAGTTACTTTTTTTATTAAATGTTAAATTGCTTTTCTCCAAAAGGAGAATTGTATTTTGGTTAATTTTTGCTTTTTGAATGCTGCCACGGATTTCTTCTGATAATGCAGTGGTCTGAGTGACAGCAGAGATTTTTCTTTTCAATATTCCTGGATAAATATTGACCAAAGATGTGAGTTCTATCTTTCACCATTGAGATGAATTAGTTCAGGCACAATTACAGCAGATTTTTTTTTTTTAGTATAGTGTCTAGTATGACTCAAAAGTTTCTAAGCTGAGCTTAGAATTTGCACAGATTTTCTTCCTCAGCAGCTCTAGCATTTTCAGGCATTATAGCTAGGGTCTGAAATTTGAAATAGGGGGGGTACAGTTGCCTGCATGTTAAGAATGATATTTTTCCTGCTCAACCCAAATTCCTGTAAATTATAAGCTCTGTAAAATAATGGATTTTGTATTCGTAGTCAAGACTTTTTATCCAGATACCCTTCATGTTCTCTTTAGTGAGTAGTCCCATTTCCAGATATGGAAGGTTCCCTTCCTGAGTTCATGTGCAGCCTATTACCGCTGCAAGTGCTGTAGGTCAGAACAGCCCGGTTCCTCAGGATTCCCCCAGCTACACCCAAAGCCACATGAGAAAGTTCAAATTAAGTGAGTTAAACACTCAGGAATGGTATGGTTATGGAAAACCATGGAGGTCTTCTCATGTCACTTAATTTGTGGGGGATGAGAGCCAAGAGAGGCTTTCAATAACTTTGTTAGCGAGATTTCTTGTTTCAGACCTTTGGTCAGACCAGTGCATGCATGTCCAAACCCTTCTCTCCCAGCAGATACACTTTTTACTAATAATCAAAAGCCAGAAGGAGCAGTGTTGTTCCTAACTCACTGTCTAGCAGCATTACATTCAATGCTGTTACTTCCATAAACAAGATAAGGGATACATTTTTCAATCCAGCTTTCCCTAATTCTGAAACTTCAACATGCAAGTTTTGATGGTCTCTTGACTATTGTGTCCTTTCTTAAACTGCAAAAATAATATTTGCCAGAATAACTCAAGCAATGAGCTCACGAAATCTGTCCAACCCAAGGCAAGAAGAACAACCGACACTAACACTTCCAAGTTCTACAAAGGACATGTGTACACTTTCCAGCTATTATATCTCATGTCTAATAGCTGTAAACCAACATAAGAGGCAGCTCTACAACTTCTTTGCTTTCAGACAGATTTATGGCACAAGTGAAAGCAATTAATTAGCATGACGAGACTACATATCTCCTAACCTTCATTCTCTTTCAGAAACTATTTGACTAATAATAATGGTCTATCATGTGGTTTCAGTTATGAATTTTAACTTTTATTTTAACTTTTGACGAGAGAAAGCTATTTGGAGAGCATTGAGCCTCACTTCTTTACAGGTACCATTTGAAAGAATTTTATTTTTTCTTAATTATTTCATTGCTTAATACGTAGACATAAAGGATAAAAAAAGAAAACATTACTGCATGTCCTGGCAAGGAAACATCCAGATGTGGGATTGCAGTCCTCTGTCCTGGATACACAACTCACACATTGGACAATCGTGTATAGGACTTCTCTGTTTTGACAGATACAATCTAAAGATGAAAACATATTCTAAGGCAGAAGGATTTGTAGCTTTTCAAATTATAAATGAGTTTTGGCTTTGAATCCCCTAACATCACAGGGAGGAATGTGACCACTATTAGCCCTAGTGGCATGACATGAATTTGGATTTGAAGCTCATTTTAACTCTCAGAAGGGTGTATTTGTGTACACTGAAGTCTTATTATCTCTGCTAAAATGGCAAATAAAGAAGGTGCAGACATCAGGTGGATAACCAGGACTGAGATCTTCAACCATTATTCAGAAGACAATGCTTAGCAAATCTGCACTGAATACCAACTGACAGCTTAACCTAAGAGTAACACACTGATTTCAATGCTGAGAGTCACGCAGGCCCTTTCAGCAAACACATCTGAAATATTCTTCCTTAGCCATCTTTTTCAAGGGATCCCAGGTTTAGTCAGGCTGACCTCCAACCCCTCCAGAAAGTCAATGTACTGAGAAGCGTATTACTTCTACACATCCGTATATCTCCCCAAGGATCTTCTAAAAAAAAGAGGTCGCATTATGAAGTCTTCCTTGTTTGTGCAACTCATTCTTCCTGCATACATTTACAGTGACCAAACTCTTTGTTTAGACACACACAGAGTTTCTCTCAAAATACACCTATCTCAGAAAGCAAACAGCAAGGCAGAAAAGGAAAACAGATTGTCAATGCTGTCTCTGCAGCAGAGCTGCTCCGAATGAACTCCCTAAAATACTTAACCCGCAGATAAAAGCTCTGATAGCAACATTGTCACCCAAGACCTTCAGAGAAGCCAATGTGTGATGACCAAATGGTTATAAACACAAGGAGCTCAAAGTTAGATTGTCTTTGAAGTAATCAGATCACATCACTCTGTACTGTAATACAAATACAATGCCTTGGAGAAATAAAAGGACTATTTTTCATTATTTTTTTTGTAGATGCTATAGTGTCCTAGTAACAGAACCATATCCCTTAAACTAACTGCAAAGCTTATGGTGCTGAAGCCTCTCAAAGCCACCGCAACTACACATGTTTTATAGCACAGCAGAAATAACCTCCTCATTTTAAATTCTGTAAGAAGGGGAAGGTGGTTTAGAAATAAATCCATTTATGTACTCATTTCTATTCTTGGCAATTTAAAAAGCTCTACGCAGTGAAAAGAGGATGGCGGGTAATAGAAGAAATAGCCTCTTATACATATGAAAAACCAGCAAGCAACATAAAGCATAAAAATATGCACTGGGCACCAACTCTAATTTATTTGGATCCTTAGGTCTTAATATTACAGCCATAATGCTTCATGCTGACTTTGGATATACGTGGATGTGTCCTCTCCTAAATTTTAAAAGAAGCCTTCCAGATAGTAGCTTTGTAATAAGAGCAAGGATACATACCTTGCATAGCTTGGTTCCTCGGTCAGACTGAAAAAGCTTTACAAAGGAAGGAAGTATCATTAGCCCTACTTAATAATGAGAAACAGGCACAGAGAGGTGAAACAATTTGTTTACAATTACACTATATGCCAGATATATAGGTGGGAATAGGACCCCCAAACGTCAGCCCTGTCCACTGTGATGCAGTCTCTAGCAACAAATTCGTTTCCCACACACATAAGAAATAATTGTTTCCAAACTTCACAAAAGCAAAAGAACAACTTTACTTGCAGCTGGGCAAAACAATTTTATTCAGTTTTCTGCAGAAGAATGTCATCTTTTGAGGTTTGTTTTCACTTCATTCATAGTTTATTCCCTTTCAGGTGAGGAACTAACAGACTCATCACTCCTTTGAAGTTGCTTTGTTTTTCCCATACTGCTATTACCTACATAGATAATTCTTCTCTCCCCTTAAACAGGGAAGGGTGAATTGTAGTAGAGCTGTTTGGCATAGGTTTAGGATATTATTTGCTACATCTCTGTAAATAGCTGTAGTTCTGTAGTGTATCTATTTTTATAGCTAACTTTCAAAGCAACACAATAATAAATAATAATGGATTTTCTAGGAATCAACGGAGTGGAGACAAAGAAATATAGCCCTGTGTAAAGCAGACTTCATGAAATGAGACTGACAAGAAGAAAAAGAGAAAGAGATGAAATCTTGACATCAAGGTCAAGAGAAGGAAGAGAGAGCATGCAAGAGCGGAGACCCTGAAATTATCCTGCAAATGAAGGCCGAATAGGCAGGTACAGAGACTAAAGGGAAAAGGAAAGCGGTAAGTCTCTGTCAGTGACAGAGTAGTGGAAGAATGAAAAATAAGCAAGCAAAAAAGGAGACCTTGCTGGTCTTTGCATCAACATTGGCTAGATCTTGCAATTGGAGAAACAAGAGGTAGGAGAGAGGCTGTAGGGATGAGTCACCACTTACATATAAGCAATTTGCACTATGTGCAAGAAGAGGGAACAGAGCAGGCATGCTGTTCAGTGAATAGCTACAGTATCGTGCAAACTGGCAGATGCCAACAGCACCCGCTAAAACTGCAATACACAATTGCACATCTTCGTCGCTAGTGATCCTGAGCTGCAGAGGCAGAACATGGGAATGGACCTTCTCCTTTGGCACAGCAGAAAAGACCTGATCCTATTTATCTGTAAAACAGCTCTGAAGCACTTGGCAACCACTTGTTTTATTACAGCTGCTCTGGTCAAATCTTTGGCCATCTAGTCTACCACCCAACATGCTTCTGACTGACTGCAGGTAAGTTGGATGAATTTCTGGATCCAAAGAAACTTTATTTCCAGGGCCGTCTTCAGTCCAAACCATGCCTTTCTTCAGTTAACTAAGTTTACCATGTGACACTGACTTTCTCTGTGTTACCATTTCTGATTTAACCAGCTTCTTTTCCTACATTCCTTGAATGGTCTCTAAACCATTCCTGTAGGTGCTAAACCTACCTGTCCTAAACTATGTTTAATTGCATACAACATATGAATTACTGGAATTGAGCACTTAGCAACTGACCTATATTGAATATCATTTGCTGTTGAAATACACAAATTTGTTATTAATTTTATACTGCTCTTTTCAGAAGAGACATTCAAAATCTCTTCAAAGTACTGTTTTAACAGTAACACCAGCTATTCTCTGACTATGAGCCTGTGAAATCTTCTCCTTTGTCCAGCTTGAGCTGAAATCCAGACATTTACTATCCAGCATCTGCCTGGTCATTCTCTTTTGGCTTTTCTTCCTTCACCCTGAAAGGACATCACATCACTTCATCTCTACCAACTGTACCAAAATCCTGTGGCCTATTCTGTCTTTGGAAGATTTCCAATTCTTTCAGAAAGCAGATTGCAGTGTACCACTAATTGCAGTTAAAAAGAATAGATAGCTCAAGTAGCTGCTATTTATTCATTTGACATTCTTAAACATACACTTGGAATACCTACAGAGTTTCAACAAAGCTTCAGTGAAGTCTAAACCTGCACTTAGTTTTTTATCCCTGTAATTTGCAGGTCAGCCTTGTGGTTTCTTTTATTGCCAATAATTAAGCAATTCAAGGCAGATTATTTCACTCATGAAAATTTACATTGCTCTAAGCAAATATGCTCTGGGAAAGCTGTGCTGCAAACCATTCGCACTTGTTGTCTCTTCATGTAAACTCCGAGCACATCCCCAGAAATCAGGTACCTTGTTCCTCACTGCTGTGTGCTGCTTCGCTGATGTAAAGGAAAAGAAGGAATGTGGTTTCTCACAGACCTGCAGAATCATTGAGGCTGGTAGGGACCTCTGAGGATCAGCTAGTCCAACCTCTGCTCAAAGCAGGGGCAGCTACAGCAGGTTGCCCAGGGCCATGTCCAGCCGGGTTTGAAAAGCTGCAAGGATGGAGAGTCTCAACCTCTCTGGGCAGCCAGTGCCAGTTTTCAGACACCCTCATTGTAAAAAAGCTTTCTTATGTTTAAATGGCATTTCAACTTGCACCCATCGCCTCTTGTCCTTTCACTGGATACCACGGAGAAGTCTGGCTCTGTCTCTACATCCTCCCATCAGATATTTATACACATGGATACAATCCCCTGAGCCTCATCTTCTCTGGGATGGCTTCTTCCCAGTATCTGAAGAAGGCCTCATGTCCTTCCTCCTGATCTGGCGGTCTAATGGCAAACATCCACACAGCATCACCTGCATTGGTCTGCTCTCTGAGCGTTACCCAGCAGCTCCCAGCTGGCTCATCATCAGTCCCAAGGCAGAGCTCCATGAATTCCCCCTCCACTCTCATGTAAAGTCCAAAACCTGCTGTGGATCCTCACTGCCCTCCCCTGTCATTCCTATGATGTTTTTGCCCCACTTGGTCAGGCAGATCCTGTCTCTTTGTAGCCACCTTTGATCCCGAAAGAAGATCCCATAGTCATAAAAGCCAGATCCTTGTTGTTGACACCAGCTGTGCAAGTAGTTGCTGACCTACAGGGTCTGTCCACTCCTTCTCTAGCCCTCCCCCCTAAAGGCGAAAACCATCGGGGCCACATGTCCTCAACCATGACCTGTGAAACCATGCAGCCATACTTGATATGCTCAGGGTTTCCTTGACTGTATCATTGGTGCTCACATGGAAGTGGGGAGTAGCCCAAGGGCTGGACAGGCCTAAGCAGTCTGTCTACAACATCCCAGATCTGAGCCACTGGTAAGCAGAAAACATCCCTAAACAGCATGTCAGGCTGACAGATGGAGACTCCATCCCCCCCAGGAGGGAGTCACCCACTACTATCAGCTTTTCTTCTCAGGCTCAGCTGGCTCAGATGCTTCACTGGACAGAGCTCCCAGCCCCTCATCTGCACCCAGAGAACTGAAGCTATTCTGTAGTTGCAGATGGAGCAGGAGCCTTCCTCCTGAGGCCAGAAGTCACAAGCTTCTGCCTTTGTCATCATGGAAGTCTTCATGTCCCAACCTGATAAGCACAGACTGCCAGCACATCCTTCAGTACAGTTGGGGGTTCAGCATTTTGTATCTTCAGGGTCTTGGAGAAGAACCAGTCAATCTCTTTCTGGACCACTTCTGCACCAACTGCTGCATTTGGGAGCTGTGCTTTAAGGCCAGCTGCTATATAGGCTTCTGCATAGCACCTGCTGAAAAGGTGCTTGATCTTCCCTAACTAGGAGTCAGCTGGAAAAAAGAAGCTCAAAGCACCTTGTGATCAGGAATAGCTGGCAGAGCTCAATAGAAGCTGCTAGAGCCTGCTGGAAGACAGGATTCCTATAGCTATCCTTTCCCAACTGCAGCCAACACCCTGAAAATCCTTGAAGAGTTCCCAGTAGTCCTCCAACAGCCCTAGAGGTTCCCAGGAGATCTCAAAGGAAAGCACAGAAACTGCTAGTCTGTTGGCTGCCTCCTTTAGCTGTGCTCACCTCATGAGTTTGCTACAATCCTGATGAATGCCGTGAACCACAGCGGCTTGTGTTCAAAGCATCCTTTTTTTGTGGAAGTACAGAGAATAGTACAACTTTACGGATAAACAATACACAAGCTACCAAGTGGAACTTCTCGGGTTGCAATGAGGTGGAGTTGCTAAATCCTAGCCCATCGCTGGCCCAAACAATGTAAAATGACATTTAATGGGAAATACTGCAAATCTCCACCTTTCTTTTACATCATCCAGATTTCTTGATGCCTTGATTTTCCTGTGTAACCAAAGCTGTTACAAATCTTTATGGAAAAATAAAATGGAAATACTTTAATGATTTTCTTAAGGGAATGGGAGAAACAGCAAAACAACAATAAGTTTGCAATTTTGAAATAATTTAAAACCCAGCTCTGAAATGCAAACTCACAAACATTAAGGGAGCACTATGGTAGATCAACGAGGCATTACATAAACTCTGCAAATGAGGTACTGATTTGAAACTGCACTAGAGAGGAGAGTATCTGAACTTTTCATGGAATACATAATGGTGGCAGACAAACGACTGATTTCTGTTGTTTAATACTGACATAAGGTAAGATACTTTATCATTTGTTTGGAAAGAAAGCACTTGTAGTTCTTGTAGCAATAGTTGTTACCCTTCAAGGACTATAGGAAAAATAGAGATCAATGCATTGCAGTGCTGTATTTACACATTTTTGCAGGAAGTGCAGAAATATCTAATTCTCATCCCTCTGTCTTCCCATTTATAAAAGAAAAAGTAATTCCGAGGGTACTGTTTGCCTACAACTTCTTTTTCTTGTGGTTGATTGACTCAACATCAGCATGTTTTGTGAAGAGGAGGCTAAGGGGCAATCTAATCTCAGCCTACCACTACACCAAGGGGGGCTGTAAAGATGATGGTGACAAATGCTTCTCAATCATGGGCGAATGGCCCCACGTTGGAGGTTCAGACTGGATGTCAGGAAAAGATTCTTCACTTGTAGAATAGTGCAGTGCTGGAAATGGTCATCCGGGGGAGCTGTCAAATCTCCAGCCTTAGAGGTATTTGAGACTCAGCCCAGGCAAAGCTGACCTGATGTAGTTTGGTGCTTTGAGCAGGAGGCTGGACTGGAGACCTCCAGCAGCCCCTTCCAAGGGACATTTCTATCTTCTGTGATACGGGCTTGGTGGTGCCTGCAAAGGTTTCTGCCCAGACTGCAGTATGCTTGTTAGTGCTTTTCCCTCATTCAAAGTCTCTCTCCTCTCCCCCAGATTTCACAGATTTTGCAGGAATTTCATTGTCACTGAGCTCTCTACCCTTTTATCAAATTGTATAAAAAAATGGCAAACAAATTCAAAAGATGTTGGGGGGGACAGAGGGAGAAAAGAAAGACAGAAAGACAGAGATGCAAACACACTCGCTCTCTTTCTTTCCAGAGAGGAATGATCACACACTTATTTTTTGTTTTGCTCCCACAAAGTTATGCCACAGGGCAGATCACCACAGGCCAGTGCACGTGGGAATTCTTGTCCTTCTCAGTATGTCCTTAACACAGAGATATGAAGGCACAAAACCACCATTCATCTTCCCAACACATGTACGGTTATACTCTCCAGCACACTCCTTTTCCTGAGGCACATGGTGCCTTCTCCGTCAGACATAATCCCAGACGAGGCAGACAACTGCTCCGACCTGGTATTGTTATTCCTGTGTTGTGGCTCCCATGTGACATTTCTGTCCATGACCCGATTTGCAAATCCAGCTGAGGATATAAGCCAGGACAGAGCAGATGCAACAGCATGTCATGACCTCTGAGTGGTATTTTTCCTAATGTATTGACTGAGTTGAGAAAGCACATTACAATGTCAGGCTCTCCAAGATGCGAAACAGAAATCAAAGTTAGCATATAAAACTGCTGAGTGAAAGATGTTCCTGTGCCTCAAATACCAGCATTGTCAGCCAGTGAGTTCAGTGGGAAACATCTAGCTGCCCTTGTTGGGAAGTTGTCGAGGAGAGAATCTGGAAGTCTTACTTAATACTTCACATATTTAATTGTTCTTTTCCACACTTAATGATAAACTTAATGTGCACCCACACAGTGCATGAACTGATGTCTGAAATACCAGCCATTACATCCACTGGACTGAGAAAAGATAATTTTGGCTTGCTTGGAAGAGATTAGCTGTCCATTTTACACTCCCAGGCGGGGATGCTGGCCCAGTTGGTAAGGAAAAGAAGACATACAGGACTCCAGTGAGTCTTTTGAGCTCTGACTTCACCTATCATAAAATGTGTTTTATTTGCCCCCACCTTTCACCAAAACCTCCTCAAACCTTCCATGTAAAATCAATACCAACAGTCCTTAGGGTTTCTTGACAGCAACCTCTGTCTTGATAACAACCCAAAATGAGGTGGACTGTTTGATCTTTCTTTGTTTCGCTATTTGACAAGGTTGTCTTTTTTCTGCCAGGAAGTGAAAGCAGCAGCACTGTGAATGCCATTCATATAATTTCTTCTTTTGAAAGAAGTTCAGCACTATTTCTTAATGATGGTCAAGCTTGGATACACACCATCTGCCCGCAGGCTCATTCCAGAAGCAGATCTCTATTGTCACAAATCCCTCACCCACAGCTGAACATGTCCGGAGCTTTCTGATCCACCTTAATCCTTCCATTTACAGTGGGGAGAATCAGAAGCCTCGTTATGTTACATCATTAAAAAACAGGCAGATCTTTTGTGCCTATCTGAAGCAATGTGAGATTGAGAGACCAACAGCATTCATTTTCTTGACCTCAGGGGCCCCACTCAAGGAAAAAAAAAAAACTGATGATGTTTCCCCTGAGTTTGGCATAAGCTCAGGGACTAGCTCAGATGTAGCCACCCAACATCGGGCCAAGTGAATTCCAATCTAAGCATTGCTTAATTCTTGGGCAGAGCAATCAGGTCCTCCCTGACAGATAACAACAGTACTTTGCTCATATTCTTTAAGACTCAGAGTATTAGTCAGCCAAAACCCACTGAGCCATTAGAGAAGCCACCCACTGACTTCCAAATTTTTTTTTCTTTTTTTTTTTTTTTTAATCAAGAGGCTAAAATAATCTTTGGCAGAGATATGCAAGAGAATTGTGTAATACAGGCTTTCTTCTACAATTTTCTTAGCTTTTCCTACACTTCTGGGTTGAAGCATCCTCATGTTCCCCCTTTTCTCTGTTCTTTGTCTCCTATTCTTATTTGCACAAGTTTTTTTATTCACCCATGAAATTCATTTGGTGTTATTGTACACAACTCTAAGCACTATGTACCAGATAAAGCAGGGAGGAAAAAAAAAAACAAGGAAGAGTGAACATAATGGACCCACATGGGACAACTAAAATCCATCTGTAATTATTATTAGCGCTAAAATTTTATAGCATGACAATGAGTTAAAACCAAAATACAACTACAAAAATGCAAAACAACGCAAAAGCACCTCGATAACAAGCAACCATATTAAAAAGATAAAGAGCAACAGTGAATATGTGGCTCCTGATAAATATGTTCACAGGAATCACCATATCAGCTAAACACAATCCTACCTGCAATTATGTGGCCTTTTTTGCTACAGGCTGCAGTGCTGCCCTGTTCACTGCACTTCTTCTGTTTTAAGGTTCATCACTGAATACCTAGAATTTTCCCACTGTGCATGCCTAAATCCTTGCCCAAAATATGTAGGGGCATTGGAGAAACCACCATTATTTTTTATTTTCTCCTTATATTTTTTCCCCTAAATTTTACCTTAAAGTAAACCAGAATTTCATGTTCCTCCATAGTTATTAAATTAGGAAATCAGAGCCAAGCAATACGTACACTTTCATCCCTTTGGGTCCCCAGCTGTTTCAACAGCCTTCTTTAGTTAAACAGTGCAAGAACTTAGTTCCATTCCTAAATTCAGGGCTGTATTCAGAATAATCTGCTCCCAGTAGCTAATTTAGGTATCATGACTGCTTTTCTCCACTGACAGTGCAGACAGCCGGGTCTGGCAGCGCTGGATTGTAGGTGGCCTGAATCACTGATCACTTTCTCAAATTCAGATGCTAAAGATAGGCTTCTGTAGAAAAACAGTCTGAATATGGCCCCACATCTCTGCCAATTTTTCTCCTATGATTTGTGTTTGCCCAGCTCTGAACCTCTCAAAATCTCATCAAAGATGTTGCAAGAAACGCTCAGTACTTCAGTGTTTCTTCCCTGGAACTTGTACCATAACCATGTCTCTGCTTCACAATTTCTACCCTCCTTATTAGTACTTCCCTTGATTTGCATTAGGTAATCCTTGCTTGGAAATCATTTGTAGATCCTGTTCATATTCTATTTAATACAATTTACAAACTACTGCTTAGAACAGGGCTGGTGTTGCATTAAGTATTACTGACCATGTAATCCAAGTGCCCTCCAACATGACAAATGCACTCTCTCATTCAAGCCATGGTCTCTACTTGCCTAAGACCTTTTTTTCTTTTAGCATCTCTTCAAACTTTCCTGGTTTAGTTGAGTTCATTATTAATCCATCTGCTTTCTATTTACCAGGCTTCGCTGCGGTCAGAGCAAACATAGTCAGCTGACTGACGTGAGATTTGGTCTGAAATACAAACGGCTGTGAGAATTTTAGTGCTTGATACTGCCAGCCTCTGTTCTAAGAAGTTATCCTTACTTATAAAAAGGGTCACCTTTGAATGAGCAGCAACAATGCTGATAAGAATCTGCAGGACTGAACCTTATAAATGTAATTTTTTGCAGGTTATTTAGAGAGAACAAAACAAGCAGATGATCAGATTTAGACATCTGTTTTAAAGGTAACTCTACAAATTGTCTGGACACCAAAATAGATTATTAGCAGGAAATGGAGTTTTCTTAATATTCAATCTGATCCTGCCCTACTGAAAATCAATGGAATTTTGTCCCAGACTTTCATGGGAGAGGGATTTAACACATTTATGCTCCCAAAGACCTGGCAACACATACAAAAGCAGAGCTACAGCAACTGTCAAGGAGAAAGCTCAATTTGGATAATCTTTAAATTTCAATATAAAAGCGTTCATGCTGGAGAAAGAAAGAGAAACAAGGGAAGATAAAAATGTCAGAT
Organism: Haliaeetus albicilla; assembly: GCF_947461875.1. Taxonomy (NCBI): domain Eukaryota; kingdom Metazoa; phylum Chordata; class Aves; order Accipitriformes; family Accipitridae; genus Haliaeetus; species Haliaeetus albicilla. Next base: position 72,324,648 of record NC_091485.1, read on the forward strand.
TAGAGTGGCATTGCTGAATGCACCAGTGGGAACATTCAGCTTTCCGCATGATCCGTGAAGTATAAAAACTAAGGGAAAGCAAAGAAAATCCAAAAGATTTAGGCCCACAAGAGTGTGGTTCCATGCAGAAATGTTCACACGGAAAGAGTCGGTGCTTCTGTTAGGAATGCTGTGCTGGTTTTGGCTGGGACAGAGTTATTTTCTTCATAGTAGCTAGTATGGGGCTGTGGTTTGGATTTGTGCTGAAAACAGGGTTGATAATACAGAGATGTTTTTGTTATTGCTGAGCAGTGCTTATACAGCGTCAAGGGCTTTTCTGCTTCTCACCCCACTCCACCAGCGAGGAGGCTGGGGGTGCACAAGAAGTTGGGAGGGGACGCAGCTGGGACAGCTGACCCTGACTGACCCAAGGGATATTCCAGACCATATGACGTCATGCTCAGCATAGAAAGCTGGGGGAAGAAGGAGAAGGAAGGGGGGACGTGCAGAATGATGGTGTTTGTCTTCCCAAGGTACCGCCTGCCGATGGGAAGCAGTGAATGAATTCCTCATTTTGCTTTGCGTGCATGCGTGGCTTTTGCTTTACCTATTAAACTGTCTTTATCTCAACCCATGAGTTTTCTCATTTTTACTCTTCTGATTCTCTGCCGCATCCAACAGGGGGTAGTGAGCAAGTGGCTGGGTGGTGCTTGGTTGCCAGCTGGGGTTAAACCACAACAAAATTTTCATTTTAGTGTCTTCAAACAAAAATACCAGAATATTTTACCAACGTCAATTAAGACTCAGAATTCTTCTGGGACACACATCCTTATTACACCCATTTTTACAGACTACAATGACACAGAGTTTGACTCATTAAAGGCCAGAAGATGAGTCAGCAAAGAGAAAGAACCCAAAAGCCCCAATCATCCATCGTCTGCGATAACCACTGAATAACCTCTCTCTCCTCCGTCATTAGTCAGCCTTGGGAATAAAGTCACTTATCTGAAACACAAAACTATTCCAAACTTGATGTTTGCCTTTTTTGTATGTTTGTTTTTCGCTATGATTGCCTCCTAACATTTCCCAGCCTCGCACACAGACTGATGCACTTAATTTTGACAGACACAAAATCCCTCTTAAATCTGCTGCAGTGTTTATACTGGGATGTATAAAAATGACTTCGTGAAACATAGTCTCGAAATAGAAAATGAGATTAAAAATATTTTGCACATGAAGACTTCTCTAGGCTATGAGAGAAAGAGAAGAATATTACAAACCTTATTCTCTTTCTCCTGATCGCCTAAAGGGGCCCCTACAGCAGAACTATTATCTTTAATCTTATGTTCTCTTTTCAGCATGTATTTTATTTTATTCTCTCTGCTAACAATACCCTGGCCTTTTAATAGCTCCTGAGTTCAGCTCCTAAAAAGATATTCCAGGAGAAGACTTCTCTATTAGATTTGCAAAGGTTTAGAAACAGCTTGTGTTCTCTCTGTGCTAACAAACACTTATGGTAAATGCCTTCTCAAAGAGAGTATCGCAGCAGTGATTTGGTCAGCGCATGAGCCAGTTTGCTTAACAAGCATGAACCTCCCTGGCCTGCCAGTATTACCGAAAAATAGAATCATTTTCCTAAATGGTTTCATTAAAGGGACATTGTGAGGCTGAATAGGAGATATTGAATGAGAATGGACAGAGTGAATTTTTAGTCATGCCAAACCAGTCTGTGGCATCAGTCACAAAGGTTTCACTGAAGAAAAAGCTTCTATTGCTTTATTCAGAGATGAACACATTTGCAGTGATTCTGAAAGATTCGCTGCCACAGCCACTGTGGCCATACAGCGCTCATCAGCCATGATCGAGCCAATTTATCAGAAGAACCCAGGATGAGTTATTGTCTGACAATGCCAAGACTTACATTCGCTGTGGAAAATCATAATCATCCGTTGCTTCAAACAATTCCAGTTGAATTGCCTCCCCAAATTATTCATCCCATACTAAGCCATGATGGGAATATCAAGAAGGAAGAGCGAGCCATGCAGAGCAACCGCAAGCCTCTCCTCGAAGGGGCGTCACACCGAGCAGCTTGGAAGGCAACAACAAATTCTGCATTTTAATGAAAATCAGGAAGAAGAGGGCCAGGAGAGCATCGTGTGGGACAGCTGTTGCTATTTTTAGTGTACAATGATGCTGGAGCACTTATTGAGCCTCCCATCCTTTGGGATTTCTCAATGTTCCCTGGAAGATGGGCGGATAGGGTCTCCTGAGGGAGCTCTACCTACACCATAATTTAACATGGGCCATGGGCACTAGGATTTTTCTTGCTTCTTTTTCGGCCTGAAGCCCACATTTGAATTTCTGGAAGACTGAAACATATGTCCCTAATGTCTTCAGGCTGGTAACAGTGTAGTTGAGTGACACTTAGCGGCCTGTGACAAAAAGAGTTGATGACCTGGCCTTAATTTTTCATGAATCTATATGTGCATTTCCACATAGGAGGGTTCTTTAGTCAGGTACAACATACTTCTTCCTCAGACCTGCCCCATAAAATAAGCACTATTACAATGTCTGTTACATATAAGGCACGATATGGTACTAATGTAATCATTCCCATCAATAGGATTCATCTCCTCAAACTGCAGCCATGTACAAGCAAGATCCTCTGTAAGTTCATGGAGATAAATATGCTTCCAAAGGTGTCTCTACGTATCTTGGGTAGTTCTTGTAGGATGGAAGGAATTGCCCTGGGACTACTCATCTCACTCCACTGACAGTGGACAAAGCCCGGACTTTCAGGCAATTCAAATTAAGGGAGATAAATATCACCTATAGTATACAAGAGAGATAATTATGCACAAACTCCTACAGTCACAACTTTACAGTAATTCATTGGGATGCCTTTTTATCGTTATCAATATTTTGAAGGCATATTTCTAATGCCAAATCTGTTTTCAGATAGCATGGGCATAAAAACAGTTGAGAAACATGTGGGTGTTGCAAGTGTAGGTGGGCTTTCTGTAATTCATCTTGTTTCACATCCACTGTAAAGATAAATATCAATGCATGGCAATACTACTGGAAGTTTTTATCTTGCTGCTGATTTATGGCTCATTGGTCATTACGAGAAATCAATAACATGAACTTAGACTTCTGTGTAAGTAGTAAGTAATGCAAAAATATAATGAGGACAAGCAGATATAAACTTTCAATGGCTGAGGGAAAATTAATAGTTTAGCAAATGCATGATGTTACACACAAACTCCTTTAAAAAAAGAAAGAAAAAAAGCAAGAGAGCAAAAAAGGAAGCAAGAAAGAAAGAAAAAAGGCTGCCTTATTTCCCTGAACTCTCAGCCACCTTTCCTTCCAGCTTTCTCTACATTACAGATCCGACATGTATCTCTGTCAAGCCAGCCTACGTGGTCGCACTGTAAGCTACTGTCCTCCAAGCTGGGGCCCGAAACAAAACTGAGAGACCAATAAATCATGCTACAAAAGGGAATCTCAAAGACCACATAGTGGGCTCTTTTCTCCTTCCTCTTTTGATTTCCTAGTGCTTTGTTTTGGTTTTTTTTGCCTTATGTGATGCTTCTTGCAAAGGCATTTGGCACATCAAAAAAGCTCATAGACAAAGACAATTAATCCTCATCATCCTTAGTGTGACTTGCACTAACCAATTAAATTTAAAATTATTTTCTTCATGAAATGGGCTTGGATCAAACCCTAAGATTAGAAAGTGACTGAACTTTCAAAAAGTTCACCGATAGTGAATTTTCCTGATATTAAGAGTTTCAGGATATGACCTCAAATCTATTGATGGAATCTATTAATTCCATCCACTGATTGAATCTTCCAGCTACTGTGGTAGGGATGGCTTTTCTATAGGCCTGACTCTGATGTTACTTGCACTAATAATATATTTGTGCAACTTCTTTACATCAGTGCGGTTTATGAATTAACAGAGCTGAATCAGGCCAGTCATTCACTGTGTCTGCCTATCTAGAGACCAAATTTGATAATAGATTGTGCTCTTAGCAACGGGATGAGTGTTTTGAGGTGGATGTGTTATGGAAAAAAAACAAACAAGCTGACAAGTGACTACAGCATAGCCAAGGGTAGAAGAAAGACTGACCCTTGGAGAGGATTTTAACTGAGGTAGGCAGGAAGCTTTAGCTACACACAGGGCATTTTCATAAGGTATAGAAAATAATACCTTGTGAAAATAAAAACAAATTGATATATCCTACCCAACGCTTCACTCCTGTTTTTAACAGACAAAGATCAATGCTAAAAATACATCAGAAAAAAGGCACTCTTGGTACCCAAAGGTTTCTCACTCTCTCACTGCCATAGGAAACCTTTCAGTGGAGTCTCTTTGCTGTGATGACAATCACATCTATAGAGGATTTAAATCTCCAAGGTTTTCAAGACAACAACCTTAACCAAGACTAAATTTCTCACTGCCATGGCAATGCCAAATCATTGCCACTGTGGCAAAACCTAAATTTAGCTCTGGGCAAATATTCAAAACTTTCTGCTGTGACTTTTTTTTTCTTTATCTGACATGAGTTGTTGAGAGGCTGGTCAGAGTAGACAGTACCATGCTCCTTACTCCCAGCCCTGTGCTCTCAAATTTTAGAAGCAATTACTCCAGTCTGCACTCTGGAAGTGAGAGGAGAAAATCTCCTGAGAAAATCTCAGTAAAAACAAACTCAGAAGTGGGTGATATTTACAGAAAAACAATAATTTGACAAACATGTGGTTCTGAGGCAATTTCACACATTGCTTGCCAGGATCCAGGGGTCTCTGTAGCATGTTTTATGCAACTGCAGCTGAATGCCTTTTGTTCAGTGTGAACTGTCCAACTTAGTTCAAATGAGTTAGTTTGCCTCCTATATCAATACCTGCCAATGTTTTAGCATAAAAAGAAATGAGGATATTAGGGCTTTTTTTTTTTTTTTCCCAGATGGCATCTGGTTGGCTATTGTGAAAATACTAGGGCAGTTGTTCACACCCATTTTGCATTTAGTCTAAATTAGCCTTTTAGATTTAAAAATACCCTAGATTTCCCCCGTCTATAATTTTCGCCTTTGATACTATTTCTGAGCTGATGGAAATTTCAGTCAGAATGCTCTTAACCTCCAACAAATTAAATATTGGGAGAATATATTAAGCAGAACACAAAACCTAAATAGATTTTAGAAGAGTTGTAAAAGGCAAGACGCAAACTGGAATAAAAGATGGAAGAAAAAGTAAGATTGATATGTAAGACCAAAATCTGATTTAAGTCCAGCACTCGGAAAAGAGTGCAGGATCCAGATCTTGCCGTGTAACAAAAAAAGGTAATGCTTAACATTAAAATAATAGTTTCCATTTCAACTTGTGTGGGCACAAGTAAATTTAAAAAATGTTATGCCTTCACAGTGGTAAATTAGTGCACTTTGCCCACACACATCTTTTTTTAAAAAAGACAGTGTGATCCAGAACACAATTTCCCTTTTGCAATGCCGAGTCACTGAGCCAGGTGTAAAGCTTTAAGGCTCTGGATTCTCAGCCCCGTGCTTAGACCCCAGAATTAAATTATATCACCTCTTTTTTTCATTTTCTTAAACCCAACTTTAAAAACATCTACCATCTCCAGGTGCCCTGTTTCATATTGTCACAGATACAAAATTTTTGTGGGTTACCTGCTTTTAAATCCTAGCTCTGAGCTTAAAGGCTGGCTGAGGCAGGTCTACAAAATAGGGCTGAACCAGAAAATAATTATTGATAATCAGAGAGTTTCCTGCTTCCACCTGGGATAGAAGAACAGCAATGACAGCCTTTTCCACGCCACTTCACTATCTACCTTTCCATTTGTGGCCTGAATCTGTATATATAACACACATGATTTAAAGATAATAGAAAATCTGAATTCAAAGAGAGATTATTGAAAATCTGGTTTCTTTGCCAAAAAATATTTCAGAATATTTCAAAGAGGTGAAACCCATGCTGGTGAGTCCTGAAGTCTAGCCAATATTTTCATTGACAATTTAAGCTTGGGCGGGGGGGGGCGGAAATAAATCTAAAAAATAAAGGAAAACCGATTCAAACTGGAAGGTGCTACTGGTGATTTGGAGCACAGGAATTAAAATTCAATGGGATTTTGATAACTCAGCCCAAAGATCAGTAAAATGCAATTCACTGACGATGAGGACAGAATACTAATCTTCAGCAAGAGAATGTAAATGTAAATATCTAGTGGCTAAAAAAAACCCACCCAAAAACCTGGCTTAGGGACCAGCAGCTCATGGAATGGTCTCTGCTAGCAGATTGGCTAACCAGGCACAAGTGGCTTGTATAACAAAATACCACGTTCCTCTGAGCTGTACTAATGTACGCGGGAAAGTCCGGGAGGGCATCGCTCTGTTGCAGGCAGCATTGCTGGCATTTCGACACGAACACCAGGTTTAGGTTTGGCCCACACTTCAAGACTCAGAACAGGTCAGCGGGAAAAATGGTCAGAAGATGGTAACAAGAAAGGTAAGAGGCTTTCACCTTACCAAGGAAAAAGCTGGAGGGAGTGTGTTTACTTATGCTAGAAAACAGAAAAAGGCTGTGAGTCGGAAGTATGGTAACCAGCTCCTACGCAGAAAGGTTTCTAAACAGGATGGGATTGGAGACCTCAACAGGGCTCAAACGTTGAACATGAATCTTGTGTTTATTACATCTTGAATGTCTGTTTCAGGTAGATTGTATTTAAATCTAAGTTCCCAGAGAGACATAAATTCCTGTTTCTCATATAAATTTTTAATGCACTTCCATTATTAAACCAAATTTTATTCCAAGGAGCTTTGCCTCTAAAATTAATCAAAAGATTTTTGTCGTACTCCAGATGAAGCAAACACAGAATTCCAGGAGCCTAACACAGAAACCGGACTTCTAAAAATAGACTGTGCGGAGCCTGATTTGCTGTAAGTCGAGTGGGTAAGTCACATATCACATCTCTCTCGGCTGATCAGCATCGGTCAGGTGTTGCTTGAAAGGCAGCCCAAGAGGGAAAGCAAATAGATTGATTCAGCACAGAGCTCAGAAACATGCACTGATATGACAAGAGATAGCAGAAACTCCACAAAATAGAGTGATATCTCTATACATTTGAAAACAGTTTGAGGTTGCTTTTGTTTTCCCTGCCTGTTTATCACTCTGCATCCAGATGCTAAAAATAAAACTTGTTAGTTATGAATAGGTGGGAGTTGGATCTCCATCCAAACCAAAAATAATACCCTAAAATATCTCTCTGGTCTTCCCAATTTGGGCAAATTAATTCCTGTCAACAGCACAGATATTTTGCATGAGCAAAAATAACAGCAGCTACAGCCAGGAACATAAAACCTAATGGCCCATGCCCAAGGTCTCCCCTCTGTGCTGGAGGCAAAGCTCAGCAGAAGACCATGGAAGGGGCTTTCTGGTTTTGGAGACCCAGCATCAAGGCAGAAATGTTCTGCACAACGGCACACAGACGCTTCGACACAAGTCAACGAAGGGATAATGATCTCAGGGAGGTAACTGCAAGGCACAAAAGGTGTTTGCAGATACAGAGCAGTCATTTGCCTGTTCCTCCTGACTGTTTGTGGGGTTACACAGAGCCACTGCTCACATTTGAGAGTCTCATGCTATGGATTTTGTTGAAAACAGGTTTAAAAATGTCACCCCGATCCTCTTTCACAATGCCAGTTTTGGTATGTGACAAATAGTGCAGAAATACCTAAATAAAGAGCAAGATACCTTTAGTGAGATCATCTCTGTCCCTGACAGAAGAAGGAATTTGGTCCAAAAATTAATCTTCTTATTAATTATTTGTATTAACAGAAATGCTGACACATCAAACAATTTATTTGGCTTCTTATATATTACCCTCAGGTGACAGCCTTCAGCACAGTGCCCAGCAGACTACTTCAAAGTTTTCAAAGAGGGGGTCAGATGCTGCTTTTGGGGTCCCGTCCCCAAGGCCACGGGGATGCGGCAGCTCCAGGCACCTGGCATTCAACCACTGAGCTTCACTCGCCACTCTCGCATCCTTTTCCTTCGACCATGCACTCGAAAAGGGCAGAGTCATCCTTCAACACACTACTTCAGAAACAGAGAGGGGGAAAAAAGAACATTCATAACCTTCACATTGAAGGTTTGTTCCACAAATGTTCTTTTGTAAGACCGCAAGTAAAAGGGGAGAGTAAAAACGTCCATGTATGTTACTTTAACCTTACATCAGGAATATGTAACACCCTCTGTCTGACTCCATCTTGGCTAAACAAGACTGGCTTTCCTCAATGTATGAGACAGTATAGGAGTTAGATCACGTGCCTGGTTCAGTTCCAGCTTCAGTCCAAAGTTGCTCTTGACACAAAACCAGAGAAAACTTGGCAGTGTCACCTCTCGAGCTTGGGTTCAGTCCCGAGCAAAATTCCAAATGAAACACAAGGTCCAAAATCTGCATGGAGCAAACCAAAGAAAACGCTGGCACCGACGCCGATGAAACAAGTGGCCAAGTTTTGCTGATATCCACACGGCGCTTCTCTTTCAGCTGTCCATAAAGAACTAATGCTGCCTTGTGTGGGCTATTTGCCCTGTAACTGGTACCTAAAACCAATGAGAGGGATGTCAAGGAAAGGAAAACTGATGTCAGTTCTCGTAGCAGAGGTGTCCACGGGCCATCACCCCCCAGGCCACCGCACACAGAAGAGGTCGGAGCAAACCCGCACTGGGTAGTGCTGAAAATCCCAACAATGAGAAGCAAAAGGAAAATTTCAAGCATGACTAAATAGCTGATCATATCAAAGGAAACAGCTGAATTTTAGCTCATGAGGATGGGAGTGATCACTTCTCATATTGTCTCTACTTATGACATATGATTGGGGGCTAATCTTTACTGAACATTTCCCGTGTGATTAGGTTAAAATCACTTAAACCATGACATCTTTGCTCACATCAGGTAGGATGTTTATGCACAGTGCGGCTACGCAGAGGTTGAAACAATGCTCCGAATGAGTAAGGATGCCAGAATTGCCTCTTGACGCTTTCCGTGATTCAGCCCTCGCTCCTCCCCGAGACGTAAGGCAGGACCTGTACCCACTAAAGTCAAAACAGCATCTTGCATGCCTAAGTGCTGTGAAATCGTTGCATGGGTGACGCTGTAGGGATGCTAAATAAGCCTATGACAAGCTTTTTCCTCAAATACACATGCATTTTCATTAGTCTAAACTAAATGGTGACCAGAGGACAGAGTCAGACCTTTGCGGACAAGCACTCAGGAGGACAGTGCTGTCAACACACTGGCTTACAGATCAGGAGGAAATTTTTCATTCCCTAGAAGTGGGCAGAGAATCAATAGCTCATTTTTCATGTTACGGTTATTATGCCCAGTGCTCCACGGGTATTGTGTTATATACAGCCTCTATAGCAACGGCTTAGATTCCTCGCTCCTGTTTGCTCTGTCAGTGGCAATAATTGCAAAAATCCCCAGGGCTCGGGAGTGTTTAGCTCCGATTGGGAAATACAATAGTGGACCCAGTAAAAGTAAAATAATAGCCAAAGAGAGCACCATATAAATATGAAAACAACTGTAGCACAACACCTTTCCAGTTCTATTAGAGTGATTATCCCAGTGGCAACACAGCTCCTCAAAAAAGCATGCAGTAAATGGTTGGGTTTTTATTAAAAGTGCCTTTCACCACCCACAAGAATTGCTCCTGAGCACTGTAGCAACATTACAATACTTCACACCGCTGAGACTCTGCCTGTAGACATGCCCCACGTTCCTTGAGCAGCAAGTTTGGAAAAGCTGATGAGGACCTGGAGCATGACTCTCCCATCCCAGGCCCACCTCCAGGCCAGGGCAGGAAAACCTCATCGCTATATCACAATTTTCAACTTCTCTCAATCTGCGAGTGCAAAATGGACACTGTGAGTACAGAGCTGAGGGGAGGGAACGGGCTGGGATAAACTTGACAACACCCTCTACCTTAAACACATTTCTGTCTACCTGAAATAAAGCAGAGGACTTGCACTTTGCTCAGGGAAGGCCTGTGAATATGATTCTTGTGTATGCAAGAGTAAAATTTGGCTCCAAAATGTGTCGTGATTACATGGAAATTGTAAAGTACAGTAAGGTACTTGCAGAGTCCACCTGACAAGTACAGCATCAGCACAAATATTAAAAACAATAGTAGTAATACTAACGGGGAATACGGAGCTATAGTGAAAAGCAGTACCTGAAGACTAGTGGCTGCAAGAACAAATATTGTCTGGTGATACACACCAACCTATGGATCCCCCAGACCACAGTACATAACAGAAAATTCTTCTTTTGGTTTGCAAAAAGCCAGAGCCTCAGAACTGACAGCTAAGAGAAGCATACAGCAACAGCAGAGCCAAAAGCAGGCAGGCAATTAAATGCCCCCCGCAACAGGGGGAGTCTTTCAGGTAAGTGAAATGAGGCATTGAGTGTAAAATGGCTCTTTGGTGGCAAAGTCTTCAAGCCACGTTGAGAATCATAGAATTATAGAATAGTTTAGGTTGGAAGGGACTTTTAAAGGTCATCTAGTTCAACGTCCCTACAATAAGCAGAGACATCTTCAACTAGATCAGGTTGCTCAGAGCCCCGTCCAACCTGACCTTGAATGTTTCCAGAAATGGGGCATCTACCACCTCTCTGGGCAACCTGTGAAAAAATTAATTATGAAAGCTTGTGTCAAGGGCTGATTCTCAATGGATCACAGTGAGGGACCTGCTCTGCTATGTACGAAACTCTGTCCCAGAACCAGGTTACCTATGAATGATTTAGCGCTGAGAGCCCCATAATTATGCAGTACGCAACGGGGGAGAGGCAGCGCCGCATCTCTCCACCCCTCCGGTCCCAAACACAAGCAGCACTCTGCACCAGGCAGCCGGCTATCGTGAGCCCACCGAGGTGCTGTCAGGGCTGCAGTATTGCTACGTCTAGGTGGGATTCTGACTGAGAGGCGTTCAGTCACAAGACTGCAGATGGTAGCCTTGTGCCAGTGGTTCCTCAGCCAAGAGCACGCACTGGGGGTCTGAACCTGCGGTTCCTCTCGTACTGAGCAGGATTACTATTGCAACAACACATCATCAGTAGGGTAAAACTAACCTGTCTCGCGGCAGTCTAATCCCAGCTCATGTTCCCTATTAGTGGGTGAACAATCCCACGCTTGGTGAGTTCTGCTTCGCAATGATAGGAAGAGCCAACATCGAAGAATCAAAAAGCAAAGTCACTATGAACGCTTGGCCGCTACAAGCCAATTATCCCTGTGGTAACTTTTCTGATACCTCCTGCTTGAAACCCAAAAAGCCAGAAGAGTCATGAGGCCCTGCTTTCACGGTCTGCATTCGTACTGAAAATCGAGATCAAGCAAGCTTTTGCCCTTCTGCTCTGCGGGAGGTTTCCGACCTCCCTGAGCTCGCCTTAGGACACTTGCGTTAATGCTTTGACAGGGGTACTGCCCCAGTCAAACCCCCCACTTGCCACTGTCCCCAAAATGGGTCGCGTATAGCACGTGCCAGGCATTTGGCAGCAGAAGCGAGAGCCCCCCTCGGGGCTCACCCCCCCTGCCTCACCAGGCAAGTGAAAAAATGATCAGAATGAGGGAGGCAGTTGAAGAAACACCACCTCCCAGCTTTCTTCATGTTCAACCACTGACTGCCAACTTCTGTTCAGGGCTGATTTTCAGTACAGACTAGGGGATATATAGAGGAGAATCCTCTTCTAAGAGCTGCCCCGCAGAGACAATGACACGATATACTGAGAGAGTATACCCCTTTGCCTTCCATTTCTAACCTCTACAAAATTCCTTTGAGAGCTTGTGTAGCAAATACGTTATTTGCAACACCTTAAATTAGCAACTGTAAAATTCCAAAATTTCTTATCTCTGCAAAACATACATATTCATCTATATTCTTTTATATACATAAATATATGTATCCATAGGTGTAAAGAAAATAAGAATATTTTATTTTCACCCAGATAAACAGTAGCAGGCTTGGAGCTAGACCTAACAAACCTTTGCATCCTCAAAGAAATTTGCCTGGTTGTGTTTGCAGGAACATAGAAAACTGTTTCATCAAATGCCTTATAGAGGAGAAATGAAAAAACACTGGTGATTGAACAGCAGAAAAAAGAATGAGAAAGCTGGTGGGGTCTCATGTTTATTTTCTACTGACTATGTAAGCAAAAGATCTATCAATAAAACTAAAAGATAACTACTGATAGGATAAAGCCGCACACACAGACTCTAATTCAATTAACCTGCAGAACTCCCTGCCAAGAGTTTCAAATCAAGGCTGATTTTCATGTGAATTAATATCATTTTCACCATATCACTCACTAGATTTGAAATGTCAGATTAGTTTATAGCACCAGAGAGTAATCTGATGGTTGTCTTTGGTCAAAAAACTGCAACAATGTTCTACCACCATTAAATGGTAATTGCCTTATACGTGTTTTCCCTCTGCTACAAACATTTAGCTATGGCCATTGCTGGAGCAATACCAATCTGGGCCTGAAAAGACGTTCTAGCATTTGCTTTATACACAGTGACTTAAAAAGGGGTATGCATATAAATAAAGGAAATTAGAGGAAAAGTTTGCAGGCTCAGGAGCCAAGTGGCCAGATTTACCACCAGCCTGTGCTGAAGTGGTAACACGTGTGCTCGACCAGGTTGTGCTGCTGCACTGTATATGGCAGGCAGTGAAGGGGGCTGAAACGCCAAATTTCATTAAGATTCTCCAGCAGCTGCTGCAAACGGAATTAGCATGAGAAGCAGAGCACAAAGCTATCAGAAGAATGCTGCACAACTGAATAGAAATTGAAGAAAAATGAGCTCCTTGTGAAATATTGCAATCACTTCTTTAAGCAATAAAGAGATGGTTTGTTAAATAATAGACTAGAACAACTCCAATAAAATAAAAACTGTCAAAGTACCCTTTTTAAAGTTGCTACACAATCTTCCAATTTTGCTTTCATTACTAAACAGTAACAGATGATCAGATTTTATCATCATCTTGTCTGGACAATATCTTACCAGCATCTGAATACATTAGAAAATGAAAGAATACCGGAAGAAGAAAATTTAATATAATTACCACTTTCTGAAAATAGCTTGCGCATAACATTCACTTAATATAGCTCAAATAAAGTGAGAAAGAAATCAAGGATGGAGAAACTGTTTCCTATTTAAGACCAGATACAAACAGCTTGTCCTAACCATATCTTTGGCACCCACTTCCCTTCCCTGTGTGTTGAACCAAATGAGCAAAAATAATTGTGCCAAAAGATACGGCACGTTATTGCCCAACCAGGACCCTCAGCCTTAATTAGCCCAAGGATGATCTGGATTCACCGGCTACAAATCCTCAGTTAGATGAATCCTTTCCCGCAAACACCCTTTCCTTCACAGAAAAAGAATGAAAGGACAGAAACAGAGAAACAAAATTTGCACTGAATTGTGTCCCATTGCCACATAGCCTGAAGGGCTTAAATCTGTCCCCTCTCAGCTAACAGGTCTGCCGCTACATCTTCAAAACCACAGCGCATCGTCAGGAAATCCATCCTTCTCACTCCCCCCAAAAAGGCCCCGATGCGATGTGCACCAGCAGCCATTCCCTCGTGTGATGCCCTCCCATGCGTACACAAAGAATATGTTTTCCTGCAAGCAGGAGAAGGAAAAAATGCCCCATTTCCTGCAAAAGCTGTGCTTGTTGTCCCGCGTCCTGTACCATCACTCCTGCAATCACCCCAGCTCCCACCCAGTCTCTTGTGACCCATCAAGGGTACAAGAAACCATCCCTGGCCCGTTGAGATCTTCACCTGTGCCAACTTGTAGGAACGTAATTATTTTTTGAGAATTCTGTCCTATTTCAAGTACTGTTGAAATCAACCAATGTCTTGAAAAATGACTGGGGATAGGCATATAGACGGAAAGCATTGCAGACACTAATTTCCTTAGGAAATAAAGCTAAAAAACAGCTTCCTGCCTATACTGACAGAGAGAAGTCCCCCTTCCATGCATCTCTAGCTCTATCTACAGCAATCCTAATTTATACCCAAGGTAAAGAAACAAGCCACAGCCTTAGCTACATCAATCATTAACATAACAGCGGCTGATAACATAAGTGCACAACATATATGTGTATCTGTTTGTCATTAGGACTGCAAATATCTTTTGGCCTTTTTTAAATTCTCAATCAGCAGAGAAACAAGTCACAGTTTTGAGGAAAAGTTTACTACATTGGGGACTTTCTCAAAGCCTTTTACCACTGATTACAGAAAAGGTTTGTATCCTTTTCTCAACTAGTCTTGCTTCTGTTGGGCACAAACTGAAAGGCAGAATAGAAAAAAATGAAACAACACCTGGGTCACTGTATCTGCTCAGGGAACTGATACTAGAGTCTACTTTCATTTATTTGATATTGGAAAGGTGCTCCACTCTAGCAAAGGCAGAATGACATCCAGTGCTAGAGGTTAAACCTAGAGAAATTAGAATGGGAAATAAAAGATGAATCATAGGGGTGGTTGATTTTTAAAGGACATGGACAATTCAAAGCAAAATCTGGTATCCTTCTGAAAATCTTGCAGTCCATCAACCAGAATTTACTGGGTGTAGCGCAGATATTAAGAACTGAAGTAGTAGCATCTGTGATATTTAAGGACAGGATGACCACAGCAATTCTCTTTCAGACCTTTCAATCATCAGATCTGTGAAAAGGGAGTGAAGAGAATCAGGATGCCTTAAAGGAGAAAGCTATTCTGATGAAAGACTCTGGCACCAAGTTCTGCAAAGAGATTTCACATGCAGCTTGTATTTTTAGTATTTCCTTGATGTTTCTTAAAAATAAAAGACCAATTGCAGACCTCCCTGTGCCTTGGCACACGATGCCAGCAATACTGTTGAGCACACAGTGCCACAGCAGAACCCTGAAAACCTGCACTTGGTTTAGAGCTGTGCCACTGGTATGCCGGGCAAACTGGTACCTCACTCCATGCTTTGGTTTCACCACTCATCAAGTACAAAGGATAACCCTGATGTCATCTGTTTAGTACTTCAAGATCTATTGCTGAAAAATGTTCTACTAAAGTGATGTTCCTGTTAACCCAGGAAACTTTTTCACCAGTTAATTGTAAATCTTCAATACAAAAGATAACACTGTCATTTTTTCTAAAATAATAGGTTCACACTGTAGCAGGTATCTGCTTTAGAAATGAAATACTGTACTCAAGTGAAGGCAAAACCCTTTGAAATGAGAACAAAAAGCTCACTTTTTTTTTGACTGCCAAATTCTTTCAACACTTTTCTTTTACTCCTCTGCTGAAATCCAGAATTTAAAAAATTCTAAATCACGTATCTCCAGTTTTATCAATGAGCGCTTTGGATTTTTGTTTGAAAGGTTGCTCACTTGCCACCCCCTGCTCCAAAGAGAATATAAAAGACTTCTGCTGCATTGATAATCTACATGTCAATTGTTAGGAATAAATTTCAGGCAAGGTTAGATGGCACATAACTTACTGGGAACCACTCTGCAGGATTGCAGGCAAGGTTACAGTAATGTCCTTTCAACAGGACAAATAACATATCCATTCACTACGAGCCAGTCCTGTCATGTTACCTCATTTTAATCAGTCCTTTTATGATATAATATTCATGTGGAAATCGGGCTAAAAATACCCCCTGCCAAGGTGACTGAAGACATAAAATTGAAAACTTTGTTTTGCATATTTTAAGATCAGGTTTTGTCCTGAAGTAACGCAGCATATTAATTGAGTTTCATGTGGGGAAGAGAGAGAATTGAAAGCAAGGGGAGGGAAGGAGGAGAAAGGCCAGGAGCTATTGCCTCTCCGTCAATGATTAACCAGCCCAGGCTAAAGCTAACATGATCTTCCTGCACTCCTCAGAAGCAGAGCACAATTATTTAGCACCTTCAGTTGCACTAAAACAGTAAAAATTAAAAAGCCAAATGTTGGGCTTGGACGCTGGAGCACAACTGCTCAGCAGCATTCACAAAAATACAGGTGGCCAAGTCAGTCCTTGAACTGGGTCCTGGGTGGGGAGGGGGACAGATGTGGCACACACGCTTTCCCAGGAGAAGACAATATCGTTTGTGGGGATGAGCAAGGGGAGGAGGATTTCCTCTAGCTGTAATCCTCACCGCACAGCAAAAGTCAGCTGTCTAGGGAGGTGTCTTTAGGAAGGAGAAAAAGTCATCTTGGTCTATTTGAAAAAGATGTTTATAAAGGAAGGGGAGAAGCATTGACTCTGTATCAAAGCCATGCACGGCCACGGCATTACGTGGTCTCAGAGCTATTCCCCCAATGGGTCTCATTCTCAGCTTGCTCAGTTTACAAATCAAAACAAGATATTTCATGTTTGTTCAGCCTGCAACCGCAGCCTGGTACACCGAAAGATCAGCCGGTGACCTTTCCCCACTAGCAGTCCATCCTCATCCCCACGCCGAGGAGCCCAGAGACAAAACCGAGCTGGCAATCGCGCTGCTGATATGAGAAGCGGAGCAGGCACGCAGCTTGATCTTTCGTTCTCGTATTGGCTGCACCACGCTGACGGCAGTGAAAATTTGTATCTGTCAGTTTATTAAACTGATCTAAGTGAAAAGAATCACAGGGGACCGAGGCTGTGATAAGGACAGGGCAGTCTCCAGACTGCAACCACATGCTAAAGACAACCCCCTTCTTTTTCCACAAATCCTTCAACTAAGCGCACATAACCTTTTGGTAATCAAACTCATCTGAGGTTCAGCGCGCTCATCTTCCACAGGCATAAGGATACATCAATATTATGCAGACCAGGACCAGTATTGGCAGTTCCATACCAGTGGTTACGTGAAGTTTTAAGATGGTTTTCAAAAGGGCATTTTGTCTAGAATAACTGCAGCAGTACTTGACTTTTTGCAGCTGAACTGAAATAGATGAGGGGCAATAGTAAGCTTATTAGGACAAAACTGAGTATCACATTGCATACAAAAAATTACAAGCATGATCCTTTTCTGCTTTTTTTATGTAACAATTCTAGTCTACTATGTTGCCATAAAAAACAGAAAAGAACATTTTCATTCAAAAAATACCCGACATTCAGAATTGCACTTTCTCATTTCAAGGGAAAAATAGCCCCTGCTTGCCATAGCCATTTTCCTTTTCCATACGTAAAAAGGAACTTTCTGACCATAGAGTGCTGCTACTGAGCTTGAACTTTTCATAAGTGGCTACAAGGGATGTTTCTCAGGGGTCAGTACTGGAGCTGATACTGTTTCCCATCTTCACCTGGCTGACAGGATGCAATGCATCCTTAGCAAGTTTGCAGATGACCCCAAATTGGGGAGGAAGAGCTGTCAAGACGCTGGAGGATTTTGCCATTCCGAGAGACATCCAGAAGCTGGAAGAATGAGCTGCCAGAAATTGCAAGACATCCTGTTATTTGGGAAGGAATAACATCAGTGCAGGTGCCTAGACATCAATGACAGCTAAATGCACACTGGATTGCTTTCCTGAGAGCGCAGCCTGCAAGTCAATTGGAACTGATTATTCCCCTCTACTCACCTGCCTCACCTGGGATATGATGTCCAGTTTGGGGACTCCCCCAGTACGAGAGAGATGTTGACAAACTGGAAGGAATTCATATGGTTGGGGGCTGGAGCACACAGAGTGTGTGGAAAGACTAAACAAACTGGGAGAGGAGGCTCAGGGGGCTTCTCATCATCAATATCCCTACATAAAGGGAACTTACAGAGCAGACAGGGCCAGATTTTCTCAGAGGTGCACAGCAGAAGAATAAGAGGCAATGGTTACAAGTTGTAGTGAAGGAAATCTTGATCAGAGACGTGGAAAAAAAAATACCCATACGAGGAGAAAGTGTGGACTCCCCATCCTTGCAGAATTGCAAAATTTGCTGGAGGCAGCTTTGAGCAATCTGACCTAACTTTGAGGTCAGGCTTTCTCTGAGCAGGGGGTGGGACTACATGACTTCCAGAAGTCCCTTCTAACCAAAAATTTTGTATGATGCTCAGCATCTAGGTCTGTACTCATGCACTTCGGGGTTTTTTTGTGATAGCTGTTACAGGAAAAGGCAGGCAAAGGAGAGGACAGAGAGAGAAGGGTACAACTTATACTTGGCACAACTTATCCACATCTTTAAGCGCTCCAGAAAAGGAGGGATGGGAGGAAACACAAAACCTACTGCTCATTAGAGAAGAGATGAGGTGGCCTCCCTGTTTCTCCTTTTTTTTTTAGAGAAAGAGCATCTTCAGCTTCCATGCAGCCAGGGGACCTCAGTATGACCAAAAGCAGCTGATTTGTTGAGACTCTGTCCCCAGTTTTCCCCCTGGGGGAACTGAGAAATAAATTACAGAGGGCAAGAGCAAGCACATAGAGAATTATAGACCTACTGTTCTTCATAACAGCAACTGTGCCTCTATTTCACTGTGTCATGCTTAGATCGTTTTGAAAACTAGCACCCCTGCTATGCATCCTGCTGCACACTGTAAGCTTCTGTGCAGAAATATCACTTTAGTAGCCAAAAGATTTTAGAAAATCACTCCTACTTTTCAAGTTGAAAAAACAGAGATCGAAGAACAAGGTGTTTTCTAGTGTATTGGGTTTGCATGGCAAGGTTTTGGTAGCAGGGAGGCTGGAGGGGTGGCTTCTGTGAGAAGCTGCTAGAAGCTTCCCCCATCTCCGGCAGAGCCAATGCCAGCCGGCTCCAAGATGGACCCGCCACTGGCCAAGGCTGACCCATCAGCGATGGTGGTAGTGCCTCTGGGAGAACAGATTTAAGAAGGGAAAAAAAATGCAGCGAGAGAGACGAGTGAGAACATGTGAGAGAACCAGCCCTGCAGACCCCCAGGTCAGTGCAGAAGGAGGGGGAGGAGATGCTCCAGGCGCCGGAGCAGAGATTCCCCTGCAGCCCGTGGGGAAGACCATGGTGAGGCAGGTTGTCCCCCTGCAGCCCAGGGAGGTCCACAGTGGAGCAGATCTCCACCTGCAGCCCGGGGAGGACCCCACGCCGGAGCAGGTGGGTGCCTGAAGGAGGCTGGGGCCCCGTGGGAAGCCCGCGCTGGAGCAGGCTCCTGGCAGGACCTGTGGCCCCATGCTAAGAGAAGCCCAGGCTGGAGCAGGTTTTCTGGCAGGACTTGTGACCCTGTAGGGGACCCACGCTGGAGCAGTCTGTGCCTGAAGGACTGCAGCCTGTGGAAGGGACCCACGCTGGAGCAGTTCATGAAGAACTGCAGCCCGTGGGAAGGACCCACATTGGAGAAGTTCGTGGAGGACTGTCTCCCGTGGGAGGGACACCACACTGGAGCAGGGGACCAGTGAGGAGTCCTCCCCCTGAGGAGGAAGGAGCGGCAGAGACAACGTGTGATGAATTGACCCCAACCCCATTCCCCGTCCCCCTGCACTGCTGGCAGGGAGGAGGGAGAGAATTCAGGAGTAAAGTTAAGCCTGGGAAGAAGGGAGGGGTGGGGGGAAGGTATTTTAAGATTTATTTCACATTATCCTACTCTGGTTTGATTTGTAATAAATTAAACTAATTTTTCCCCAAGTCAAGTCTGTTTTGCCCATGACAGTAATTGGCAAGTGATCTCTCCCTGTCCTTATCTCGACCCATGAGCCTCTTGTTGTATTTTCTCTCCCCTGTCCAGCTGAGGAGGGGAGGGACAGAACAGCTTTGGTGGGCACCTGGTGTCCAGCCAGGGTCAACCCACCACATCTAGGTAATGGTGACGGATTCCAGAACTCACAGTTAGTGACAGAAGACTTTAAGAAGAACAGCACATAGGCACAAACCTGATCACAAATACAAAGCAGTATGCTAGTTTTTTTAGTTAGTACAGATAATAATTTCACTACAGGCTGCTCTGGGGAACAATGGCTCTAACTGTGCTACAGGTGAGACCTCCTATATTGTACTTTTACATGTAAGTAATTAAGCATCTGCACGCTTTGCTAAGTCAACAACCTTTTGACAAAGAGAAAGATTTACTCTAAGAGCAATAGAGCATGAAAAGGAAAAATGTTTTTGTGATAATATCTTATTTTCAGTATTTTGCCTCAATAATACTGGTGTCTTAATGATCTCAAAAAAGGCTTAACAGAGAATTTACACATAGCAAAACTATAAAGTTTTCCTAAATTTAGACTATCTGGAGTTAGATTAATTACTTAAAAATATTCAAGACAAAAGCAAAATCATTGTGCAAATAGTCACTGATAAAGCATGGGGAAGGACAGCACTCTGGCAATCAGGAAAGTAGAGTAACAAAGGAAAGGTAGCTCTTCAAGTCTTTGTTCCCCTTCTCCTGAGACTAATTGAGATAGTACTTTGGGTGGCAAAAGAAAAATTACTTTTCCTTTTTTTCATCACAGAGTCATTCACATACCAGAAGAACAGCACTTATTTTATTTTGGGCTTTTAAGAAGTTCCTGAGGCATTAAGGTGATCTATGAAATACACATTCAGAAAGGAAAATTAAAAAAAAACAAACAAACCCCAAAACAACAAACCAACAGTTTTATACCTTGCAGCATCCATCCTCAAAACTTGAAATGAAGTAAGAAGCAGCTGAATTCAGAGTTGGCCATTTCTTTGCAATACTTTCATTTTTATGAAAGATATGTCCTTAGCAAAGAGGCATATCTAAATGTCTTTAATTTTTGATCCAAACTTAGCAACTGGAATTTTTACAGAATATATGATGCTATAAAGCACCATATATCCAGGTCTTCCACACAGGGATCCCTAGTAAAAAGCTCCTAAAGAGCCAGTCTGAAAACAGCAATAAGGAAACAAACACAACTTCTTCATAATAACAGAGCACCTGAATGGCACCCCAAGGAATGCTATTTCTATATAGGCAGCAGAAAATGGAAAGAAAAATCAAAGTATAAAAATGAAATGAAAAGTTTCTGAGTTTTTTATTGCATGTATGCAAGCTATCATAACTCCTTTACTAATTTTAACTGGTGAGTCAGAGAAGTGCCATTGTTCTATTGACTAATCTGCTTGCACCATCAAAACAGCTTTAGTTCTGTTATTCACTTATTTTGTTAAGTGATTAATTAGTTGGGCTATTGCATTCCTCTCCGCCTCCTCACCCTTTTTTTTTTTTTTTTAATTAAGGTGTCCAGGGACGCAAAGCTTTCATTCAAACCAGAGAAATTCTTTTGTTCTTTCATCTGTGGAAAGACATTTCCGATAACTCATCTCCCTAACAGTAATATCAAAGTGAGCTGGAAATTTAGGAGGAAAGATAACATGAACATTTTCAATGACCTCCGCTAAAACTTTGAGACTAAAATTAGACATGCAGTTCTCAACAACTGATGCTGTAGAACCAATAATGTCTTGAAATTGCTTGGGTGAACTCAAACAATTAAAAAAAGGGCAAAAGCATGGATGCAATTCCTTCCCCTGTGCGCTATTTTCTTTCCTGTACTCATACACAAAGAATTGTGATGACCTTCATTTAAATTGAAGGATTAACAACACCATGGAACAAGTATTCGTTACTAAAGAGAAAGGATTTGTGAAGGCAAACCAGCCACCATCAATCTTAAAACTGTAGCCGACCCCAGTTACACATGCAGTCCTTGTTGATACTCCTTTGTTTCAGCGTTAGAAGGACTCATCCTCTTTCTAACATGATCAGACAGGAAAGTTTATATCAAAGCTATAAAAAGTAATGACATTATAAGAAAACAGAGGCCTATTAATTTTTCCACGAGCTAAAATAGGCCTTTGAAGCACAATCCAAAATTAGACGCAGTAGGCACAACTTTAATCCGTAGCACTCTGGGCCCCTACAACATACCCAGAATATTAAGAAAAGTATCCTAAAATCTTAACAGAGCAGTTACTAGCCATGCAGGGGAAAAACTGGCAATGCTGGGTTCAAAAACAAAGGGGGGGGGGGGGGCGAGAAGAAAACCTCTTATTCCTGAAATGAAATTTTAGAAAGCAAATTTTTCTCTTCTATATTTCCTGCAGAATTAGCTCTTCAAAGGCCATCTTCTTGCTCTTTGGGTGACCTTTCCACTGTTACATTTCACTGCCTGCCCCGAAGGATATCTTTTTAATATCTTGTTAAATGGGAAGGGAAACGTGCAACGAGTGAAACACTCCAAAATGGAGGCACTTCTGCTTCAGTAAATACTTCGAGGATATATAAACTGCAAAAAACGGGTCTCTTATTTCCAGAGGCCAAAGATATTTATAGAGTGCTTTCTATCAGTGTGGCGGGCGACTGGTTCCTATACAGCAAAAGAAAACTAAACAAGTGAGGGTTTCATTGACTGCTGCACATGTTGTCAAAGAGAATATCATTATTAATACAATACCACTATTTTAAAATACACCAATAGTGGCCAATCCCTTAAAGTCTTTGAACGTAGTCTGACATTTAATTAGGGATTCCAGAATGCAGTAGGAGAGGCTCCCCAATCAAGCATTAAATTAGACGATCGGTTGGGAACATCTTTTAGTATCACTATGAAATAATACACTGATCCCATCCACCTATAATGAACAGAAGAACAACTTTTTCAAAAACGTATAGAAGAAATTTTCTTTCTTATCCTCATTTTTCCTGCAGTGAGAATTTGGATATGCTTTTTCTCATTAACAATGGTTCCCTCAGTTCCTCCCCTTCTGTGGGACACAGCAAACTTGTAAGTCCCTTTTGTCTAAAAATTTCGTGCTGCATTTGCTGCAAAAGACACCAAATTAACTGGAATTAACTATTACATAGTTAATTAATTAATTAATGTAATTAAATGTAATTAACTCTTAGACTGCATTTCTCGTGTATCGTATCTTTTGAAGAAGACCCTGGCTAAGATTAACAGGCAAGCAGAACACTGCTTATTATTTTAAAGGCATTTTAAGGGGAAAAAAATCAGGCTTTGATATTGGAACACTGCTTTAGTTAGAAAGTTTATTTAAAAAATAAATCATTGGGAAAAACAAGAATGCAAACCCCCAAGGTCTTTAACACACAGGATTTCTAACTCCGCGCTCGCATCTTTTCTGATCTGTTCAGTAGCAGCAAGTGCCTTGTGTGGTCCCTTCTGCTCAAGTGTGCTTGACAGGAAGACTGTCAAGTTAAAAATTACTTTTCTGAAAAGATAACTTCAAAAATAATTAATTCCCACAAATCACCAGGACAGCAAGGGAAGAGAAGCAGGAAAGGAAAAGGGAAGAATTTACCACCTTGTGCACTCATAAAACGGATACTTAGAAACAGCAGGACAGTAAATTTCTCCAATTTCTCCACTCATGTTGTTCTGTAGTATGGGAGCACCAAGCTCATGAAGCAAACCAGAGTTATGAACCCCAAGACCTCTGCAGCTCCTCTCCAGCACAGCTTATCTGGCAATGGGGCTCCTCTAGTCCAAGACACACGTCAGCCTAAAAGCAATGCAGTACACCAGGCAATTCCCAGCCAGTATGCTGAGTCTTTACAAACCCATATTCCTCTTGAAATTGCAAAAGACATGGCTGAGGTGAGGCAATACTGATAGAAAAAGCTCATCTTCCTCTTCCTCATGCTCCTACACACTTGGTGAACATTCAAGTGAAGAGCCTTGACTCACTAGAAATTTTATTGGCAAGCTTTTTGGCTTCAAATGACATTTCTTTCCCCTTTGTTAGATATGTCCATCAAGTAAAGCTTTATATTCCACCTAATGCCTTCATTCACTTGAACATTATCAGTTTAAGCTTTAGCTCCCAACCTTTTGACCAGACTGTAAAATAAACTTGTAAAGATTATTTCACTCTCCTCTAAATCAGTGCTGGAGTTCAGACAGGAACTGCCTATGACAGCTTGTCAAATAATTGAGCATAAATGTAGCGGTACTCACCAAAAAAGTCACTTACTAACTTATTCAATTAATATTACTTTATTTATTAGTTACTGCTCAAGTATTTGTGAATGTAGCTGTGAGTAGTTTATTGAAAGACATTAAAATCCATGATACATTATTCACTTGAGTGACATGCCCGTCCTACATATCTTAACATCGTTATGTTAACATTGTCACTGAACCTATATATCCTTTTGAAAATAAAACCATCTTCAGCTTTTAAGTTACAGGTCTCTGCACCTATGTGATTTTATACACAACCTTCAATGGTTTGAACTTAGGCTACAGATTTTAAGGTTTTCAATGTACGACATGACACGACATGACACACAGTTAATAAAATCTACATTTTTTGCTATTATGCTCATTTCAAACACATACTGTACTTAAGCCGCTGATGTACTGGCAAGCAAAAGCAAGAATTTTAGCACTTAGGAGAATATACTGCTAGTACAAAGAGACATTTGCTTGCAGTAAGAAATGATCTAATGTAAACTAAATGGTTTTTGAAGAGTTACACAGTTTAGGTTTCTAGCAAAACATAAGGCTCAGGTTTGCTCTCTGTGACAGAAGTGCTGTTCTACTAGATTTTGCTGCTGTAATATTTTGATGGGAATGTCACCCTGCACCCACAATGTGAATTA
This sequence comes from Haliaeetus albicilla, assembly GCF_947461875.1. Taxonomy (NCBI): domain Eukaryota; kingdom Metazoa; phylum Chordata; class Aves; order Accipitriformes; family Accipitridae; genus Haliaeetus; species Haliaeetus albicilla. The sequence continues at coordinate 72,349,191 of NC_091485.1, forward strand.
TATGACCTACAGGCCTAGCTTTTGGATGTGCATCTTGATTGTGTCCTGGCTGATGGACATGGGTGCTCTGCTCCAGAGTCCTGGTCCCTGAAAACCTAAACCAGGGTCCTGTTGGAGTACATCATGGCTCCCTCTCCTTTTGCAAACTAACTGATTACTGAGAAACTTAGAATACAAATTTATGACAATCATAAGATTTTAAATTTTTATTAGTCAGGAAGCATTTTAAAAGGTGACATTTTAAGCCTCCATTTAAAGCTTAAATGTAGATACAGACATTATCAGGGCAGATTTGGGCATTTGGAGGTTTAGTAACGACAATATGCCGACTTTGATCTTTAAATGACCAACCTGAAATCACTATTAAGCACCTCTAGGACCCAGTATGAAAATGCTGAGATGTTTCCATGCAGTACTGTGTGAACCATTGTAGAAACAATTCTCACATACACCCCTTCAGTATCACCTCAGCAGATGTGAAGATGAAACCAAGACAGGAATCATAGTGACTTCTTGGCTGTCTGGATTGTGAGGTCCCATCTATGCCTAAACCTGTGCTGTCAGGCTTCCTTTACCTGCACCCTTCTCATAGTCCTGGATTTGCTTAAAATGAAAGCAACAATGACAATGATAAAGAAGAGTTTTCTGTTGTACTTGGCTTCCAAGGTAGAAAAGAAGCACAAAGAATGTGCACTTCCCTTATAACGCTGCGGGACTATCAGAAACCATTCACAGTGTGTGTAGATTGTACATCTCCACAGTCCATATCTTTAAAGCCCCATCTGGACAGTTTATTTTATCTTCATTTTTAGTGCAGTATAAAACCTTGTAAAAACCAATCCCCAGAATGGGGATCCGAGGAAGCAACACAAACCACCTGTGGATAACAAGACTTACTGTTTAGACTACAGAGAAAGGACAGAAATGGAAAACCATAAAAGTGATCCATGAGATTAAGTCTGCAAAAAACAACTTATTCCTACAGGAAATCAGGCTTTCTTCACATACAATGTATTTCAGTATGTGTAATACCATTCTGAAAAAAAATTGGCTACGCTACTGAGCAATTTCAAGTGATTTTTTTGGGTCCAGTTGTACATCATTTCTGTTCCTCATACAGATGTTGGAAACACAAGCAGCACCTACCCAATTTTTCAAAGTGTCAGTTTTACTGTGATAATTCTTCCCATCAAACATACATGACTGCCACACAAATACACCTCCCCAGGTCATGAGCCTGAAAAGTGAAACCAGAGTTTTTAAAAAGATCTTACCACCATATTAATGACCTCTCCTCTCCCCAAAGGACCAATGCTCTACCACAAACAGGAGACCTGACGATTAGGGCATTCCTGAAGAAAGAAAAAGTCTTACTTGTTCTTATTATTTGTGACCTCCAGCTTAACTTTTAGCATATTAAGGGAAATGCAACACAGTGGAGGAACTAACTGTACATGCAAAATAAGCTCCTATGATTTACTGTAAAAATTTTGCCTTCCTTACCCCCAAATGGTACCCACTATTAAAAAAATAATTATTATTTTATGAAGAAAAATAATATGTCATTCTTTCTACCTGGGGATACCCCAAAACTCAATGAAATTAATGGACTTATGTGCAGAAAGCCAGAATGCACAAGAGTTTGCAGAGACCAGTTCAGAGATGAATGAGGAAGATTGCTTCAGTGCTGATTAATATGCTGCATTTTAGTTTGTGTCTTTCTCTTTGGGTAGTCACAGGCACGGCATTCTCTTTCTTCTGACTTTATTAAATTCTGCTGCTATCAGTTTTCCATTACTTTCCTCTCAGGCGTACTCTTAAAGCCAACCAATACCGTCACATTCTAGCAAAACCAGACTAACATCAAAGAACCCTATGTTTATGCCATATAGTTTATACAATCCAAACTTATCCTCCCAGTGACAGTATCAAATCATCACACAGGCAGACAGAGGTTTGTTGAGCGAACGGGATGTCACAAGAGGATTTTAATTAGCCCACTGGAAAATCCATTCTCAAGTGGTTACAGAAAAGTGGAAAGATAATAGATATGAGACACTGGAGACGGATTATATCAGTTTTTCATGAAATTCATTCATATTTCAGTTCCTCCTTGCATTAAAACTGAACAGTCTTGCAAAATTTACTGTGACAGCTGTCCCCATTCACAGCAGTAGTCTCAGAGATGTCTCACCCAAATGCCCGTGCCAGGCCACAAGCACACAGAAGTAAGAGCAGCTTATGCTCATCTTTGTCATCACCCCTCTTCTCATCATTGTCAACAACTGGCGTCTCTTTTTGGTGTTTAGATGATAGGTTCACTACATCTTCTCTGTTACACATGCATGCTGTGTCTACTACCATAAGGCTGGGAGCTCTACAGTAATAGTACACCAGAAAAAATGTGTTCAAATGGGGCATCATAATTAAGACTTATAGTAAGCATTGCACTATAGCCCATAATTACTGCTAGCATAGGACTTTTGAGTATACAAAACCAAGTTTATGAAATGAGGCACTGGGTTAAATGAGGCACTGGGTTACCAAAATCATCTACAAGTGGTAGATGTTTGTTAGGTAGATACTACTCTTCCATTATGTATTTTAAAAATGTTAGGATAGAGATAGGAGAGTATTCAAAAGAAGAAACAAGTATTTACATAACTGATTCCATTTAGGAAGGAAACATATTCAGAGAGTGCTGGGCAGAAGTTAGTTCATCCCCTGGCTGAATGGATAGAAGACTTCAGTTTCCTGATGTGTGTATATAATTGCCTTTATTTGCCACTATAAAAGTTATATTAAGATTCAGTTCAAACTTCTATTAAAATTCAACCAATCATGACGTCAAACACCACTGTCTGAATTTATATAGATGCCTAAAGGAACAGATAAAGGCTAAAAAGCATTATCTCCTCCAGTATTAGACAACAACAGTCCATCAGAGTCAGTTCGCAAGTTTATCTCATAAAAAGTTCATCCCCTTGAAAAGGGCAGTTTAATATGTGAAGAGAGCAGAGGAAGAGAAACAACTCAATGTAAGAGGCCACAATAACTGACTGGGAACTTCTAAGGGGAAAAAAAGCAGGATTCTTCCTGTTCCCTCCACTGAGTAAGCAATGGCTTACAGAAATACCATCACAAATCATTGCTGCAGCAGGGATTTACAGTAAGAGGAATCCTTCTAGGTTGGACACTATCTCTGTAGAAGTGTAGAATAAGCAGCAAAGTCTGTCATGGTTCCTCACATCACACATGTTACTGTATCTCCTCCTTCAAAACTTCTTACCTCTTACAGGACAATGAAAAAAGAAAACCATAGACCTTCTGGAAATCCAAGAAGTTAATTTCTCCTCCAAGGAGAATTTATATAGTTCCCCTATTATATATTATATTAGACAGTCTCACATACAGTTCCTCCCACCCATCCACAAACCACCACTCTAAAATCTAGCTGCTTTTTGTAAAATATGCTTGTGGCTACTGTTTCTTGAAGAAGATCCTAATGACGAGAGAATTTTAATACAAGGCGTTGCAGAGAAAATACAGTGATATCAGGGAAAAAAGTCTGACTCTCTTCTCAGCCTCTCAGAATATTGTTATACTAGATTTAAAGACACCAAGGTCAATGGCTTTAGCTGTACAGAGAAATTACTACATATTTGCAAAACGAAACAAAATTCTGATTAGTAAGGAAAGGAAGACAGGGCTAAAAATGCTGCCCTAATGCCAACTACAGAGGGATGGTAATGAAGAACTGGTCTCTGAGCATGCTGAGACACAGATCACCTTGCACAAAGTCCATCATTTGAAAATGTGCACTCATCAAACCTCCAGCACTGTGGCGCAGAGTGTACTGTTGCTCTCAAAGCTGCCTTTGAAATACATCTTCCTATAAGGAGAAAAGAGCAGAAGTATCATCAGCTCTCTACAACTTACAGAGTTTCAGTATAAAACTGATTGTTCTGGGACTTTGAACTATAGTCTCAGCATTTCTCATTATAGAAGCTGGTAGCCAATTGCCCAAGTAATGTCTACAGAGAACAACCAGTAGTCCCCTGGAGATGGAGATATCGGAGAACTTCAGAAGACAAAACTGCTCTTCAAACTGGTGAGTAAGCCAGGACCGAGTCTGGAACTTGGGTCCAAACATGGAATGAAAGAACTAGGAGGAACCTGCTGCTGGAAGGGCCCACCACAACAGACAACTATCATATTATGAACTCATGCCTATACTGAAAGGAAGGAGTCTCTGAAGTTGATGTAACCCAGGGAAAATGGGAAGAACAAGAGTGCTGAAGCTCCCTGAGAAACACGTCAACTAAGATACATCAATAACATCTTAGTCCGCTGCAGGTATAAAAGCCTGAGATACACTAAAGCTCTCAAAGTGCCCTTTTTATCATCCTTGTACATCTTTCAAGGTACAGACTCCCTGGATGGTGATGGAAGGAGAGAGGCTGCATAAGGAATGCCAAATGTGCTCCTGGATGGGTAGACTTGCTATGCAAACCCAAATACTGCTGCTCCCTTGATCTGTCAGGAGGCCTGGAGTGAGAGGAGAAAGAGTCCTTCAAGCCTGGACATCTTCTAGTCAGACAGAAGATAGTATGGACGCAGATCTACATACCTGCACAGCCCAACTGTATCACCATGCAGCCAGATCTGGGGCTTTTTCTCCATCCAGTTGACTGGGATTTGAGAAGCCCAAGTTGCCTGCCTAGAGCTGAAAGCAAACAACAGACTGGATAAAATGCAGAGGCCAGCTTGCCCATGGAGAGAGTGCAGCCTGGCAGAAAGAAAACCTGGAGAACCAATGACTTGCCCTGCTGCCTTGGAAGCGACAGCACATGAAAGCCCTTTGGCTGAGACCATAAAAGTAAATAAGAACTGAAAGGTCATTGCCTACCTCTTGTTTCCTCAGCTGGACACCCTTCCACCACAGGCACAGCATATCTGAAGATTATTTTGCCTTACTACTGAAAGCTTCTACCTCTTAGCCTGTACGCAAACTGGCAAGCAGACCACGACTGAGCTGCAGGTGCAGACTCCTGACGTTACAGATTATTAGGTTTCCTCCTGTTTGTTTTCCATCTCAGCACTTTGTAATGCTACCAATTAAGAGCTAAATTTATAATGGGTGCATTTTTGTATAAGAAATTTACTCAACACTTCTCACTTGTAATGTGATTATTTTTTCTTACGGTGTCCTAAAGTGTTTTACAAAATTAAAAATTACAGCTAGCTCCAAGACGGGAATGAAATACTGAAACCTATTCTAAGCAGCATGGCATCAACCACCAATTACTGTAAAAAACTATTTATTTAATATGTCAAGGCTAATTGTGGTAGCCCACCCAACACTTCCAAATAAATAATTAACAGCTGAATTTAGGAGCATGAGGTAATCAAATTATCCACTGCTTATGAAATGTTAAAAAAAATATTGGTTTTATTTCAAAAGAGGAGAGCCTTTGCATAAAGAGCATGCTATTTCTGAGTATGAATGTATATGTATGTGACAGGAAAGGGAAAGGTTGGAGAAAGAATAATTCATTATTTACTTTTAGCCCTAATTTATAGAAATTTAGACAGACAGCTTATACAAGTATGCTACTTTTCCCCTCCCCCTGGTAAAACAGAATTTAAGGACCTAAGAGAAAAGTGGGAGAGCAAGTCTGAGTCTCTGTTACTATTCTGATATGCCTTTAGTTGCACCAAGGAAACTTTAAAACAGTTCCTGTGTGGTCCTGTGGAGGAAACATTTTATACTGTGAATAGTTAACTATGAATTTAATTCTCACAGCATCTATTTTTTCTGTGGAGTAACACACAAGTCTGTTCTCACTCTCAAATTGGCTTATGCTTTTGGATCAACAAACCAATTGGTTATTCCAACAATTCAATTTTTTTTAAAAAAAGTCCTATTTTGATGTGCAGAGAAGATAAATCACCTTCTCAAAATCCCAAAGTCAATACTTGGGATAGTAGTGGTATCAAGTCCCATCACCCATCTGGATTACCAATCTTCCTTATAAGAAGTCACATTAAAAAAAAAAAAAAACCAAAACCAAAAAAAAGACAAAAGGCAGGGCAGATTCATAAGATACTGCTGATGTAGCTCATGGTTAAATGATGCTTTTTGAAGTACACAAAATCTTTAGATATACAGCTCTGCAGATCCTGTGAGGTTTGTAAGTAATGACAGATCTGAGTGGTTTGTTGAAATACTGAACTTTGTGGTTTCACTCACAACAGCTCTACAAGTCAAGCTTGCATTTTACCACCCCTGCTAATACTGGTAAACCTTTGTCTCCCCCAAATATCAGCTGCAAGTCTCTGAGAGACTCATCTTCTCCCTTCACTCTGGCAGCGAGCTATGGTCAGGCTCTAGACAATTTTTCAGCATATTGCAGGGATTGTTCCAAGTTTCTACATATGTTTCTTCCAGGTTTTGCACAGGTTCTTATTAATTGTCGTGGTTTAACCCCAGCCAGCAACTAAGCACCACGCAGCCGCTCGCTCACTCACTCCCCCCCATCCAGTGGGATGGGGGAGAAAATCAGGAAAAGAAGTAAAACTCCTGGGTTGAGATAAGAACGATTTAATAGAACAGAAAAGAAGAAACTAGTAATGATAATGATAACACTAATAAAATGACAACAGTAGTAATAAAAGGATTGAAATGTACAAATGATGCGCAGGGCAATTGCTCACCACCCACCGACCGACACCCAGCCAGTCCCCGAGCGGCGATTCCCTGCCCCCCCACTTCCCAGTTCCTAAACTAGATGGGACGTCCCATGGTATGGAATACACTGTTGGCCAGTTTGGGTCAGGTGCCCTGGCTGGGCATGAGAAGCTGAAAAATCCTTGACTGTAGACTAATCATTACTCAGCAACAACTGAAAACATGAGTGTTATCAACATTCTTCACATACTGAACTCAAAACATAGCACTGTACCAGCTACTAGGAAGACAGTTAACTACATCCCAGCTGAAACCAGGACATTAATAAAGGCACCTAGTCCTACTTGTATGAGGATTGTAACAAGAGGCAAACACAGCACAGAGCCTGCATTACTCTTTGGTAACGTTCCCGTTCTCCTACTCACATGTATTGGAGTCAAAAGTCTGTTTAAGTGCATCTTCAGTGCTTCTGGATAAAGCAAATCCTGAAGGTGTCCCAGGAAGCACAGAGGTAACCAGCTGCCTTGTGAATGGGCTATCTGATTCAGAAGAGATACAGTTCTTACATGGTTCCTAACTGCACTATTTCGAAATACAAAAACCTCAGACACATAAATAACATCCCAATTTGAAGAATAAATTCCATTAGAAGCAGCTGGGGAAAAAAGTTAGTTCTGCCTAACTTTTATGAGTAACTGCGAAGATACCGAACTATTTTTAACATTCATTCTTTTCTCTTTTTTTTCCCGCCACAGAAATTGTTGTCATTACCAGGTTAGGATGTCACCTCTTCAAGACTGCAAAAAACATGCTTCTCTCCAAATCTTTTCTCTAATTTCCTTATGTAATTTCTTGGGAAGGTGCATTCAGCATTACACTCTGAACGCTTTTAATGGACCAGTGCCAAGCAACTACTCATTATTTCCTAATGTTCCCAGTTTAATCAGATTTTTTTGTTGTAGTAGAATACAGAACTGAAATAACCTGATTTTCACTATAAGACTCTTTTGAAATATTTTGCAGGTTGGTTTCTTTCAAATTATCACCAGCATCATGTTAAAAAACACACCACCACCCAAACCCTTTTATGCAATGCTGTTGGCTTAGAAGACCAAGCATATGGAACAGGCTACTCACTCGGGAGGTTGTCTTTGTGCCAGTGCATGATGCAGGCAAGAAGAGACAAGATTTGCTTTCAATTTTTTCCAACAAGAAGTTTGTATCTGATCCTCTCTGCACAAGTCAGTATTTGCAGAGCTGCTCTTACCGTGTAAAAGTGAACCCTTGATATTTTACATGGATAAGAATGTATTTTAAGTATGCAAAATAAAAAACTACTGCAACAGCATATCAGTGGATTAAGTTCACCTGAAGTCTTGGAGTTACATTGAAGACTTCCTAATCTAACTCCCTAAGAGAGGAGAAATAATAGAGTTTTTTGTAAGTATTACTTATAGCAATCCTTTACATTAAAAGACCTGCAAGAAAGCTCATCTTGAAAAGATCATAAATAGATTGATGTTATTTGGCTAATCCTGTTTAAGTATCTAAGATTGCAAGCTGGACTTTAATTAGATGACATTACTGTTACTGAGCCATAGTTACTGTCAACCTGTCTGGGAGAAGTATAAAAAACATCAAATGTCAGTTTTTAAAAGAGGCTCATGAAGAACATACTGCACAGAAATAATATTACAGCCCTTTTATTTCTTAGCAAGCACAGATATAATAACAAATAACGAGGACGGGAGAACTTATAAGGACAACACAGACCACTCAGAGTGCTGGGTTAATTCAAAAAAGCATTCTTGTGATACAAACCCATACAAATGAATAAATCTGTATTTCTTCAAGTAGCAAAGGTTATTCTTAGAGAGTGGAAGACCTGCCATGAAAATCAGTAGTTTTTAAACTGATGTGGGAGGGTTATGATACAGATCCATAAAATCACGAGTGACATGCAGTAGGTGAGCAGGGAATGACTGTTCACAGTCTCTTCTATCAGAAGCGGCAGAGGAAGTCAAACAAAAGTAGCAGATGGCACACTGAAAACAAAGAAAGGATATGCCTCGCCACACAATCCACGGTTAAGCTTTAGAGTCTCTTGCCAAGCTAAGTTATCAACGTAAAAGATTTCCTCGGGTTCAGAAAAACCTGGGTGGACACAAGGATCGGAAGAGAGAGTCATTGAGATCTAGTAAACACAGCACCGCTGCTTCTTGGGTGAGCCATAAACTGCTATGACAATCGCTATGAATTGCTGTGCTCACTTTATTCTTATATCATTCCCCAGTATCTACCACTGGGTGCTGTCAGAGGCAGGATCCTGGACCAGATGTGTCTTTAGTCTCACCCTGAAAGGCCATTTCTATGTCCCTGCATGTGAAGAGTCACAGGAAATAATTAACTTCTGCTTCTAATGCCACATTGCATTAAAAAAATTGCAAATGCATAAACAGGCAACAAGCAGACAGAAAGAATTTACTTTTGTATTTGCCATTGGTAAGATTAACCCTATAACCAGAATGCTCTTCTGGTGCCCCTTTTTGAGACAGAATGCAGAACAATAGGGAGGCAGAAAAGATAAAAAAAATAACTGAAGGTTGGAGAAAATATTTTTCAGTGACAGCCTTAAAAAGCCTAATCTGTTTAGCTTGTCAAAAAGATTGAAAAAATTACTTGATTACTGTGTAAGTAGCTCTATGGAGAGAAAATGAAGAGCAATAAAGGACTCTTTAATTTAGTGGAGAAACACGTTACTGAAAGTAACGGCTGGAAGCTGGAGCAGGAGAAATTCAAATTAGGCAGGGAACAGGGGGATTCCTCCTATCCTGACCTCTTCACGCGAAGACCAATGCCTTTCTACAATCAAATCTGTGTGTGGAGCACAACGTATTAGTAAGGAATGACAGATAAGCTCCCAGAACATGGGGGAGATCAGATTGAATGGTATCTTTTCACTGAAGATGTTTATAAATCGCATGGACTTAAGGATATCCATTTGCAGCGGTTAGTGGGAGAGAAGGGAAAGACAGCAGCGAGCTGGGGCTTACTATGGGATAAGAGAGAGAAAGTCTCTTGTCAAAACTGAGGGAAGAGTCTGACAAAAAGGAGCACCAAGCAGATGGGAAGGGTGAAGCTCAAAAGCGTGGGTGGGAGGATGAGGAGTGAAGGATGTGAAGGGTGAATGCAAATAACTCCAACTAAAGCAATCCCTGAAGTGACCCAAGCAGTGAATAACGAGAGCGGCTTTAGCTGGGGCAGCTTGGGTAAGTAAGGCAATAGGGGGAACTAGTCCCTCACCTGAGATAGAGATGCAACCCCTTGTGATTTTCAGTCCGTTCCTACTCCTCAGTCACTTTCTGAAGATAAACAGCGGGGGAGGATAGGAGTCTGGGGTAACACATGCTCATAAAGATGTCCATGGAAGACAGAGAAGACAAAGACAAAGCATTAAGCCTAAAACAAGAGCAGAAATTATAGCTTTTCTGGACATCATAGATATAAAATAGATGACATCTGAGTTGTTTTGGAAAAACAGGAACTCTCTGGCAGGGATCTAATTTTATTGGGTCAAAATAGCCATTAACAAAGAGTTGTCTACAGAAAAGGAGATAATTTCCCAAGGATTTTCCTTATATATAACGCTTTATAAAGGGACACCAAATATATATTGGCTTGTATTGAATGTAAAAGGGAGGAGACATCCAGTCAGAGATCTGCAAGAATTAGTTTTTCCATCTTCTCAGGCTCAGAGCTTTTCATAAAACTGATTCACTGCTCACTCTCTCACATATTTACTCATTTGGCAGACTAGTTTCCCCAGAAAGCTATTTCAATTCAACAATGCCTGTACAGCAGAGACAAAAGCTGGTAAACAGGGAACGATGGATGTTCGCTAATATAAGACACTGTGAGAATGGAATGGCAAACACCTCATCTAGACTTCTTCAAAACAAATACAAGAATATAAAAATATTCATTACCAACTAAGAAAGAAGGCAGCATCGAAAAACAAATGGGAGTTAAAGAAAGCCAGGGAGAGCAGTCTGAAGACAGAAGTGACGTGGAAGCAGGGATGGGTACGTCTGAACTTGTGCTACCACACAGAGATGCCGTCCCTCAGAAGTAAAAAGCAGTATGTTAATCTCTGTATCACGCAAGAGACAGAAGTCGAGAACAGTTTGTGGCTCTTGCAAGCAAAGCATGGGCCTGAGGGCATTGCTGCTGCCCCTGCTAAGCAAAAAGCAAAACTTAAATTACAACCTCTTATTCCATTACTGTGCTGTGTTTCCTATATCATTTTATGTCATTTTAAATAACTATCCCCAGTGGATCTCCCAGCAGGCTGGTCCTTGGACCAAGAGATTTCACTAACAGCTGTTTCCTTTGTTTTTCTATTCCAAATATAATCATATTGCGTGAAGTTATAGTTCCCCATGCAACTTCGAAGAATTTCTGTGAACAGCTCAGCAGTGGACGGGGTGAACTGGATAACATACAAGTCCTTCTCTAAATGTCTACCTTGACAGTGATTGGTAACCAAGAACAGACGCAGGGAAAGAGAGGACCATTAGGCTTTCTAAAGCTTTGTTATGTGAACTGCAGATTGTCAGAGCCTACGTCCCAGTCCACCTCACTGCCCAGTTCTCTAGTCCATACTTCATCAGTTTGTCTATGAGCATGTTATGGGAAACAGTGTCAAAAACTGTTGTCCGGAAATCCAGGGTTGTGAACCTACTATTTTTTCTCATCTCCTCAGGATCCTGAACTCCACCATCCCATGGTCACTGCAGCCAAGGCTGCCCCTGACTTTCACATCCCTGACCAGTTCTTCCTTGTTTAAAGTGTCAGGTCCGGGCCAATTGTGTCCGCCCACCAGCTCCTCCATCAGCTGTGTCTGGAAGCTGTCACCAATGCACTCCAGAAGCCTCCTGAATTGTTTGGGCCCTGCTCTGTTGTCCCTCTGGCAGTTTTTGGGGTGGTGAAGGTCCCCCATGAGGACCAGTGCCTGTCCACGTGAGGCTTCTCCCAGTCGTCTGAAGAAGGTCTCATCTACTTCTCCCTGCACAGGCAGTCTGTATGGGGACACCCAGCACAGCGTTCCCTGCGTCGGTCTGCCCTCTGAACCTGACCCATCAGCTCCCAGCTGGCTCATCATCAGTTTGTGTTTACATCCTTCTGTCTAAAAATTTTGCACTACTTACGGGTTTGTTTAATGTTTGGTATTAAAACAAGAGAGTGACAAAGTGCTCTGGTTTATCTCCCCTATTTAGCTACACTGCTGCTTCCTAACTGCAGTTGCAGGGACAATGTTTGACCTAAGTCAGCTTCAAATGGAAAATAAAAATATAAATAAAAAAGGCTGCATTAAGAAAATCTTAAGAAAATACTTAATAAGGAGTCACGGCTGGAAATGTTTGTTGACCATTGATAGTTTGGAGTTTCCCCGACGCTACTAAAGTTCCTTCCTTTCTCCCAGGGCCATTCACTGTGAAATCAGCACATTTTAAATTTGCATTTCTATAGCCAAAAGCATGCTTATAAACTTCTTTATTTTCCGCTGCTTTAGGAAATTCTGCAAATAAGTGTTGTTTTAACAGTTTGCATGAAAACATAGCAGTGACTAAGATCCATTACACTCCATTTCAAGCCCAGACACCTAGAGAATTAGCTAAATGTGCACAATTTACCTCCTACGTAAATGAAGATTATGGTTAACTCTGTTGAAGTCGAGTCAGTGTAAGGTAAGATAAACTGGAGTAAAGTCTAAAGCATTCATTTTAAAAAGTAGGAAAGATGTTGTCGTGGTTTAACCCCAGCCAGCAACTAAACACCACGCAGCCGCTCACTCACTCCCCCCCATCCAGTGGGATGGGGGAGAAAATCAGGAAAAGAAGTAAAACTCCTGGGTTGAGATAAGAACGATTTAATAGAACAGAAAAGAAGAAACTAATAATGATAATGATAACACTAATAAAATGACAACAGTAGTAATAAAAGGATTGAAATGTACAAATGATGCGCAGGGCAATTGCTCACCACCCGCCGACCGACACCCAGCCAGTCCCCGAGCGGCGATTCCCTGCCCCCCCCACTTCCCAGTTCCTAAACTAGATGGGACGTCCCATGGTATGGAATACACTGTTGGCCAGTTTGGGTCAGGTGCCCTGGCTGGGCATGAGAAGCTGAAAAATCCTTGACTCTAGTCTAAACACTACTGAGCAACAACTGAAAACATGAGTGTTATCAACATTCTTCACATACTGAACTCAAAACATAGCACTGCACCAGCTACTAGGAAGACAGTTAACTACATCCCAGCTGAAACCAGGACAGACGTAAAATAGAGTAAGCGGACCACAGGCTTTCTGCTAGAGAGCACTAACAACCACCTACATAAAGAAAAGTGGAGTAGGTGTGTGTTGGTTATTATTGATATAATTAGGATGTGGTTTAAAAAAATACATTTTTACATACGAAAAGTTACATATTAAAAATACGTAACAGCAAGTTCTGTCATTTTTATTATATAATTGAAAATTAAGATCACACACCTGACATTTTTGCTGTAGATAAATCTCACAGGACACAGAAGTTGATTATTACAGAATTTGATGTTGCCTTTAAAGCTATAATTTCAATATTTGATACCTAAAAGTTGCAAAAAGATCAGAAGTTTATCTGAAACAAGAGACTGCTGAACCTTGCTTACCTTTTCTAAAGTGTTTTCACCTAAACAAGGTAAACTGAACAAAATAAGCCATTTCTTTCCCCAGTATCCACGTACATGAAAAAGTCTAGGATGAGCTCTGAGAGTCTTGTACTGCCAACACAAAGCAGAACTGGTAGGATGTAATGGAAAGGGCTGAAGGAGAGAAAGGTGGGGATTAATGGAGGTTAACAGATGAGCTCAGGGAGCAATGGCCAGCTGGCACTGAAGTGGACATGGTAAAATGTGACAAGAGTGGCCTGCGACTGGTGCCAATTAAAAGAGATGAAAAACTGCTGGAAAAAGAATCAGGCATTAATTTAGGAAGCCTGACTGTGAAGCGAACATACTCTGAGCAAGGAATGAAACTATGTCTGTGGTTAATAGAAAACACTGTAAATCTTATTAAGCAGGAAGTCTAAAGAGGCTTTTCTCTCGTTTTGTACCTAAGAGTCTGAAAATCATTGCGTTATTAGATTAGCTTACAGAAAGGTAGTCATTCAACATCCCAATCTTATCCACAGGGAAAAAAAATGTTGAAAAAGAAGATTTATAAGAACCATTGATGCCAAGGCCTGTAACTGGAGAAAAAGGATAGTTTAGCCCAGAGTTGGGCTAACAAATGCTAGCCCAGGGAACTCAGACATTGAGTTCAATGGGGATTATAAAGCTTAAGAAAAAGCAGTACTAGTCAGCCATAGCTCAGTTTTTTCCAGCGTTGAGACAAGAAGTAGTTGGAAGTGCTGGCCACAATTGTTCATACTCGCCGTACACTTGCTGTCTGCCCTTAATCAGTCGAGGAGTAAACGTTCATACCTAAAATCAGTTCTCACTCCTTCCAAGTGGGACTGAGCAGCTGCATGAAAAGAAATGAATCAAGAAGGCAGTTCACACTTTCAAGATTTAGTGACATTGCTGTAGTCAAGGACTTGGGAGACCCAGGCTTCATTCCCTGCTCTGCCACAGTACTCTTGCACACCTTGAGGTATGCCATCAATTCTCTCCCCTTGCTTCTCAGCTGCACAGCAGAGATAAAAGTTCCTTCCTAATTTAGGAGAGCACTGTCAGCCAAAAAATTGGGGGTGCTCAGACATAACCACATTCTAAAAAGTCAAATCTTAAAATTAAAAATTCAGGAAAGGACTTGTATTGAAAACAATGCTTAAACACAAGCTAAACTTACAGGTTTATTTAAACCACTATGGAATAATAAAAATTTAATTGCTACTTCAATTTCAGCACATTCTCATGCACTGTCCTGAACACAGATAAACTTCTTGAATACAGCCAAAGCATGTTCTTTAATTCCTGAAGACACACAGTTGTCAAAAGAAAAATTAGCTGAAAGGAGTCAGGAACTGAACTTCCAAAATAGTCGGATTTAGTTAGCATAGCAGAAACATGAACCTACCTGTAAAAAAAGGGTAAAAATAACTTGATTTCATACAATTTTGGTACCCAAATTCACATTCTTCTCTAAACTATAAATCAATTTACCACCTAAGTGTAATGAAAGCTAAGTATTTCATACTTAAAGCAAACCAAGCATAGTCTCAACTACTGTGACTCACTCAGATGAAACAGAGAAAAAGATCATACACTTAGATTAAGTTTTCTAAAGCTTCAACATATCATAACCAATCTGCTTTTTTTCAGTTGTTGAAGGATAGCCTCAGCAACCAGATATCAAAATGGAAGGACAGTTAAATATTTTTCTATCTGCTCTTCACCACTGAAATTTAATCTCATATGCTACAAGCCAGCCATGAAGGTATTAGAGAGCTTCGTGTCCATCACTTTTTAATCGTATGTCTGTTGGACTTTTAACTTCTTGTAGTAAAAAAAAAAAATCCATTGAATTTGTCTTAGCAATATTTTAGAGGTCTTTTGGCTATTTCCTATATATCAGCAAACATTCACTGCCAGGTTGTTTGTCTGATAGCCTCAATATCTTAACAGTTATTTTTATTCTTTTCAATGTTATGCTCTGCTTTTGGTTAGGAGTGCTGTTTTCTAAAGCTCTCTATAGAATCACACATGAACAAAACGGGGAAAAACACATGGACTTTCAACGATAAGCTAGCAAAGAAGCCTTAACCAAATTGTTAGGCTGCTTGAATCCAAAGGGTTCACAGATTTTTTAAGCGAGTATCACAGCATAAGCTCTATCCAATATCCTACATGCAGGCAGTACCTTCTAGCAGAGACATACAACATTTTACACTGCATTTACAGTACGGGATTTTTAATTGACTGCAAAAGATGCTAGTTCAAATGCAGGATGTCTGCACCAGTCTTAGTGGGGTTTTCTCTTGAAGACATCAGTACAAGCCACTGATAAAGTCAGAAGGCACCTCCGTGTCCCCATTTACGATGCTACATTGTCGGCACTTGCTAAACAAGCTCCTGTAGCGTCAGGTTATGGAACAATGCTATATTTCTAGTATTTGAACATAAAACATCCTTCCTTATCTACGTACAAAATAGGAAAAAAAAGGCCAATATGTAGTTTCCTTTTGGTAATACCACCCTTTTTAAGCAAAAATAATATATTCTCAGTTGAGAAGTAGCAACAAGTTTTTGTTGTCTCCAATTTTTCTTCAAGTTCCTCTTATTTCTCATTACCCACTCTTTGATGATATTATACTTATTGTGATTGATACAACTTAATAGGTTTTCTTCCAGTTCTGGTGAATTACCGACACACATGAACAATTTCTCTATACCATTAATGTCACAGATACTTGATTACAATTATTATTATATTTTAAAGGAGGCATGATAAGCTGTTGGACAAAGAATCTATAAACTACATAACTTCATATTGTAGAAAACATTGGAGTTTTTTTCCGATTTCTTTCTATATGCTTTAAGAGGCTGATTTTCCTCTGCTGTGTCATTCTCATTGTTTAAGGCAACAGGGTCTTTCATTATTAACAAAAGGTCTGAATCACCTGAATAGTCTGGAATAGTTAGCAGCCCCACAAAAGAGATTTTGTGGAGATCCATCCAGTTTGTATTCCAAAACCACAGGATTTCAAAGAATTTTTTCCAGCAATAATAATAACAGTTATGGAACAAGTTTTAATGTACTATCTTGGGATAAGTGGGAAACCTTCTGGTACACCCTAAAAAATAGATCATTGAATCAAGAATGGTAACGTCCTGGTAATGGCAGCCCGAGAACATTTTCCCACATGAATCTCCAAAATTACTAGTCTTCCTTCAGCTGTCATTTATGTCTTTATAGTGCCTACATTGCATTCTTTATTATGTTTATCTTCCTTGTAGACATAGATGGAGACCATAACTATTTAAGGTATAAAGTGAGGAGTTATTTTCCTCTAAGATCAATCACAAAGTAGAGGAAAACTTGGAGGAAGAAAGAAAAAAAGTGCCATGTTTGTACATGCACTAAGCAACACAAAAATAAACCAACAAAATGCCATGACTTGTTCATACAAAATACACGTGTTTTTGCCTATAGCACTGCTAAGGCACCTCTCACCCTGGTAGCTAAGCACCAAGAGAAACACCACCAAACCATGTTGTCTGCATAAGAGCAGATGTACTCCACGAACAACAAGAAATGGTTTTGGTTTACTGCCCAATTCCACCCATTTCCCTAATTTCACTGAACTACTGATTTCCCTATCAACTTTCGCAACTTGAAAAGATCATACAGAAAAATGCTGCCTCGTACAGATGCAATGGTTGTTAACAACTTGGATCCCTTTTTGGCCCCAGTGCTTCTTGGTTTTGTACTTTTTGCTTCAAATGTGTAGCCTAACGTCTAACCCTAAACTGATCAGAGATGTAAATCAACATATTCTCCTGAAATTCACTTAAAGCCACAAAATTCTTTATTCAAAGTTGGAGAAAAATATCCTAGCACTGATTGCAAGTAACTCGGTAGTGTGGTCAATTGGCCCATTATTGCATCCCAAGGCAGAACTGCATCATATCAAGATGACATTTCTTCCACAATTTTATTTCTATGACTTTCAAACCTGCAGTTAACCCTTTCAGTCATTTGCTCCTAGCAATTATCTAGCACTCATTTCCACTTTCTTAATCATAAGTTGACAGCATGCTGCAGATAAATTGATTCACACAGCTACACAATTGATTAATTCCAACTGGAAGGAGATCGCTGTTGCCATGCAAGTCAGCAGGAATCTTGATTTTGCTTGCTTTCCTCCTCCTCTCTTTTTCACAAGCTCAGGCAGAAGGGAAGTATGCTGGTTTTGGCAAGATAACTTTGGGAGGGATAAAAACAATTAGCAGAGGCATAAAGTGCCTTCACAGAACAAATAAATAGAACAATCTTGCGTGTATACACAAGGAAGTAAAAAGATTTAACATCTAAGCCTCTCTAAAGGACCGTATCTGTAGTGTGTCCATTCCAGAAGGGAAAAGGACACTTGTCGCAAGGTCTTGGCAACATCAGAGGAGTGGAAAGAAAGCAGGATGACTGTCAACCATGTCCAAACCTCCCTTATGTGCTTCCCCGTACATACACACGCTCAATTAGTCTCAGGTAAGGAAGCCCAGGAGCCTTTGTCAGCTTCACAGCAATGTGTTTTTCAACATAAATTTTACATCTGAGAAAATGAACGAAAAGTAAGGAAGCCTCAAACAGAAAGTCACGATAAGTACAGCTTATTAGAGAGTTGGGAAAAATTGCAGCATGCAAAGCAATGGTTTCGCTGAGCTCTCTTACAGATGGGCCTCTGTATATCCTGCTTGGAGTCTGAACATGTGAAATAATAGGAATTAGCATGAAGCCATGGTAGATCCCACATCCATATTTTGAGTCAGATCATTAAATCTGGGGCCTATGAAAAGCTTGAATGAAATCAAGATTCAAAGTCACAGATGAAGCCTTATTTTTACATTTCCTAACTCCTTGAAGATTTGACTTTGCAATTCAGTCTTAACTTTCCTGACTTAACGTTCTTTCAGTGTCATTTCCAGAAATGATAGAGCCACACATTGACTCCAACAGCAAACTGGCTTTTGGGTGTCTCATCACCAACATGTTTTAACAATGCATCAAAGAAAAGCTGACCAAGAACCTCATTGCTGAGGTTTATAGCTACACAAATCATGGCCTCACCTTGAAAGTGTCTTGGATATAAGAAACTGAAATTTTCCTTCCATCTGTGGAAAATGATGTGGTCACATTATAGCTGAGGATCCTATGCCCCACTTCACAGAATAAAGGCTTCTTAGCTGTGCTTAAGTAAAATGCAGCATTAGACTGCTGTGCTATTTTTAATGACTAAGAAAAACTACCAAAGGGAGTTCCCAAGTAGTAATGCAATTTAGGAGACTAACATTCACTTGTACTTTGAAAGAAAGCCATCAAATTATGTCAGGATAAAATACGCTGAAGAAATATTTGTAATGTATGTACACAAACAACTGACACAAAAACATTTAAGCAAGACTGCCACCGGAGGAGGCAGTGTTTGGGTTTACTTTCAAACAAAATCTACTGTAGGCGCTTGATGTGACCATACAAAGGCAGAGGTTTTTGGTGGTGGGGACAGAAGACAAGGATGTTTATTGGCCACAGGGGCAAAACAGTCATCAGTGACAGCCACTAACAAAGCTCTGATGTTTTTACAGCAGGAGTCCGTACTTTCTAATACGTCATTCACTCCTCAGATTTGCAGTGATTTAATTCTTTCTTAACTGCTTTCTAATTAAATCAGGATGTTATTTTTCCCACATTTGCTCTGCTTTAAATATTTGGTTAAATACTTTTTAATTAACCCAGAATATTATTCATGTGAGAAGTCTGATACTTCATTAATGATGCAAAGCAGAGAGCTGCTTTTCTTTCCTAAGGAACAGTCTCAGATCACAAGACTTTCAAAATTATAACCTACAATCTGAAAGTCTGAGATTTATTCCTTCCCTGTTGATCTTAATGAATAAAACCTAAGAATTAATTTTAAAATTTGGTGTCTGGGGTGAAGAAACCTTCCTTCTTCAGAGTACCATCTCTAAAGATTACTTTCTCATGGAAAAGCTGTAAGAATTTCTGAAACTCTGATGTATTAATTTTCCAGTAATCAAGCTGCACTGAAAATAGCAATGAAAATTGACATTTGACAACAGTATCAACATTACATTATTTAGTGCTGACATTAAACAAGTAATATCTTTTGCTGCCACTGCAAAGCCTTATGTTGCATCTATCAAGCACTTTTCAGGTTCTGTATGCAGTCAAAATGCTAATCAAGTTAAATAGTTACTGGGTGCATCCCGATTTAACGTTTGCTTTGATTTCAGTACCTGCAAACTCCGCATTCAGTTATTAGAACTGAAGTTCAAAGTACTACGTGGTGTCAAAGGAGAGGAGAACAGAGGCCACAAGAACCCAGTTATCATAAAAATGAAGGATCAGCTAGCAAGGGCCTAGAAATCAGTTCATTTAGACCCAAGTTAAACAAAAAACCCAGAGGCAGTGAGATGAATGTTGGGCCACATAGAATGTCTATTTGCAAGATTAAATAAAGATAATGGAATAACTATATTTTTTTTCTTCTGCACAAACTAAGTCAGCCTCTAATCTCTGAATACTACTATCATTAGGCTATGCTACATTAATATGCAATACAATACTTTTTCACTATTTTGAAGACTCTGCAGGAGTCTGATGGTAAATATTTCATTTTACAGAAGGCAACACTGAGAAAGGGATGGCAAGTAACATGCTTTAGACCACACAATAAGACAGAAGCTTCTATTAAGGTAGTTGCTTCATCCTCAGGATATTACAGCATGTTAATGTTTCCCAATGAAGATTCAAAGTCTCAGCCCAAATGCAGCATAAAAACACAGCGCACAGACCTAGCTCCTGGACAAACATTGCAAACAGTATTCTGCTTAGATATCAGCAGAAACTGCAGAAAATCCAGTGGCCAGTGATGCTTTTCTAGCTGAACCATCACATTTCCGCAGGCTATCCAGATACAACAGCAAGAATCTGCACCACCTGTTTGCAGTATAGTGAGCTATTAGCACCTTCACTATAGTAATTTACTGATAAAACGTGGCACGGCACAGCACAGCACAGCACAGTTCTTCAGGGCTGTAAATGAAATTCGTGCAGTTGGCAGACGCTACCATGACCAGGCTATCTGCTCCCACAGGCGAATATTTTGCTACCCTGATTGTTACCCCACTGGGGAAAGTCACGGCCATCTAAGCAACTCCTATAAGGATCTCCATCTATTTTACAACTAATTTATGTGTTCCCCACTGAGAAGTAACACCATCCTTTTAACTGCAACTGTTTGCTTGTTGATCTCAAAACACTCTCAAAGTACAAGAGGAATCCTGCGATGAGGCAGAGCAAAACTCACCCTGTATCAGAGGGCTTGTTGGGGAGGTTGATATTGCACTTGGTCTAAGCACCCTTTTTTTTTTCCTTTAATCAGTGTTCATGTAAAGAAAATAGTCAAACATTGAAGACAAATGTGTCTAAATATTTGAGATAATCTGACATATAAAGTATTACCAGTGTTTCTTCAGTAGGCTTCAAATAAGAAAAGGCAGCCTGAAGCCAGAGACATGCTAACTAAGGTATTTAATGAAGGCTGAAGAAGGGAAAAGGCTACTACGAAGTGCCTCTCACTGCCACATAGTAATCCACTGTCCAGCCACAAGAAAGAAGGAAATAAAACCTCAGTATTGCCCAGAGGATGAAGCTAAGGCTCTGATTGAGGGTGGGACAAAGGACAAGTCGTATTTTGGGGAAAGGTGGAGAAGGCAGACAAAATCCATCCTGAACAAGGAAAAGGAGCTGCTGCCTTAAAACCTAAGAGAAATCGGGAAAACCAGTGTGACTTAGAAAATATCTCTGACATTTGTCAGGGAAGGAGAGCTCCCTGGGACATTTTATAACAGTGGATAAACATCAATATGCCTACATTCGTGAAGCCAAGAAATTAAAGTCCAACTGATTAAACTGATTTGCCTCACGCCATTCAAAAGTTTCACAACATCTGGATGTCCATCCAGAGACCTCCACCGAAAGCCATCTCTGCATGGGAGACTTCTCCTTTGGTGGTCAAACTTGGTCTGGAAGATCAATGTAGCAAAAAAAAATTTTTCTGATCCTCATCCAGATCATCATATACCCAATAGGACAACTCTCCCTATGAAAGGACTGATACCTTGATTGGTATTTCTTACAGCTGATCTACACTCCACTGATCATCTTACTTTCTCCTCACTAGGAAAAAGGCAGCAATGAAAGGACAGTGCAAAGAATTTGTAAGTTTGATGCCATAAAATTTTGTATTCCTTTCACTTAGATTAAGACTTTATCCAGGACCCATTGCCTAAATATTATAGTCTAAATAACCTTGACATTTCGACTGGAATATGCGAGGTCATGCTGTCTTCTTAATGACTATGGAATAAAACATATCAAATACAAGACCAAATACAGAAAAAAACCCCTCTCTTTTTACCAGATCCACTTTCATCTTTCACAGATATAAATAAAGTGGAGATGGGCATTTTCTCCAAAAGAAGCAAAGAATAAGGGATCTATTTTTTTATTCTTTTGGAAAGAACTCAAAATTACAAATCAGTGGCTCATTTTTGAACTGTACATTCATGACATCCTTTCTTTTCCTGATATTTTCAGAATACATTAGCTCAGCAGTATCTGTAGTTTGCAGTAGCAATTAGCATCCTGGGGAGTCAGCCGCAAATAACAAATTCATAAACAAAGTAGAATTAATCAAGTGTAAAATTAAAAATAAGGAGGAGCTTGCATAATCTTAGAATGACAGAACAGCTAAGAGAAGCCCTTGCTCTAGGCAAGGATTAGTCTGTCAAAATTATGGTCAAATATTTAACCACGCTTCTTTTTCCTTAATGGTTTATGAAATTAATGGAAGTTAATTATATAATTAAATAATAACTATATTATGGCCTGTCTAACAATTAAATTGGAACCATAATCACCTCACTAAACTTCAAGATGTCCTTGCAAGTTTTTCATTTCAGTAAGAGAAGGTACAGGGGAAATGCTCTTAACCATAAATGCGCAGGCAGACAAAATAGTGGACAACAGTCTGTGGTTTCTGCAAATGAAATCCCAAAGTACAACTGTTCCTAAATGTAAAGATACAGCAGTAAGGTCTTCTGTCATTACACTACTAGATTATTAAATCAGCAGCAAGTAAAAATCAGCCCATTTATTATTTTATACACACAAGATGGAAAGGGGCAATGTGTGAGAACACAGCACAGAGCTGCAATCTTATCCTCTGCTTACTGAAACCTGCACTTAATTAAAAGAAACACCAGGATAACTTTAGTTTAACCAGGCTCTTCTCAGATAGTGCCCCAACATCACACCTCTTTATCACGTGCTGGATATTAGGCTACAGCAATTGAACCAGGTCCCCCAGGGAACTGCAGTGGGGGAAGAGGATGGACAGAGAGGAGAAGGCAAGGAGGTCACTTGTCTCCTTTACCTTTTCTTACAGTTAATGGCTCACAACAGAAACCAGAACCATATTTCTGAAATCCCAGTCATGCTGCTGCAATAAGTGACAACACACTTCATAGTCTGCTATGATTACATGGTAAACCAGGCCAAAAACATTGGCTAGCCCTCTACCTGGCTCCGTACCGCAGTCTCACACTGGAAGGCAATTACAATGCATTTCCACTGATTCTTCTATGTCAACTATTCTTATTATCAGGGCTATAATTTCATCGGCTATAATTTTATTTCTTGTTCCTAGTGTATGAGAATCAGGAAAGAGTCCTCCTTAGGGAGGATATTTTTAACAGGGCTTAGTATGAAACACAGCAGAGCCAGGGCTACAGCACTTCTGACCAGCAGATTGGCTTCCCCAAGAACACCAAGCTGACAGATGTTTTACTGTCAGGAGGACAACTTGTAGGATTTGGAGTTTTTTGTGAAGCTTACCCATACTTTATGTAACAGCACTTTAATGAGCATATTTATAAGGAGAAAGCCACTTGGAAGAAGACTCCATGAAGTCTACTGGGAGGCTTGCTGTGCTAAGTCTAATTTACCTAGGAAGTGCTGAAATACTGACAAAGAGAGAAACTTAAAAAAAAAAAAAGGAGACACCAAAAAGAACAAAGATAGATCAGAGACAGAATCATCTAAGCTTGTCAGAAAGGCAGGTAACATTGTCTGTCTTGGAAACACTTCTACTCAAGTAGACCTTGCAAACTTACAGGAAAACTCACAAGTGCAACGTTACTTACACCCTGTAACAGTGGCAAGATGAGGCTGTTATTGAAGCGCTATGATTTGCTTTGCATTCCTATTTAAAATAGTTTCCCTTTAGAACATCTTATTGAAAGGAAGAGAAGGGCTCTGAAGCATTATTTTCCTTATATTTGTGAGAAAAAAAAGCCTTTGTACCTAAGGCTGGTGAAGACCCACAGTATTTCAGGATGGCAAAGCCCTCTTAGATTACTGATCTCATATGTGAAAGCACTGAGAACAATTCTACAATAGCAGATTTAATAGATACAGTCTTAAAAGAGAAAAATCAAAGCAGTGTTTGTACATCTTTTTTATTCCCCGTGAACACTAAAACATCCACTAATTAGACTTCACAACACTCCTGGCTAGGTAACAATTACCACTAGCATTTTACAGGTTGCTAACAGAGGAGATTCACTCACTTATTAGAAGTGAAAGGATCTCTATCAGGCCACACCATTACTCAAAAAAAAAGGACAGACGCCACTGCAACCTGAAGTGCCTCAATCCACTGGGTGACAAGACAAGGTGCAATTAGTTATGCATTTGCTCTGATCAAAAAGAGAAATTTCTAAGGGACTGCGCTGCTACGACTCAATGTGCCAATATCTTTCCTCTTTGTAACAGCAAAATTGCAGTGAAAAGAAACAATTTTCTACAAAGCAAGTCCTAAACACAACAGTGCAGAAGCTATTTTTGCAGCTAATGCTCAATGTTTCGTACCGCCTCTTTATTCTTAAGGCAAAGGGTACATATTTCATCAACCGCAAGCTGAGAAGTGGATCTGTATACAAAATGAAGAGATCTCATGCCTTAACATACAGGAAAGCAGATGAGTCACTTTAAATCATAATCAATGGTAACAATAATCTTACAGCTAAGTCTTGAAAACTGAAGAGATATTTCCAAAGTACTTTCATAAATTTTCATAAGGGGCATTTCTACCACTTAAACTAAT
Source organism: Haliaeetus albicilla (assembly GCF_947461875.1). Classification (NCBI taxonomy): domain Eukaryota; kingdom Metazoa; phylum Chordata; class Aves; order Accipitriformes; family Accipitridae; genus Haliaeetus; species Haliaeetus albicilla. The sequence continues at coordinate 72,373,834 of NC_091485.1, forward strand.
ACAAAGCAAGGGATCAATATTACAAGAGTTTCTGTATTTGACAAGGGAGATTTGAAAACTTTCCACTTGCTTCTGCATTTCAGTTCAACCTATTTAAATTCTCTCTGTTCTCACTGTCCTTCAGCCACATACAGTAATTAAATGAAGAAGCTCTAATTTATCTAAATATTTGCAGTATTTTATTATTTGCACAATTTTATGCAAGGTACGTATCTTAATAAGGGTATTTAAAGGATATTTATGAGCTAAAACAGAACTGATGGAGAGCTATAAATCCATGTCAGTCACGAGGAGGTATTTTAATTTCGCAGAGCCTTGTACTGACCAGGCCTGGCTTGCCAGGAAAACTCAGTACTGGGCAGGTGCTTCAGTTCTTGGCTACAAAAATACTTCATCCTCCTTCTCCTCACATTTCTTTCAGTCTCCAGCCTTCATTTTCAATCTCTGCAAAGTCTTCAAAAAGCAAAGTTGGGCTGACGGTCAAATCAAAAGCCTGCAATATCTGGAATATCCTGTCACTGGAAACAGCATAAAACCTTTCATATATTGTTAAAACAACAACCTTTCACCACAGACTGCTCCACTCAGTACGTGTTTTGCACGCCATTCGGGACATGACCCAAAAAGGCAGCTGGACCATCTCGGCTGCGGCAGGGAGCTCACCAGTGCCAGGCACAGATTCGTGCTTTCAGTTCAAGTGTCCGTGCTTCAGTCTGTCATCTTCTGGCCAAGACTGTGATACTCTTATAAACAAGGAGACAGATTATAAGCTAACCTGATATATTGTAGTGATGGAAATGACATACGTGGAAACACATTTTTTTCTCTTTTGGCTGTGTCTCCTAATTTCTCTGCCTTCCCCCTGTCATATGTTTTTTTCTATTTATTCTCTTCCATATGTTTCTATATAATAGAGAAAGCACAAATAAACTAACAAGTACAAAAAAGAAAAGAGACATCTCTCTATAATTATAAATTTTGTTGTGCGATGCTTTCTTTCTGGTAAGCATTTGGGGAAACAGATTTTATGAACAGGTTCCATTAACAATAATGGGATAAGTTTCAAAAGTAATGCAAGCTGGTGTACTTCAGAAGTGCAGAGGCTTCAATTACAGGCTTCAGGCATTTTTTTCTTTGCTCTGCAATAACTAAAACCACTAATGTAAAGAGTAAAATCTGCAGCCTTCCAGCCTGCTTCACGGTGTAACATAGCGGCCTTCGCCTACTTCCACAGCGACAAGGACCTAAATCTCTGCCCAGGCACACCAATGACATAGCGTTGCAGGGAAAGAATATACTGTACTGCTTCTGCAGCAGTGTCAATTTTTTGGTCTCTAACACTCCTGGTTCATTACCTCTGTATGGTGGTCACTAAAGTGCTCCGAGTAGACAAAACTACCCAAGAAAAGTTAACTGATGTCAAAAAGCACATTTCGTTTGGTATAAGAAACACAACAGAGGAGCATGCAAACTATCAGCACAGCCCAGCTTAGTCATTTCCACAGTATGAAATGATGGATTGCCAGTAATAGGTTTGAGCTTGCTTCTCATTAGGGAATTATTTTCAACCCCATGAATGCCTCGTGAAGGAGTAGGTAGGCACCTACGTGCATGGGGATTCCTCAAGCCAATGGAAAAGATAAACCAGAGGTGTTCGCAACCCTTGGATCCCCCGAGGATGCTGCAAGCAGCTCCTCAGTGTATCACTTACAAAAAATGTATGATAGCAACTGCAAATTATGATGTCCCAGGCTTTATTTAAAACATGGGGTCTGTAGAAGTTCTCTCCAAAACACTATTCAAGAGGAGAAAGGAATTAATAGTTCTAAGCTAATAGGATTAAAGAAACCGTTCTAATCCCGATTTGTAGTACAGGGAGATTAACATGATATGTTTTGATCTGGGATCAAGAATCTGATTTCCACTTGACTTGCCCCGTTAGAGAGTTGAGCAAGAGGAGCTGAAGGCTGCACCCAGACCACTGCCTGATGAACCCTCGCCATCCCTGGGGCTTGGAAACAACCCTACATATGAACTTCTCATCAAACTGCCATCATCAGCATGAATTTTCCCATCATTTGGAGAGGGGGAAAAGGTTTTTGTTATTTAACATCTATTTACATGAAGGAACTGGAGAGAGAACAAGAAGCCACTTTCTGCTGGGTGAAAACAAGCCAACCTATTGCAAATAAAGCATCCACCAAAGCCTTCTCAGTGTTAGACAGCCGTATCAACTACAGCATGTTACTTTTACCTCAGACTTGCTCAGAAATCTGAGACTGGATTTGTCTTTCCATGCCTGCTATAGACTTGACAATACAGAAAAGCAAGCATTGACTAAAGGCATTTTTATCCCACTCAGCAATGCACTTTAGAGGCTCCTTTGTGCCTGGTTTGCTCTTATCAAGAGTTACTGATGGACTTCTAAGAAAACTCCCCATTTTCTGGGCACACTAAAGCACGGAGGTATGAAAGCATCGGGGAGCTCTTTCCCTACCTCTGCAGGGTGTCAACATTTGTTGTCTGTGATCTTCTCACTGTCATAACCACTACCCAACCCTGCCCTTGAAACCCATTGCACCCAGCACTCTTCTCCCTTCCAAGGTGTCCAAAATGGGAACTGTGTTCTTTGGTCTAAGCCCCTTTATTCCACATCATCCCACCTCTTTTATACAGCGTGCAGTGATTTTGTGCAAAACATTCATTTACCTCCATTTTGACTCACCTTGTCCAGTATTTTTTTCCCTCTATCCAATTAGTCTGATGATATTTTCATGTAAGAATTTGCAACCAGGCTCTACTTTCAATACACAGGGTGCTAGAAAATACTTACTTGTGATACCTTAGCTAGACGTAGTTCAAGCTATGCATGCAAACCTACTGAATTTTGCAGTATCCGGTATACCATACCTCTGCTTTACCAACATACATCTCTAATGCTCTTTTTTTCCCTCTAATTCTTTAAAGAATTTAACATATGAAGTTGGAAGTGCTGATTTTCTTTTATTGTTAGAAATTATTCAAGAACCTAAAACATACTCTGATGATATTGAATGAGATGGGTAGAAGCGTGCCAGCAACAAGCATCACTGTAGCTCTCTCTTAGTAGGCACAGAGAAGTTTTCAACTATGTACTGAGGATGAAGTAGATACTGCTTTTGAAAAGCAAAGGCTTTGCTTAAGTCCACTCAGTAAATTTCAGGAATGTTATAATTAAAAATTAAAATTAACTTTCAGTTGCTTGGGCTCTACACTCTCTTTCAAGTGTTTTTAAATGCGGTGGTCTGATTTACATAGAAATTCTAAATTTTTGCTTAAGGATGTTCCTGGATGATTGCCAAGCCTTCTTTTAAAGTAATCTCTCCTCCCTTCCCTTCCACTGTTGTATTTATCATTACTGCACTTATTAATTTTCAAAGGTTGCCCTTCTTCACAAGAGCTAAATAGGAAGAAACGGAAAGGTTGAACAATGGCAGATAATATAAACTGGGCAAACAATTTCCTTCTCCATCCATATCTGCCAAAACTCAAATGCATCCCCTCTTTATGACTTCATGTACTGCTGGTCATTTAGAAGTGAAGTAATAATTCGTTCACTTGCATTTTAACAAACATGAGGAATGGCGCATTGGCGTGGATGCTTCTTTTTAGTAGCAATCGCCAGTCATCTCAGTTAGCCAAATATGCTTTTTCCTCCTTCTGCGGACACAGAAATCTCCTTGCTGGCCCCTTTTCTACAGAGCGAAGCAATGCAAATTGAGACGAATCCTGTAACTTCCAAGCATTTTGTCAATTTTGAGCACCCTGCCAGTGATCAAAACCAAACGGTTTCCTACTAGAAATACCAGCTGCTGCACTGAGCTAAGTACCTGCCCCAGTTCTCTTCCACAACAATATTGTTGCATTTCTTGTTATGACATTTAACAAAGCAAATTCCCTCTCGGTGGTCCCCTATGGTGGTACTTTAATACAGGTGAGGAAAGCTGAATAGTCTCAACGGAAATAACAGGTTGGGTTGTTTTCTACAAACTACTGTCTTCCAGATCATGTTGTGGGCTATGGGACTCATGGTTTGATACATTGTTTGATACAAAGCAGTCACTAAACTGTTAAGTTCTACCCAAAAGCCTTTTTCTTTCAAATGCAATCACATTTTAAGTAATAGATAGTTAAAAAAAACTATATGCTTTCTCTTCAGCCATCAGCAAACTTTCTTTAGAGGAACTGCAAAAGCTAAAACAAGAAGAAACTTTTGTAAAACCACAAACAATTTCTGCTTAACCCTTCAAGGGTTGAATTATCCCTTGAAGACTTTAAAGCTATTCAAGCTGTGGGTGATGGTGCACTATATAATCAAGGATATAACCTGAGCTGTAAGATCTATTTGCTTGTGCTTATTTAACAATAAGAAAATTAATATTTCTGTCTACCATTCTGTTCAAAAGCAGATGAACAACTTTCACTCAAAGTTGAAAAACCATGTATTAGTCTTCAGGAAGAAATCAGGATGGGAAAAAATTCTCCTCAGAGGGAAAATTCAGAAAGGTTTAATGCCGCAGTCAAGGAATTAGGATGGAAACATTCATGCAACCCTAAATGTTAAGATTTTCGCAGTGCTTTTTGTAACCAGTGTGGATGTATTTAGGTAAAATCTAATTTTCCAGGGAAATCATAAATGCCTCATTTTCATGAGAAGCCTGAGGGAGACTATATGTACCAGAGATAATACAGAGATTATATCAGGCATAGAATGCAATTTCTTTGGATATAAATAACATGAGGAAGTACAGATGAAATTTCATCAAGTATCACCTCCCTAGACTACAGACAAGACTACACCTCCTTCTTAAGGATACGTTGAGTATCTTTCTGGTACATTTAGAGGGCCCTCATTATACAGGATTCAAAACTGTCCTGACTGTCATGTTTTAAAACATACTTCTCACCTGCAAGGTGGTAATGTGCTTTCTCTGGCCAGGCTTGAATAGTGTTATAAATTGTTTTCCAAAATAGTACATTGTGCTGGTAGGTTATAAAGTGCTTTACAGCACAGCTTTGTATCTATAGTTTATTGCTCAGTTCATCTCTGTAGCTATGAGGCTGAATGCTGTTCAGCTCGAAGTTTACACAAATTACAAGAGAAGTCTAAATATTTCCATGTTTTACGAATACTAAAAGGAACAATCATTAATGGAGTGCAAATATGGGTATTTTATCCATCATTAACAGGGACACTCCATTATTTCAAAGAAAATATTGATGTTTCCTCACTCTCCCCTTTCAGAGAAAGGTTGCAGCCCAGCTGCTTTAAAAATACTCTTTCCTTTTGCTTTTTCAGAACCTCTATGATTACCTTCGAAATTTCTAGCTATAACGAATTACGGATGTGGAAGAACAGGAAAGTCCTGAGCACTGTTTCAGATCCTGGCAAACATATCTTGGAAATAATAGATCAGCCTCCAAACCACCAGCTGAGGAAGTGGTAGAAATCCCATTGCTAGATCTCAAGAGTACATTAAAAATAAACCCTAAGAAAGAAGTCAGCTTTCCACAGAGGGGCTGGAATAGGCCAGGTTTTGTTTCAGAGTCTCAAAAGTTCAGTTCTCAAAAACTGGTAGAACTCCAAATTTAATTACTTACATTAATATCCACTCTCTAGCCACACAAAGCTGGGATTTCCATTAATCTCCCACTTCTCGTGAGACTGTTAACCACTTGGCTAGCAGACGACCTGAAATACATCTCCACCAGGCCATCCTTACAGTAGCACATTATACAGAACACTTTGTATATGCAGGTATATGACCAGCAGAAGGGCTAGGGCACTCATGTAGGAAAGGAAATCCATATTTAATCCATGTGCCACCGAGTATTTCTTTAAGACAGACAAGTCTTGCTTTCACCTCCATAACATTTTAGAGGCCAAACTTTCTTTTTATAGTTCTCCTGAGGAACGTGCAAATCAGATCAACAATTTTTATCTTTTTTTTCTGCATCTCTCTACACAAGAATTTTAAAACCCATTATCTTCAGTTAGATTCAAATAGAATTTTTCTTCATGAAAACTCAGTTTTTCATGTGAGACCTCCCCAAACTTAGTGTTTGTTATGTCTGGCTCTTCCCACCTTTCTCCCTCCCCCAACAGAGGTTCAACAGACTTGGGAAAGCACCATAATAAGTCAAAACATGAATGGAATAATGTCCTCTTCTGGCCACTTGTGAGAGCATTTTTGTTGGGATGATCCAGTCTGACTCACGCATAAGGTACCTCCCCACGGAGCTTGAGACAAATTTGCAGGAGTCTGTGCAGACAATACACCCCCTCCCCAGTCTTCTCAGGAGACCTACGGAGATGTCCACCCTTCACTGCTGTCAACACAACGCTTTGCTCATTTCCAGGTCTAATGACTGAAACATCAACCCATCAAGTGGCAATATATCACAGTATTCCTCCAGTGAATTTAGAAAGGAAGATGAGATAGAAGACTAGGACCAATGTTGAGGACAGACCAATTTTGCCATCACAGAGTGATCAGCCAATACAGCATCCAGAAGGTATAAAGTTGTTAGAAGAGCTGGTTTGTCTTTTAATTTTGGCCCTTGGGAGTATCTAACTGGAGACAAAGATGCATAGTCATGACAGTTTGTAGCAGCGGTTCCTAAATACTTCCAACCACAAATTCACTTCTCTGTGCAATAAACCCACTTTCATTTACACTGCCAGGCTCCTTCCTCAATTCTGAGAAAAACTGGTCTAACAATGATGCAACAGCATAACCCATCACACTCACAACTCATCTCTGCGGCTGTGCTACCAACAGGTTCCCACCAGGGAACATAGGTCGATTCCTCAAAGTTTGACCTCATCTGTTCTCCGGAGGTTAAAGAGCAGAACCGTAACTTAAATTCCATAAACTGACAGAAGGTCCTGACTCAGGGAAGAAAGTATGCGTGTGTGGGGGAGGGCAGCACAAATTGTCATTGGTACCTGGTTTCTCTTTTATTATTTTACAGGTTTTTTAGTGGATTTTTCCTTCCCCTCAAGCTCTCACTTGCCATTAAATATGCTCTGATATTAGGACTGTATCCCCCACCTAAAACTTAAGACCTGAATTATTTGCTGGACAATGTTAGAGAAATTAAAACAAGTCCAAGCTGAGAGACCAGTGTACAGTGGCCTCTGCCTTTCCTGCAGCCATTTGATAACTGTGTCTGGTTTCAAAAGAAATTTTAAAATTCCAAATGCAAATTTTACACACATGAAAACACCCCATGTTGATACCAATTAGCTGATTTAGATGCAATAAATCAAAAGACAATTTCATATAAATATTTTAAACTAATTTCTCCAAGGTATGAGTAAAGCCAATGGTTCAGTAAGACTTTATAAATTTCCTTTCTCTACCAAAGGAATAGACTTTTATTGAAATTAATAAAGAAGACATGGCAGAGATGCATTTTCATCTTCAGGGGAACAGGTGAGACTGTGTGAGGGTTATGAAGCTATTTTGTCTCTTGGCAAGTATTTCCAGAAATGCCTGCTCTCTGGTGCGTTCATCTTTGCTCAAAAGACCTGGGAGAGCCTGGCCCTGGAGAAGGGACAGTGGGTGGCAAGGACCACCTGAGCTGGTAAGACAGATTTTATGTTCCCATTTTATTTTCCACCTACTGTCAAGCAGCTCTGCTAACGAGAAGACAGAACAAACTAGAGGAGACAACAACCAAATTTTATGCAAGTTTATTGCCTAAATATTACTTTTGAGTTTTGTACTAACAGACAATACAATAACGGGGTGTGTTTATTTATGGAGGGGAGACTGCACTCAGTTCAGCACTACAATAAACTGAGAGACATTGAAGTGATAAATCAGGAAAGCTTGGTAGAAACTAAAATTAAAAGTAAGCCTCACTAAATCTTAAAAATGGGATGGCTACATAAACAACTTGATGTATAGTTTCTATTGTTGTTTACAGATAATAGAGTTATCTATTTTCTCTAGCTATGAAGTGCTTTCTGTATTAAAGTACTACTGCCATCGTAAAACACTTGTGAAAATTAACAGCCAACTTCTCTTCTGCACTGAATATTAATTACTATATGAACATTTCTTGCCACACAGCTTTCAAAACACCCTCTCTCCTAGGATACTTAATTTCATGCAGAAAGCAATTTTTGATCAACCTACACAAATTAGTGAATGAAGAGGACATGGTGCATTTAACTGCCTGCCTGAACTGTGGGAAAGCACTCCCCACTGTGAGTTACTAGACTTGAAATGAAAAATTAATTCAGTTTTTTATTTATAAACAAAAATTGGTCAAAGGACAGATAAGAAGTGATAATGGTAGATGGCAGTGGGTTGTTTAATAAAAGCTAGAGCTGTGAGGCAAATGCTGGACCTGGATCTAGCTAAAATGAAATGGTTTCATGTATGTCATCAAAGTGAGTATTGCCAATACTGTCAAAATGGAAAAGCTTAAAATACAGGTACGAATATAGAGTGATCAGAATTAGAGTTACAGCAAGCATTACATGTGAGGGGGAATAATATCAAAAAGATATTAGAGAGAAAAACCTTGGAAGCAGCAACACCAGAGCCCCCAGAGAAACAACAGACAATAACTCAGACACAGCCTTACAACTGCCCAAGACAGCAAGGTCATCCGGTTGCTTACAGAATACATATTTTAGCCCAGTCCAGACACATGTTAGTTATTCCTGTTCGGCACAGTGGACTTCACATCAAACCCAGTTCATACACTTCAACAGATCTCTGGGCTGGAAAGGTTCAACAAGATTTCTGAGCACAGTCAACATTAATCATTCAAAAGCTGGAGTGCCTAAATTAGTATGAAAGATACTGCAGTAAGCGCAGCTTGGCCAAATAATAATTAAATGACTACTGAAAAAAAGAAAAAAACAAACCACATAAAAAGACTGCACTGAACAACTGCTTCATTCGAGGAAGGCGGGGGCAGGAACCAGCAGAAATGCCTCTAGCTACTGGATCTTCTGCTGAACATTTCTATATTGGTAACAGGCTGAACTAAAAACTCTACTAGTTATTTTCTCTTTTTAGGCCCTAGCCCCAGAAACATTTATAAACAGCACTAAATCTCTCCTTGTACACATCCAAGTTAAGGTTTCTGCAAAAACGCTTCCAGGATCCTAACTCTGATTTCTCTATTTCTGCTCAAAGTATACAACATTTTTATAAAGCTGCTCATAAAACACAACCTGAAAACTCATACCTTATTTCCCTAGCAAAAGCAACTGAAATGATGCTTCATGCTGTAAATTAACTTAGTTGTTGGTTCCTTTCACTTGAATCAAATACTCAAACCTCTGTTATATTATTCTCATTTCCTTCCCACTTTGAACTGACATCAGACAGTCCACATAAAACACTTGCACAAAATTATATTGGTCAAAACCTTTAAGAAAGAAAAAGGAAAAAGATATCAGCTTTCTAATGTTTTTATCTGTAAAGCCCCTGTCTTGTTCTTGATAGTATGCCTATAAATAATTAAAATATATGAACAGCAATAATAGCAAAATACTTTCCTTATTAGGCTTGAACTCCACTTTCTAAGTATATTATCACCATGATGAGCCTCTATTTATCTTGCCTGTGGTAGTACTTTATAATAATTACATAAAGAGGTCTATTTTAGGAAGGTTATATCTTTGATCTCTTTTTATATACATAGAAATCATCTGCAACTGACAGATCCATTGCACTTGCACATGATATTCTTCATCTGCAAATAAAATATTCTATATAAACAACTTAAAGAATCATTTTGTTTCCTTTACAAAAGTGCATTCCTGCTTCTCTCAGCACATATAAATTGAATCCATACTGTGAAAATCAAAGAGGGTATTGATTCCTTAGGCAAGCATGTAGAATTCATCACACAGTAAGTTTGTTATTTGGATTTTTTTTTTTTTTAATCAACTGCCACATAAACACATCTATTTATAAATCCTGCCTCAAACAACGAGGCATTTCTAAGGCAGGTACAGTTTGTGTGAATTCTCCAGAAAGAAAGTGAAAAAGATGAAGGAGGCTTTTTTAGCTGCCCTTATGGAGCAAGCACACAGTCAAGCACTTTGAAGCACAGGACTGACTTCACAGCACCACTGACCCTGCCTTGCCTCCAACACCACATTTCCCACCAGGCTCTCCATTCCCTCTCTCTGCAGCCTTGTTTTACATATAGTCACTTCATTTTCCATGTATTGTCAGTCCTGAAAAAGTTCAGGCAGTTATTGACAGAGTAAATTTCTACTTGCTCTTTCCTTAATGTCTTCAGGTAATGCCTTAAATAGCTTGTAGTCATTATATGCTTCACCTGACCATAGTTACAATGATAGTTACTAGACCACAGGGGAGATCTACGGGAACAAAGCTAAGATGCTGCCTTCTATCAAAATTGACCAGGATACCTCCAAAGGAAGAAAGATGACAAGACCACTGGGGAAAGGAGTGTTTCATAGGCCTGCCAGGACCAAGGTACCAAAGAAGCAGTATCATCTTGGTGTCTAATCAACAAACATCCATCAGTCTCTATGTGCCACATAGGAAAAAAATAAGGTGAGGAAAAACAAGAAGGGGAAGGAAAAGGTATTTCAAAGCAAGAAAAAGAAATAAATTTCTGAAAGGGAACTACCCACAGCATCAGCCAGCTAAAGTCCATTGAGGATGCTAATCTCTATTTCGTGATTAACAAAGATAAAACCATATTGTGGCTTTTAAAACTTCATAACAGACCCTCTGTATTCCTTTGGTAAACGGATTGCCATGAGCTTTGATTCCTGAATGAGACCTCTTATCGGTTTCTCAGAGTTTCAAAGGGAAGTCTTAGAGGTGCTACACTGTTTTATTTTTATTCATACCATACAAAAGACATCCCCTGATTTAAGTCAGATTTCATCACTGCATAAAATGTGAAGAATTGTTGTTAGGATGGCATAGGCTCATGTACATTAGTCCCAGTTTGAACCCGATGATCTGCAAGCAGTTTGCTATGATTTGATGGACCATATTGACGAGACAGAACAAACGCTGCAAAGGACTTATTTATCTACAAATAAATATGTATCTGCCACCAAGAACACATGACTTTGTCCAATATAAGCTCTAAACTTGAGAGATGGGGAAAATATGGTTCTGCTCCCCACTGGGGTACACTCTTTCTGCTAGAGTGTGACTAAATCTACTCTGCTGGCAGACTAGATTTAATAATGTTCTTCTCCTTCCCAAGAATGTTATAAAGCTGCATTAACATCCTCAGGCAAAAGTCTCCACACAAATGAAAAGGAATATTGTTTCTATTTTAGAGATGCGATAAAACCCCGTAGCCAGCCACCTACATAGTAAGTATTTCCACTTGTCCTGCTTGCTGAAAAACCAACATTCAGATTGCCTCTAAGTTTAGAATAAAGTAGTAAGAAAAGTTAAACACTTGAGCAAATTTAGAATTGCAATTACCTTAGTTAGAGTACAGTCTTGATTTATCACCTGATTCTTACCAGAAATCTTTCTGTCATCTTTCCAGAATGAGTACACATGACCACACAGAAGGTTCAAGGCATATAGCAAATAATATGGATTATACAGATTTTGGAGAAGAGATCCTTTTGTGTATCAAGCCCTCAACACCTCAATGAGACAAAATCCATAACCAGTAGCATGGAAAAAAACCACCAGAAAAAGAAATCTAAAAAATCACATCAGCACTCACAGTGCAAGCACAAGGAGTCAAAGGAGCAGACGCAAACTGCACTTCCCAAAATCCTTTAAATTCATCTTCCTGTTTTGGATCTCTTTGCTCAACTACCAGAAAAACAGACCCCTGAGCTCATTCACAGAAACTTTAGGCAAAGCTCTGGTTTTATTGTTAATGAGGAACATGAAACAACAACTCATTGCTGACGCCTAAACACTGTGAACATGAGCAAATATAAAATAAGCTAAGCACTGGTATCTACAACAGCAATACTTGGGCACGTTACCAGCATTTGCTGTACAAGTTTCTGACTTACCGTTTTACTAATAGGCTTAATCCTTACCTATTTCACTTCTCTTTTTCAAAGCATAACTGTAAAACAGTACCAAATGTGTAAAAACACAGTAATTCCCAGTGGCCTTATTAAAACATTGGCAAGGTTGCAGTAAAATTTGCTGGAGAGGCAGCTCTGCAATGTTATGTATTACCATGTGGTGGAAGGCCACCTTATCTAGAAAAAGGCAAGTACATTGAGATGACACCTTCATACCTCTTCTGACTGATTACCTGCTCAATAAATAAATATATTCATATTTTAAATAAATATGGAAATTGTAGATTCCTTCATTATTTCTTCATTTCCACCAAGAAAAGCTTTTCTATAAAAGAAGGATATAGTACTGGGCAGAGATTCACCAAAATCTTTCCAAATGCTATAATGTCATAGTGGCAGCACAAACTACCCATAAAACAACTTACGCTGCCAGTACTGAAAACAGCACATAAAATCCAGGAAACTTACAGGAATTACACCGGTACTTACATAAAAGCTTAGTACATATTCAAATTCCTAACAACATCAGAAAGCTTCATCACTGTCACCAAGCAGGAAACATCATATGCAGGGCCAGTGCTTGGGTGACACTTTACAAGCAATAATAATCCACTTGAGTGACACCTTAATAAATGGCTCTTAAATTGCTGGGGAATAGATGCATTTCTAAGATTCTTCAGAATGGCTAAATAATGTGGTGAATTCATTAAAATGACCTGTCTGAAGTTCCTGTAAATCTGTCTTTGGACAGTTCCTGTAAGTCTTTCTGTTTACCGCTATGATCTTTGATTCTCCACTGTACACTACATGCTTGGCAAATACATCCATGCAGGCAGGGGCACGGCATTGCTGGGATGCTGCGAGACGCTGTTCTTTGCAGAAAAGGAAGGTAGTGAAAGGGGTGAAATCAATAAAAATGTTGGAGCCAATTTCAAGCTGCAGCTATGCAGCAGCTACATCTGCATCTGGTCTCCTGCTTCCCCCATGCAGATCCGGACCTGATGCCTGGGCTTCCTGGCTTGACCCTGGAGCTGTTGCACGGCTGTGGATTTACTGGGCTGTGTGGGACACGGAGCAGCGTCTCTGGAGCCAATCCTGACTTGCTGCCCTGCATCCTGGCTCAGCGGTCCTGCGTGCCTCGCCGTCACCATGGCTCCCTGTCGCCAGTGGAGCCACCGGCCATCGCTGCACCCTTTGGCCTTTGGAGTATATCTGCTCTCACTCCATGTCAACAGGCACCTGCAATTCTCACAAATCTTCCTGAAATATTGCTACTGTAAACAAAGCAAACCCAGGGAAGGCGTATCAGGATCACGATGTGACACAGCAGTTAGTGCCTTGTTACATGACTAAGGGCTGACTGATGTAGTCTGCTCCTTAGAGGTGATCTCATTTGAGTGAGACAACAAACCTCAGGAGGTAACATTAAACACTACCTGTGCCTGTTCTTGGAACAAAGAGTTATTAACTTGAATTTTTATTCTTATTAAGAGCAGCATAATTGCTAACAGGAGAATGAATAGGTCCACATTTCTGGTGGTCCTCTGATTTGTGTGAGAGGTAAATAACACCATTTCCACAAACAGAGACATTTACAGTGACAGAACTCTGACATTGTACAAATTAAATAGGCTTTTATCATAACAGACTATAATTTTGCTGTTTTAATTCTTCAGACAAATTTAGAAGTCAAGTAAGTTCTGCTCTGTTAAGGCTTGTATAATTTTTTTTGCTACTGGCATTGTTATCTGTCCTGGCCCAGCTAGCTTTCCAGGAAAGCAAGCAATGTACAATGGGGACATCTTTTCCATAAGAACCAAATGGGTAGAAACATTAATCCTTGAAGCTTTTTGAGAAGGAGCACCAACATGGGCACATATTATCAACCCATCAATGTGCCAATAACAAGATTAATCCACTGAGCAAAAGATCTTTTTATTCTACACATGGTACCTGGCAACAAAGATGGAGATCCCACTGTAAACTTAAATCCAAAATGGATTCTGAGCTGCAAAGCGCATCTGGACAGTGGGACTACTTGGCGACAATTGTGATTCCAGATCCTCCAGTCTATTTTTGTTTCTAGTGCAAATGTTTAAACCTTTTCCTGTGACCCCAAGTGGCAGTAAATAGCCCTTGCCAGACAAACATTAGTCCAGATACAGAACATGGAAAATTCAAACCCATCTCTGAGATAACATTAAATCCATAAATTTCTCTGAAAACTAGATTCCCTATTCAAAGAATAATTCACAAATGCCTTCAAGAATAATGATTCAATGCCATGCACATGGAATTAACAGGACAACTCTATTCTTGCTCATTTATGGCAATTTCACAGTGAACAGAGATGAAATGTCTTCCTAAACTAAAGAGAGGATTTTCCTAAGATTAAAAGTAATATGTAGCTTTACATGGGTTAATATTTATGTTAGACCAACGTAGCAACTCTAAATACACAGAGAAATGTAACTCAAGCTTTGGAGAAAACTGCAATTAAAAAATGAATTAAAATCAAATTAATCTTTGCCCTGTCCCAGTGTAATGCTTAAATTGCAATTATGAAATCTGTAACAGAAAAAAATTTAAATAAAGAATAAATTACACATATAGCTGAACAAAGGCAGTGAAAGCTAAAGGAGAAATGCAGCAACTCAACAATAAAAGTGCTTCGCTTGAGGTCAAAGCTTATTATTTGCACTACAGTTATTTGGACCCATCTGCATAGCTGAAGATGACACTTTTACAGCAAACTTGTGAAGTTTTGAATGAAGCAGACTGACATTTGGGAAAGGATATTTCCATAAACAAATGTTGACACGTGACAGATGGATACAAGGGCTATTTGAGGACTACAGTACGTATTCATATTATACATACCACGTTTTTCTTTACAGGCTTCCTAGCAACAGAATTTCTAACTAAATCCATAAGAAGCTGCCTGCTCTCTGAAGGACTCAGTGCCCTCCCCCAAAAAAAGCATCTGTGGTGGGAATTCAAGAAAATCATTCAAGAAAAGTATTAAACAAATGCTCCTCCTGACTAGCAGAGGAAGTACAGGAGTGATCTGAACTGGTTCAGCTGAAATTTTTTTTAATATATTTTCCAGACAGGATTTGTTCCAATTGTGTAGCATTTTGTTTTATTAAAGCTGACCCCTGAAAACATTGCCATTACCTGTGAGAGGACAAAACCACACATGCTGAAGGTGTGATTCCTCAAAGGTTTTACAGGGAAAATTCAGGATCTTTGGGCATGAGCCAGGTAACCACCCTTCATTGGCCACAGGCAGTAATGCTGAAAGCTGCGAGCAACAGTAGGTGTTATACTCGTTGGTGGCCTCTATTTCAGCTTTTTAATTTTCTGTGCCTGCCAGCAATGCTGGAGGTGTTGTCTGTGACCAGTGTCTTAGACATCATGAGGTTCGAGACCTAAGAGCTACGTGGAGCCACCATGGAGGACAGGGCAAGGGGGAATGCCCAGGGAGTTGACTTTGGAGCAGTGACACTAACTTTAAAATAATCAAATCACTCAAGGTCTTCAAGGCATTAGGCAACGCATTCCCCCAAACGACAAATATATACGCTCCTTTGCAACTGAAAAAGAAAAGTGCTGTAGAAAAATCACTGGGGGATGATGGTAACTTCCCTCATTTGCCAAAGGAACAGTAAAAAATAAAAACCCAAATCATTCTGCTACAATCTGGTATTTCTGGGATTTTTCTAGATTTCAGAATGAAAAATATTAGACTTGCACTGGAGATGGTCCTAGTAAGCTTTCACCCTGATTCCTTCTCACATCTTTAACACACTGCAGCAGACACAACACTTGAAGCCATGAATTCAGCACAGAAAGAAGTTCTGAGAGTATCCAGGACAATAAAAACAAGATAGGAAAAAAGAGAGGATTATTGCTAAATGCATTTATATTTGTAGCAATGAACATATTGGGTTGTTGCCTTGGGGTTTGTTTATTTATTAATTTATTTCTATTTTTTTTCTTTTTTTCCTTGAAGCCAACTAGGTTTTTATGGCTCCTTAACATACACAGCTCAAATAAGTAGATTCTGGGTATGAAAAACACCTAAGTTAAAACCATGGTCTGCCACTGACTCAGTAACAGAGAAACAGGCAATTTCCCAAAGATGAAAGCATGCATGTTTAAGCCATAGAGTGTCAATTTATCAGCAATTATTCTTCATTCACAGACATGTCATGAGGATCCCTTAATGGTTTAACCATGCATCGGATATGTGAAACTGCGTAAGTGGCAAATACTACTATTACCACAGTGTGTATTTACTTAAAAATCTGAAGACACAGAAATGTTCCTCATAATCTCCCCACCTGTGTTTCCATCACCAGACCTTGTAAGACACATGCATGCACAGTCCTCTAGCAGCATTGCTCAGACAGTGTGCAATTCCTAACTGGCATCTCTTCACCCTCCTGTATTGGTTTTGTGTGGCAAGGTTTTGGTAGTGGGGGGGGGGGTTTACAGGGGTGGCTTCTGTAAGAAGCTGCTGGAAGCTTCCCCTGTGTTCGAGAGAGAACGAGCCCATACCAGCTGGCTCTAAGTTGGACCCACCGCCGGCCAAGGCCGAGCCAATCGGTGATACTGGTAACGCCTCTGTGATAACATTTTTAAGAAGGAAAAAAAAAGTTGGGACAGTGAGAAACAGCCACCGGAGAGAGGAGTGAGAACATGTAAGAGAAACAAGCCTGCGGACACCAAGGTCAGTGCAGAAGGAGGGGAGGAGATGCTCCAGTCACCAGAGCAGAGATTCCCCTGCAGCCCGTGGGGAAGACCATGGTGAGGCAGGCTGTCCCCCTGCAGCCCAGGGAGGTCCACGGGGGAGCAGATCTCCACCTGCAGCCCGTGGAGGACCCCACGCCGGAGCAGGTGGGTTCCCAAAGGAGGCTGTGACCCCGTGGGAACCCTGTGCTGGAGCAGGCTCCTGGCAGGACCTGCGGATCTGTGGACAGAGGAGCCCACGGAGCAGGTTTTCTGGCAGGACTTGTGACCCTGTGGGGGACCCACGCTGGAGCAGTGTGCTCCTGAAGGACTGCACACCGTGGAAAGGACCCACGCTGGAGCAGTTCGTGAAGAACTGCAGCCCGTGGGAATGGCCCACATTGGAGAAGTTCGTGGAGGACTGTCTCCCATGGGAGGGACACCACGGTGGAGCAGGGGAAGAGTGTGATGAGCCCTCACCCTGAGGAGGTGAAGCGGCAGAAAATAATGTGTGATGACCGTAAACCCCATCCCTGTCCCCCTTGTGCCGCTGGGGGGGCTTGGTGAAGAAATCCGGGAGTGAAGTTGTGCCTGGGAAGAAGGGAGGGGTGGAGGGAAGGTGTTCTGAGATTTTGTTTTATTTCTCATTACCTTACTCTGGTTGATTTGTAATAAATTGAGTTAATTTTCCCAAATTGAGTCTGTTTTGCCCGTGACGGTAATTAGTGAATGATCTCTCCTGTCCTTATCTCAACCTGCAAGCTTTTTGTTATATTTTTCTCTCCCCTGTCCAGCTGAGGATGAGGGAGTGATGGAACGGCTTTGGTGGGCACCTGGCATCCAGCCAGGGTCAACCCATCACACCTCCATTTTAACAAAGACATTGTTTTAAAAGGCTCAAATGCCTTAATTTTCATTGTCCAGTCTGCACTGAAAATTTGCTATTTGCGAAACAGCAATTTGCCTGGAGATCAAAACCTTCAAATAGCTAACTCATGCTGTACTTGTTCTCATTTCCACTCTGGTTATCCTTTCTACAGAGTTGGGACAATGCTTCATCCCAGTGCCAGTTCCAAAGGCTTTTGTGTGTTCCTGTTACATTAATATATATAGCAGGAATCCACACACTGTTAGCTTATCTCAGAAGATACAGGGATCAGAAAGCATATTTTTTCTTCCAATCAAAACTAACACATAGAAAATATGATGCTAAAATCTATACTGCACTCATACAGTCTAGGAAAACCAGATTTCTGCTGGGTAGACTGTAGTCTTTTCAAGCATCGTCAGCAAAACTCGAAATACAAATCACTGAAGGCAGTGTGGACACGGATGTGGCAGAGCAGCACATCCTTACCTTGGAGGATTCATTTACCCAAGTTCTTGCTATTACCTCAAACACCCAATTTACTTACATTAGAGCCAGCTCAGTTTTTATGCTCTAGTTTCGATAATTCATGTACTGGTTTGGATATAATATTGGGCATGTTTTCACGTTTTTTTTGCCATGGATTTGGCTGTCTCCCTTTATTGCCGTGGGTTTTTTTGCCATATATTCATTATGATATGGATCATAATTTTTAAGAAGAGAATCTATTACTCTGTAGTTCGCTGAGATATTTCTTAATTCCTGTCACTAGGAAACCGTAAGTTTTCATATCTAAAAGATGCAAAAAACCTCACAAACTTCTGGAATAATTTATTGGATTTATGCCACTTTATGCTTTTTAATCACAACGCCAATGACAGATGCATTCATCTCCTGAATGCTGACTGAGCTCATGACACAGCGGTATTTCATCTTAGACTTCTAACGTCATAACATTTCCAAAGTTTAAGACATCTATCCATCTCCGGTCACTCACCTAGCAGACACTCCTAGCTATGTCAAGTAAGTCTCTCTGCAGTAATGTTTAACTTTTCCTTGATTCTTATTATATAAAAACAACTTTTAGTGAAGATGTATTTGGTTACTTTACCACCGGGAAAGGAAAGTAATAAGGAATGGTGCATTCTTGACTGCTGCATACCTTCAGGGATCAGGTTAATAAGAACAACGAATTAAATAGAACAAAGAAATGAAAATCCATCTGCTGTTGGGAAAACCAAGCCTCATAGCCCTGAATCCCCCAAAAGAAACTTTACAAATTTGTTTTCAGAATTAACATCAAAGGTTGTGGGGAAAAGACACATATGAAATCAAAATATGTACGCATCACTGAATTTACCACGGTGTTTACCTTGTAAACTTTCTGGGGAAAAGAGCTGTGATTTCTTTTGCAGAATAGTAGGGCATATAGCAGGCTCAAAACCCCAATATGTCCCCAAGGAGAACTTCAAAGACATTAAATCAAAGTATACATTGTTTTAGTTTTGATCGCTTAAAGGAAAACATATGAAATAAAATTGATTTAATGTACTACTAATATCAGCTGCAATTATCTGGATGGTTAAATTCAGCTTACTGGCAAACACGTTTGAAAAATTATTCAAATTTACTCACCTGTGTTCATCACAATATTCTGAACCAAAATGTCAATCCCTAGTTTAATTTTGTTGATAAAGAAATCAAGGCACAGTTCAATGGCTTGTTCAAGGCCCGGTAAGACACCACTGAGAAGCTCCTATTTACACCTCCTACCACTGGATAACTTGTCTCCTTAGTACGGAGCTCAGTAAAGTGCTTCCATCTCAGATTTTTTTTAATCTCTTTCTTTCTCATTTGAAATATCAGAACTGGAAACTTTTCTTTTTTTTTTTTTTTTTTTTTGTGCTCCAGACCAGCACTTTTCTTTTTCCTCCCTCTGACAGAAAAATCCTAATTATACTGTATTGCCTGACATCACACATAAAACTGCATCTTCTTACTGTATTCCTTTATGAGCTTCCTTTAAGCTGAACTTACAGTTTACAGCTTGGCTGTGAAACATTTAACTGGAATAATTTCTTCCTAAGGTGACAGTTAGAAAAGAAAAAAGAATTACAGAGGAACCACATGGACTTTTAATTGACTATCATGACAATTATATTATCCCAGGGATATTCATTTGAAGTAAGGGTCCTTGCAATAAGATATTAAAACAAGTATACTGTCTATGTCTTGAGTATCTTTTATCAGAGGTTCTCAGTGCATCTACAGTCATTCATTAATTAAACTGTAAGAACCCCCAGTGTCATCAAGCAATTACTGCTTCTCTCCCCTTTGTAAATCTCAAATCAGGGACAGGGACAGATAATTTTTAGGAAGACTTTAAATCTGTCCTTCCCAACTGACATTACTTTTACAAAGAAATTAGGTTTCCTAGTTGGGTATTTGAGATACTTCTGAGTTGTATGTGAAGCAGACGGAGATGTGAAGCATGAGCTGGTGCACACAAACGATGTGAACGCCCAAGGCTACTCAGAGTCAAAGGCACTGCGGAGAAGTGAACCAAAGGAGTCCTGAGACAAATTCTAATCCTCCCTACCTCATAAAATGCACAACAGCCCCATGTTTCAGATTTCCTTTACAAGGAAAGTTGCAATAATGGTTGAAACTGGTAATTTCATTCCTTTACACAACAGGTTGCATTTTTACGTGCATTTTTTGGCTAGCATGAATAATGCTTTCCTTAAGCAGTTGTTCATGATTATCATCTGTTTTGGCCTTGGATGCAAACCTGTCACAGTATCTTCTAGCAGCTTTAATGTCATACCCATCTCTCTGGTAGGATCAGAATGGAATTCTGACACCAATGATACAAAGTACTGCCTCCTTCAAACAAACCAATGACATAAATTCTCCTCCTGCCTGTTACCATTCAACTTTACAAAGTATTTTAGATGCAGTTTGTATGCTGGATTCTACATAAAATAAGCATAGTTATTAGAGCTAAAGATGTAGAATTTCTTATTCATTTTGTTTTAAATGTCCAGGAATTCTGAAGCCCCTGTAAGAGTCCTATGGTTTAAATAAGAACATATTTCTCATTTCAGTTTAACTTCAGTTAGAACTTTGCCACAAATCAGAAGTAAAAAGAGACAGAGTAGACTGCCTTCTTCTGCAAAGTAGGTGTTTTAAACTTATCCTGAATGAGCAGAAGTATTTCTATGGGGCAGATAAGTACTATAAATGCATTACAGAGAAGTTCCAGGACACAATGGGTTGTATATAATGTAATAGCCTTTTCAATTCAGGAAGCTGAGATTCATATCTACATAGGACAGAAGCAAAATTAATTTGATGGCCTCAGCATAGACCTAATGGACCTAATTAACATTCCAATCCTCTTTTAGGAACAGTACTTGAGTAATTTCTTAAATGAGAACCAAAACGACATAGCGCTGTAAAGCCTGAGGTGACAAAGCCTAAAGGGAACAGTCATTTTGGCGCAAGATTATGTTTTCTAGAGTAGAGGGATCAGGAATGCATATTAATGAGAACGTAGGGTTTGTAGAGAGAAGTAATAGAAGAGATTAGGTCTTCTTACAAACTTTACCTCATCTATAGCCTTAGACTACCAGTCTATCATGTCTACAACAAGGTTACTACGAACAGTTCTTTTTCATGTGAGTAAATGAGGTCAAATAATGGGAGATTTTTTTTAATCAAACCTGGCTATGGAATTTAGAAGACAACAACTTATCATAGTTGTTGCCTTTGAAAACTTGTAAAATGTTACTAAGGTCCTCTTTTGCAAACAGTCTTGTATGGCTAGCAGTTCTTCATGCAGCTGCTTGCAAACAGAAACTCATCAAAAGTTGAAAAAGAGTCAGGCCACCTCTTACGTACTGTTGTTGTACTGTCTGCTCCAACTTTCCACCTCTTACTTCCAGAAAATAAGGAAGCTAGAGAAACTCAAGTTTTGTTTCATCTTAAGTGTTTTGAAAGATACTGTGGATGAAGATGTTTTATCAGCATTAAGCAAGGCATGACTGGAAACCAAGTACCATAAGCATCATCCAACGGCAGACTCCAGATCAGATCTAAAGTTATTGGTACAACTACGATACCTCAGCCTGCACTGCTAAGAGGAAACCAGTAGCAAGTGGCTACAGAAAATCACAGTGCTGTCAGAGGTACTGCTGGACATCCATGTCCCTCAGGTGTCGTTTCTTTGGCTGTTTCTCAGAATGACAGCTTTTCCTATCAAGATTTGGTTGCCTTATTTCTTCATCGTCAATGACCAGGCATTGAAGCTGAACTTCAGGACATTTTAGCAGCTCATCTCTCCTGTCTGCTACAGTTCAGTGTGATTTTTTCTAGAAAGATGTGGTTTCCTGTTACAATCATGAGTGAAAAGAGCGAGCTCAAAATTAAGTACCTAAGTTTTTCTTTTACCAGCATTAGCACCACTGGCATGTCACAGCCCACACTGTCTGCAAAGCAAGACTAAGTTAGCATACAGCTGAGTCACCAAAGACAGAGCTGAAGCATGAAATAATCTGATTCACCAGCATTCAGCTGAGATATTTACAGACAAACAGCATTACATTGTCACAGAGGGCACTAGACTGGTCAATTGAGTGAAATCTTAGGAAAGGCATTTCCTTCGCTCTGTTTAAATTTCTTATCTACAAAATCGTGTTAAGGCCACCTGCCTCCTTATGGAGCCCTTTGAGTGGTACATATAAAGAAAAAAACCATAAAACATGTTACTAATCTCAGCATGAGTTATGCAATTTTAATCAAAGGAAAATATTGAATTGGAGAGATCATTTCCCTTGTTTTAGGCTAAGGGAAATCATGGTCAGAGTATAAGTGAGACAGACTTAATGAAAATGAAGTTTCTTCAAAAAAAGCAAATATAAACAATTCCCATGTTACCATTCTCCTCATAGTTTTAAAAAAGGCCATCTGAGAAATTTCACTTGTGTAACTTTGATGCCAAGCAATCAATCAGCTATGCAATAAACAGGTCAAAAGTGGTAACTTAGCAGAGCCTGAGTGAATCAGTGAGGTGATCTTGTCTTACGCTTAAGCCTTAAGTAGCCACTTGGCACATGGATAGGACAAGGCCTCTGTTCCCTCTTTTCATACAGAACAGAACTGCCTCATATTAGCAGAAATGGAGATTTCTCCATCCTTTTAAAACACTTCATGCCTCTCTATTCTGTACAAGGATACTATAAACTCCAAGAGAAAGAGAACAACTACCTTTGTTGTTGCAAAATAAACAGCAGGAAGCTTCCTAGGTTTTCACATCCAACAGCAACAAATTTTAGTCCAGCAGACCAAAGACACACTCCTGCTAAAGTGACATTCAGTGAAACACCAAAACCATTTTCAACACTGTTGACTCCTATTTTAAGTTCCATTGCACTGAACTGCATTATTTGGGGAAACAGTCTACAAAAAGCATGATAGCAAGCTAGTCTCTAGGGCATCAACAAGTGCCTTTTCATGGACCTCTCTACTGAATATGGTGACAACACATGTGAAGGCAGCATGAGAATTCATTGTGTTACGGAGGCTTGCTGTGATACAGACATCTGAGCTACTTGAAAGTCCCAGCAAGTCTTTGTCTGAGAAAACAAGCAAATAGCTCTTTTTATTTGGCCTTTATTGGAATAATTGATGTTGCTATAGAGAACACAGTCATAAATCTGATCACCATTCTCTCAGAAAACCAAAATAATCTCTCTAAAGAACAGTCTGAAAGCAAGTACAATAATTTAGCAGATAGATTTAACACAATCATAACCACAGAGCAAATTTACCTTGTAAATTAAGAACCTACATATCTAAATGTATACATTTAAAAGGGAACACAAAGTTACCTTTGCTCAAAGGCAGTTCCAAATATCAAGTGAAAACAGAGTTTTCAGTTGTCAAAAACTTCCAACGCTGACTTTTGACAGTTTGTACTTACATAGGAGAAAACCATCCCAAGGAACTGAGGTTCCAATTAGATGTCAAACTTCTTTATCTGAGAGTTTAGTGGCCAAAAAAATCTTTCAATTATGGGCACAGTAGCAGAAGGAATTTGGGGTAGATTTGTTTCTACCCCAAATAACGTTCAGCAGATTCTCACAAAACAGTCTTGTTATCCATCCTTTTGAGTATATATGCTAGTGACTCAATGGAGAGGAGCTGGGTAACCACCTTATACACTTCTTGCCCTTGTTTGCTCAAGCTCTGTTTTGGGAACTGCTTGCTGCTCTCTCAGAGCTGGACTAAGTTCACAACTTAGACAAAGGCAGGTTGCTCAAGGCAGCCTCTGCTGGGGAAACGAGCCACAAGGCTTCTTATACTCTTTTTTTCCTCCTGATAGCAATTCAGTTAAAAAAAAATTAGAAGGTGCTCTAGGCTGCAAGGTAGATTTGAACCTATCATTATTGAGACAAAAACACCTCAACTGGAGCTTTCAGCTGGTTCTTTAAAATCTCTTCTGTCAAGATGGGAAAATGTAACAATCTCCCCACCAATATGACTCAGAAACCTGAAATTTCACTTGTCTTTACATCCTCTGTCAAAATGAATCTACATTTTCAGTACATGAATAGAGACTGCTATTGTCAAAGCTCTCTATAACCATCAAAATGGCATGTACATTAGTCACTGGAGGAATCTAGAAGGCTCAAAACATTGGACAGGTTTGGTAAGCAATATTGATATTGTGATATGTATTTTCATCCTTTCTTGGAATCCTTACCAAGGCCGTTAACCTTCAGCTGCTGACAGCTATGACCCAGATCCACTACATTCTAGTGTCTTAGAGTGGAAGGAATGGTGCTTGCTTCTCCCTCCTACCTGCTATGACAAGGAGTAGCCAATAGCTCCAAGTTTAAACAATACATGTTAAGGGCATTGTGCTTTTTTAAAGCATCATAAGGATAGGATGTTTTGGCAGAAGCTACTCATATAGATCAGTAATGTAATTTCATGGTAGTTTATGTTTGTGGAAATCACTATGCTGAACTGCACACAAGACTCATCTAGTCCAACACTACCTCTGCACCAGCTACTTCAGAAGGAAAGGAAAGAGCTTCACCTTCTGGTACTGTGGAAGGGGGACAGACAAAAAATGAGTAACACACCCTTTCAATTCTTCTGCCTCGGTCCCAAGAAACCTGGCATTTAAGAAAACTTGAATTTTCTTACAGAGGGCTGGAAAATGGTACTAAGCCTTTTGAAAGCTTCTTCACAAAACATCTCTGAAACATAAGGCCAACAGCAATTTTCCATATCTTTACCCATTTTCCAAAAGTTTCTCTGCTTTCTGAATGCCACTCAGGTTCACATCAAGTGTTTTAATGAACGTTTCTCTGCACCAAACCATTCCTTCCCAACCAGCAGAAAGAAGCTGGGAATCACCCCCTCAGCTTGCCAGTGGCACAAAGCAGGATTTTTAAGGGTCTGCAGACATTACTTTTAGAAGATCAGACAAGAAGAAATAAATTCTCCCTGGATGTGCCAGTGGGAATTGCGTGTCAGCACTTTATGAGGAATCAAATTCCCTTCATTCACTACAAATCGCATTATATCGTAAGAATTCCTATATGAAATAGTCAGTCATTCCTCAAGCAAGATCTCCATTTGCTCTTGCCTGAGGTAGACTCTGAGTCAGATCTTCAGAGCTGAGCTCCTGGGTCCTTAGTGACATACAGGCAGATGAAGGGCAGATCCCCTTAATTTCAACAGGAACATGACTTGGGCCCATGACTTCTGCCGTTTAGAACCAAAATACATAAATAAGTATTGAGGGGAGTTTTATAATTGGCAGCTTTCTCTGAAGAGAAGCCCAATCTGTTAGCAAAGTATTTTTGGTGAAAACTCTCCAATCTCTTTACCCTTATAGGGTATAAAATCAAGTTTGTAGCTCTAGTCTGGCCTGCTTCCAAAACTGGAACATCTGCAAACTTTAAATCCTTTTTACTGTAAACTCAAAACAGGCTTTCCCAGGAAAGAGTTTGCACTTATTCTCTAAGCCACATAGTACTAAAAAATTCAAAACCTGAAGTATTAACAACACCTTTCCCTGAAACTAGAGTGCTTTGCAAAAATGTGAGCAAAAATAAGAGTGATATCCAAGAAATTACAATTCTGCTTCACATATGGGATCTTGATTTGTAAACAAGGACCTGTGACTTTAACAGATGATTCAAAACCCAGGAAAAAAACAAAACAATAACTGTATTTCCTGAGGACCCCCCCCCCAAAGCTAAGACATTTATAACTTCTGGACACTAATGAAACAAACAACACGGATCTCATCTGTTTTTCAAGATGTTAGAAAGAGGAAAAAAAAAAAAAATCCCAGCTGCATTTAGCTTTCTCTATTCTATCCAATGAGCACATTATACACCTTCTCACTTCAGGATTAACGCTTGAAAGGGAACACTGCATATTCATGGGTCTCAAAGCATCTTCACACAGGATAATCTGGTTACCTTATCACCTCAATTGATAGTTCATTTCTGGGCCTCTGCTGCAGAACTTAAAAAGGCCAGCAGTGCATAATACCAGAAACAGCCTCTCTTCCCTTCTTCTATCTGCCACTGTACTTGATGCTGAAATAGAGATTTTGCCCCACAACAGTAAGAGTTATGCTAGTAGGAGCAACACTGTCCTCAGTTTTAATCACTTGATGTGCACCCTGACACTGTTGAAGGGCATTTAACACACACTAATTATGACTATCCCTACTTAAAATTGTTCAGTAATTTTAGGTCATCAAGATACATGTGAAGTACAGCAGTGCAGCATCATCTCCCCTGTAGACCTTTATGTCTACAGATATAAACCAAGGAACATACCATTAAGTGACTGTTCCAACTCAAAATATGGCAGAGACCAAAGCCAGCCTAAGAGTATATTAAGAGACTGTGTTAGGTGCATTGCTTCCCAGTAAAGTTTGAAGTACAATAATAATAAAAGGGCCTTTTAAAATTATTTTTCCTTTTTTCCATTGCCAGACTCAAAGTACCTCAAAGGGGAAGATGTCCCCCTCTTTTACAGACACAGAAAGTTGTGTTTGTTCTGTAGGGCAGAGAAAAACTTTGAAAACAAGGTCTCTTGACTCTTAGTCTAGCACCCTATCCACAGGAATGTCCCCCAATACTAAGGACTGTAAACACAATAAACCATTGGGGGTCAAAATTAAAACATATGTTGAGGATCATCAATTAACCTGAATCACTGAACACTGTTGAATCAAAGGACATACACCAATGTCCTCGAGGTAAGGAGCTTTACACCATATTCTGGTATTTATACCCTTTAAAAGCAAGACTGAAGAGGGAGGGAGGATGAAGGCTCTAGGGAAAAATGGGCATCTACTCTTTTTCACACATATATTAATGGTCAAAATGTTTGGGACTGTGTGCATGGAGTGCATGTAAAAAATGTCCAAGGGCTGAGAAAGGGGGTTATCTGACACAGAAACACACTTCTGATATTAGCAACTTTGAGCTTATTTTAAAATTCGACTAGAAAAAAACCTCAACAAAACCTTAAATATAATGTGGTGGAAGGTACTCATAGTTTCTGACCAATTATGTCCCAATGGCTTCCACCACAGAAAGAAAAGCATGGTAACTGAAAAAAAAAGCATGCATACCTGCCTTTGGTGTAGTCTTGTGGCATAAAGCCAGACTTTATACCCAAACTCAGTTTCAGTTTTTTTCCGTAAGTTGTAATTACCACCAGTGCTTTAATTACTGCATTTTGCAGATGACCCATACAATAACCATTGAAAAAAGTCATTAAAGCTAATGAAAAATTCAATTCCAAAGACTTCACTGGATTGGCTTCTACGTTCAGCTTTTAGAGTCTTGGAATAAAACACTTTGACAGTTTACATCGTTAAATAATTGAATGTCATATAAATGTCCTCTTTTAGTCATCATTCATTTAATTATCTCCACTGTTGAAATAATGCAATAAACCCATGCTGATCAGTATGACTTAGCACTTAGAAGCACAGATCTAAGAATACAAAAACAGTTATAGTATTTTTCCTCCAGAAAGATCAATTTCAACTTCAGTGTATCTTCCAATATACATGATTATTTGCTCCGACTGTTGGGTTCACCATTCTACCTGGACTATACGGCAAATATATATGTTACATATAAAAAAGAGATTTGCAAGAGGGTAAGAACTGCTGAAATTAATTAGGGACTGAAAAAGAAAAGCAGCTGTTAAAAAACAGATCGATCTTTTCTTTCTTTTCTCTGTATCTCTACAAAGAGATTATTTTCCCTTCTCCAGTAAGTCTGGAAGCCAGTCACCACTTGCCAACCTTTTATCTCTGGAGTGTAGTTGGGATTTCTTGTTTAACACTCCATGGTAGCAAGCTGATCATGGTTAGCCCAGGTGTGGGATTTGAAGGTAGAAATACTGCTATAATTTTTTTGGAAGTGTACATTTAATAGAAGCCAATATTGGAGTTTGTAACACAGTAGTACCTGAGATATTCTTAGAATGGATGACACGATGTATGGAAAACACAGTATTTCATGTAACGCTGTTTAGTAAAGATTAGTAAATCTGTATTTTATCATGATTCATTGGTCAGTAATGATTTTCACATTTAATATAATTTTAAACAGCAGTATTAAATCCATATACCAAAACATTTTAAACTACATTCACAGACACTCGCAAATATGGATATACTTAAACATGTGTCACTGTTAGATGTTTCTGTTTGCAATATAGCAATTCCGTATGTGAAACAGAAGTACTGTTTCTCAAGGCCGTCAAGTCACTTTCATTTACATTAAAAACTATCATGTACACCAATGTCTACCAAGAAGAATCCTCAAGCTTTTTACATCCACAAGGGACATTTCTGCTTCTGATTGGTTGTCCACTTGTAATAAAAGAAAATCGTGACATAAATTCCCACCATTTTCTTTTAAATATTTAACATTCCAACTTTATTCATCCTAATCTCTGGATTGTTTTCAGCAACTAACACACATTGAATGCAGAGTAACAACAAAGTTTTAAGGAAAGCAGGTTCACTGGTAGCACGGAATCAATAACCAATCGAGAGTCTGAATTCTTATAATCTTCCAATATTGTACTAACTCCAATGAGGTGTGAATGAAAAAAATTTAAAGGAATCCTACCTCCTTCTCTTTGGTCGCTGCAGACTTGTATAGAAGGAGATCTCAATTTAGAAAGAAAATAAACCAGAATGAATAAATCAAATCTGTATTTACAAAATGTCTTGACATACAATAGGCACAATTCTTACCATCAATAAGCATTGGCTTTTTTAACCTCCTCTGGAAAACTCAGCCTATAGCATTAAACTTGCATTGAAAAACAATATGAACTGTAGCATGCTTATTTTCAATCTAAGTCATGCAATGGGATGAATCATGTTCCTGAGAGTGGAGCAGAAAAGCTTGTCACTTTGAAAAATGATTACCGATGAGTGTTGGCTACAATCATTTCATACCAAGAATATTACTTAGTAATAAAAAGGAGAACAGGAACACACACTTCATCCCTCTAACTGAACTTCATCTTCTTCTCATGGTGTAGGCAGTGACTATTCCTGTCAGTCTGCCTATTACACATAAAGGAATTAGGGCATTAGGAGTATTAGCAAAACATTTACGTTCAGAGAGCAATCACACCCCTGAGGAGACCTGACACCAGATCAACCAAATATTCTCATCCAAAGATCACATTGTCACTTCTACAGGTTGCACCATCTCTAACACGTCCACCCACATTAGCCGTAACTCAAGAGAGAAAACAGATTTTCTCAGAACTTGCAGTGTGACCTATACAACACACGCCACCAGATTCCCCCAATTTATCTGTGTTCACACGGGAACGACTTTTAGAAAAACATCAGGTGCTGAGCGATGGTAAATCCAACACCCTTCATGTGAATGCTCCTGTGATTAGTGAGTTATTCTCCCCGTTCAGAAAAGCTAACCAATTCAACTCTGAATATATCTAGCTTCAGTCTCCAGCTGCCGGATCTTTCTTTGCCACCACCAGTTTTTCTTGCCATCACCAGATTTCTGTTCCTCAAAAAGATACGCACAGATTGTAATCAACATCTCATAACCTTGTCTTCTTAAAACTAAATGCACTGAACTCCCTCCCCATCCTCTTAACATATTTTTCTAGTCATCTGAGCATTTCTGAATCTCATTCAATTTTTCAAAACTATAGCTATTTTTCTTTGTAACAACAGGATTGCTGTAACCATGATGGTCTAAAGATATAAGTAAATGAAAGTCTGTTCATATATTGGGAACCTATATAGCTTTAACATAACATTTTAAAATATTTGTTATAAAAGTTTTAATTTACAAAAAAAGGAAACATAAAAATAACTTACAACTGAAATGTATATAATATATATGTATATATTTGGATTACCATATTCATATTTTATCAAGATTTCCATATTGCTGTTACATAAGATAACTGAAAAATGACTGAATTTAATGCACTGTACATCATGTGTGCTACCTTTGAACAATGAAATTTTGCTGGTTAATGTTTTCCCAAAGGTTTCTTTGTAAGGAACATGGGCCAGTTCAGAGAAGAGGGGATATGAAAGACCACAGAAATTTTAGTATTGCTGTCATCCAAACAATTAGACAGAAGAACTAAAATAAAATTTAGCTAATTGTAAAATGTAATTATGTTTGAGAAGCGTAAACCAGCATTAATTCTTCTAAGTGCTCAAATAAACTTAAATGGGTTTCTCAGACATTTTCCAAGTAGGCAAGTAAAAGAGAAAACTGGGATATTAAAATGAAAGAGGACAGCATCACAAATCAGGCAAACAAAAAAGTAAAAGTTTCTTCAGGTAAACATTAACAATCTTCAACTCATAAACTGTATTAGTGCAACTGTATTAGTGCTGTTCTTATTTTTGTGATTAATACCACCTTGGATGTTATTAGTGCTCAACTTTGCTTCTATATGAAATATATCAAGCTTAATTGATGTATTTTCTCTTCCTTGATGTTACTGAAAATGGAGTCAGTAACTCGCTGGTTCAAAAAGTATGAACTGTTGAAGTTCATACACAGTGCAATGGTGCAAATAGGCATGGAGCATGTCACAAAGGATGGGCATAGACAACCTCAGCCTGGCAAACTGAAAACACAGATAGCAGGGTAATCCTCTAGTCCAAATCAACAAGTGTTCCTCACTTGGAGCATTTACAAAAGAAATAAAATAAATAATAAAATATATAAAAGAAATAAAAGAAATAAAAATGTCCACAGTCTACCATAACTAATCTATAAACTATTCTTATTCTGGCCTGGCAAGGGATTGCTGATTAAAAGGTACACGTCAAACACATGCATCTGGCATACATGTGTGCCACGCCATATGGGTATAGACGGCCTATAAAACCTGAATCTTTCTTTGATGTGAATGTCTTTTAAATCTAAAACATTTCTGACATCAGGGTATTTGTCCTGTCTTAATGGTAGTTTCAAGTGATGAACATATTTCATGACATGAATGCAACAGTAGAGTAGGAACCAACTGGAACCTTTTAAGTTTACATTTTGTAGGAGTAATGTAAATCAAGTAACTCTCATTATCAGTGTCATAAGTAGCTCTAAGTTCACTCATACCAGAAAAATGCTTCAGATAATCAACAAGCCAAGCAAAAATATTTCTGTTTTATAGAGTTAGCAATGCAGTTGCTTCCAGATTTGAAAATGAGCATTTCGGTGCAGTGAAATGAAAGAGGCAATTGGAAACCAATTAGCTGAACTGAAAATGGAAATGGTTTCAGCCCCAGATCTGCAATCTGCACCGAGACTTGCATCAGCGTTCTTATTTTATCTTACACTTTGAAACGGGCTTCACGTGATGACGAACTGCAAACACTCCCTCGTTTGGTAGAATTTGAGTATTTTGATATTTATCACCAATGGCAGCAACAAAACCACCACTGATGTTTTTTAATTTACTTGTGTTCCTAAGTTTATAGATCTTTAGGCAGATGATTTTTTTATCTATTTAGAGATAGGAAATTCAGACCAGGGTTTTCACCCAAGGCTGCTCCTCTATGCTGTTAAGTTCTGTTCAGACTGAAGACGTTAATTCAATGGGATCTACCACACCTAACACGGCCAGTGTAATGACAATATAGAAGCCTCCTTCTCGCCTCCCTGGAATTTGGAAAGGGGATGTTTTGGGATGGGGAAGAGGTTAGTTCCCACACGTCAGGCTTCACACACCATGTTAAGAAGCAGCACATGAAATATACGTATTTTTTGAAGTTGCAGAGATCTGTTAATAAGTCAGCAGCAATATGGCCTGCTTGTTCTCAATAAACTTTACTGAAGGAGCTTACTATCACATACCAAAAATAAATATTTAGGACAATTAGAAAGAAAACCCACTCTGTAGGTTAGAGGTATGCTGCCAAGTAGCCTCTCCTCAAATTAGGGTAATTAGAATCTCTCATATTCATACCTCCATAGATAAAATACATATGAGGGGATTCTGACAATGTCCTGGTGTGAAATTCTCCAAGTTCCCACAGGTAAACATGCAGGTAGAAAATCCTGTAATTTGTGTCATCTTTATTTAGCAACATATCAGCAATTATGAAAACTCTGCATATAATTGAGACCTTTTACCTGTCCCCTTGTACGGGGTGTCCATGCCCAGGTGCTGGCAGGGGGGTTCTTCAGGCAAGGCCTGTGTGAGGAGAGGCCGGGGCTGCCCCGTGCCGGACACAGCCGGTTCCAGCCGGTCCCAGCCGGCTCCAACGGCCCCACCGCAGGACACAGCTGAGCCCCTCAGCCAAGATGGCGGAAAACAGGTTCCAGAAAGGGCCGAAGGCGGCACAGGCAGAGGAGGAGGAGGAGGGAGCCGAGGAGGAGGAGGAGGAGGAGGAGGAAGAGGAGGAGGGCGGGAGGCGGTGCAGGCCCGCAGCAGGGATCCCCTGCAGCCCTGGAGAGACCCCGCTGGAGCAGAGACCCCCCCTGCAGCCCGGGGAGGGCCCCACAGGGGCCGCAGCAGGGGGATATTTCCTGCAGGAGCTGCGGCCGTGGAGAGCCCGGGCGGGAGCAGGTTGTCCCTGAAGGACTGCAGCCCGGGGAAGGGCCCGCGCTGGAGCAGGGAGACGTGGGAGGAGGGAGGAGCGGCCCAGAGGGGCTGGGGGGGACCCACCGCAACCCCCGGCCCCAGCCCCTGCGCCACCCCTCGGGGGGACACGAGTCGGGAGGGAAGGGGTGAAGGTGGGAATGGGAAAAACAGGGGGGAAGGTGTTTCTTTAATTGCTGTCTTTGTTTCCCTGGATCGACTTTAGCTGTCAAGCAATTAAATTAATTTCCCCCAGTTTGAGTCTCCCCTGCCTGTAATGGTAACTGCTGAGTGATCTCCCTATCTTTATTTCGACCCATAAGCTTTCCCTCTTATTTTTCCTCCCCCATCCTGTTGAGGTAGGGGAGTTACAGAGAGAAGCTGGGGGGGCCTCTGGCAGCTGGCCAAGGTCAACCCACCATACCCCTCCTCAGGAAAGAACTGCTTGTGACCTTCTCTGAGTAGTAAGTAGAAGAGGATTTACTAGATATTAGTTGGCTACTAGATAAATTTAATTCTGTGCGTATATCCCTTCCACACACATCTAGAGTTTCAGTGTCACAGACTATATACTGAATGCACATGGTATTCTTCAGAGACTATCATGTGGCCATGGGCAGACAAAAATTTTCCATATGGTGTTGCTACTGTACCTATAAAAAGGCTTTAATGAATTCTGACTTCATACTGTCACATAAGAAGCATGGAAATGTAATGCCTGCCACATTTTGTTGCTCTCAGCCTCTCCCACAGTCTGTCCTCCCGTGTCTTTTCCTCTCTTGTTCTGCACCGGATGGCTGTGCTCACCTCTAGCAGGTGCGTGAGAACATCCATGGCCCATCTGTTTGATTTTAAATCAAGCTTTTTTTTGAGCTGTTGCTCATGCTGCCCATTGGCTCTTGGAAGACTTATGTTGCTTTACTCCCTCCTTAAAGCATTTCCTTGGTGTGATGCCCACAAAGGTTTCACAAGGGTAATGCTGTTAGAGATGTTAGAGATCACTGCCTATCGCAGTGAACCACAGTATCCCTTGTTTTTTGAACTCTCCCCAACTCATTCAGTTATTTTCTTTCATCTTTTACACAGATGGTTATTTCTGGACACTGTCTCCTGTTTTGGCCCGTTGCTTGCAGTGCACCAGTTAGTCAGCAGGACTAGCAGGATTTATAGGTTCTATGCGAGCAGAAATAATAAATAATAATTAACTTACCAGGAGTTTGGGGAAATAAATAAGCAATTTTGCCATTTTTCATGGATCGTATTTTCTAATTTACTTTCCCACATTAGTACTTACTAACTCTACTCTTTCAAAAACCAGATACTATGTTTTAGGTTTCTCTTTATTTTCTTCTCTCTTTTAAAGTAAAAAAAATATGAATTTCCTAATATTATAACTAACACTTTTTCTATATATTAGATAAAGACATATGGAAATACAGTCTAGCTTGAAGATACCAATGGGTTTTTCACTGTCAAATAGGAAAGATTTATATCTATGCCTAGTGGCTGGCTTTTCAAAATCCTCACCAGGATTCATTGACATGGACAGAAAAAGTAGTGCTATTTTAGGTTGCTGGAAGGAGGCCGTTCGTTAGACACAGTGAATACTTTACAGTTGGTATACATTGCAGGGGCTGTTGACCAAATGAACCTTTAATGGAGAGCAATTTTAAGCCCAGTAAAACTCAGACACATGGTAACTCCTGTGGAAAAGAAAAATCTTAAGAATTAAGGAGAAAAACTCTCTACTAAATCACACAACTCCTCACTCAACGTGCGCAAGAATCCTTCCTACAGCCACAAGAACACAGAGAATCCCACAGAAGGGCGACCTGAATATTGCAGACATGCAGTCCATTTAGAAGCTGGTAATGATCTCACCTCAAATTTCACAAAAGCTGTTCAAAACCAGAAATTACTTTGAAATCCAAGGAATTCCTTACCTCAGGTATGCTTTCTTTCACAACTTTAGTTTAATTGTAATACTTCTCTCTGTGTGCATACTCTATTTTCACATATGCTCTACCACTTGATCAGTGCTAAATACACAGAATAGAGGGGGTGAGGGTTGTTAATTTTGTCTTCTTTTTTTTTTTAAATAATTTCCTGGATCCATACTTCCATATGATATTTTACCTGAATCGTCTAGTGTGGCCAAATGTGCCATGCAAGATATTCTGCCTAGTGAGTGAGGTGAAAGAATTCCAGGCTAAGCAATCAACTGGAAGCAAGAGAAGGAAGTTATGAGGCCAAGACAGTTTTAGCTGAATACTTCATTTTGGGGTAGGAAGTAGGCTGAGGAGTTCCAGCATATGAAATAGAAAAGGGTTGGTCCATATTCTCCTATGTTTTTTTTCCTAAATAGCCACAAAGGCCTTGCAGTGATGGGACAATCACCACCCCTCTTGCGAGAAGACCTACCACGCAGCAAGCCTCAACCAAAGAGGCTGCCCAATAGGAAGCATTTTCCTTTTCCTTTTGCTCTTAATTATATTCCTCTGCATCACATAAAAATGCAAGGCACACAATGCAGAAAAGCGAAGTTGTAACAATCGAAAGTAGGTATTACAGAGGAACCAAAAGCACAATTGTTACTGAATTTATAGAAATTCAATATCATACATTACAGCTACCTTTAAGCAATGCTCTATAAAGAGCCCTACAGAGCTGTCAACAGAGGCTTCAACTCAGGAGACCTCATTTGTTTTGGAAATTCTCTCTCTTTCTCTGAGTAGCATCTAATTACTGGGACACAGTTCAAAATAAACTATAACAAAGAAAGTTACTCAACTTCAAACCTGCAATAACACTGACACCTCCAAAGATGAAATCTCAAGGGGACAAAGAAAAGCTAACAAACATCAACAGTTTAGCAGCCAGTTTCATTTACTTTCACATTTTCAGCAAATAAATTGAGTGTTTTAATATTCCCTGGGCAAACTACAGTAGTTGTGCTGTCAGATTTCAAGACACACTCAAAATCGTTTCCTCCTCTCAGTTTTGTGTTTTAAACAACCCATCTGGTTTGGTTCTGATCCAATAAAACTAACCTGCATCCTTCAAATATCCTTTAAAAGCAACATGCTGGAGTCTTAACGGTAACTTCATGAAAGCTATGTGTGTTCTGCTCTTCCTTCTCACAAAATTGTGAACCAAGGGCTTGTTCACATTTCAGTCTTTAGTAGTCTGTGTGTCCCTTAAATCCTACCCTCAGATGCATTGGGGAATATGACACAGTGTTCTGGGTTTCCTAGAAGCAAATTCCATTGTGAAATTTTATCTGTGACAACAAACATTCCCCAAATTAGTTTAATTTACAAAGCGACTATTTAAATAGATTTCTTCAAATGATACTGCCTTTTGGTATTACCAATCTTATCTCATTTATAGCTTAGACAGTGCTTCCATATTTCCTTTAACATTTAAATATTTATATACTAGTATTGCTCTGGTATGGCATACATGCCAATGACTGTTAGCAGGATGTAAAGCAACGTTTGGATTGGTAGTTAGTGCAAACCTTGCCTGACTTCTTAATAACTATAAAGATTTTATCATTATGTCATACTAAAGCACACTGTATGGCTGGAGCTGTTCCAAGGTTGTATTCTGTAACTCGTACTAGAGCTAGAAAAAAAACTTAGCTCCTTAATACAGGAAATCATTAAGGCAGAATTCAGCTGAGCAAATGTAGCTGTTTTCACCAGCTTTACATCTTCCTATGCTCCCTTCAAGGTCAATGGGGAGACACAGGCATTCTTCGGTCCTGAGCCAGACAACTATCTAGGCCAAGAAACTCACACCTTGCAAGTGCTTCTTACTATCCTTTCAGTACAAAGGCAGCCTAATACAACAGGATGAGATACAGAAATCTACATGAAGTAATATGAATCTTGTCCTTATTGTTTCTGTTTGAATACATCTTCCTTTCATGGAATATTACCTGAGATAATTAAAAAAAATAATAATTTTTCTTGGATGCTTATACAAACAAACGAGAAGTCTCTCAAATGCATGCAAGGCTATAATTTACTTTCTTCTTAACTACTCAAATCACAAACCCTGTTTTGAGTGGAATAAATTTGTTGATTTGTTTGTTTATTTCTAAAGCCTATAGCAGCGATATGCCTCTCATCCAATAACCCTCCTTTGGGCCTCTTTGATGCCAAATGGTGGATTGGTTCTGAGGGGGTTTTTAGGATTTTGTTGCTGTTGTTGGGCAGAAAGGGACAGGGAAATAGTAGCCTGTCATAACGTAGCATCATCAAACAGTACAATGTGATGTTAACCTGCCATGCAAGCTTTAGTCAGGTCAGGAAGTAAGAAATTATACACGCAGCCTTTCTTCTTTTGCGGCTTTTATGTCACCATGCAGATCAGTGGGAAAGTATCAGGCAGAAACATTTACCATTTCTGCAAAGATAATATGAGATTTCAGGTTCCTATATATCAGGTGAAGAGAAGGGACTTTGCTGCTGTTCATGATGCAAAGAGGCCAAACACCAACCCATCAGTTTGACTTAAAATAAATTGAGCAGGATAGCTAGTTCAGATTTATCAATGTTTCCTTCAGAGTTTGTCCCTGATTCATAGACTTTACATCCAACAGGTAACATGAATACCACCTTCTTCTCTGACCTCTTGTACTTCCCAGGACATATAATTTCATTCATTTCTTCTACTGAAACTCCACTCATTTGTGTTTGGACACGAATCTCCCTGCCAGGGAGTCTGGAGATGAAGTTTACAGTCTTCCCTTTCCAAGAGGTCACATATGAATCTCTCCTGGAAGATGCTGGAGATTCAACTTCCTAAAGGAGCCCTGATGGCCTCAAACAATAAATTTGTATAAACAGATAAAATTGACCAGGCAGGTAAGAGCCGTGGCAAGTCTCACATACACATGGTTAAACTCTTTTCCTCCTCAAAACAGTACAGCCTCATCCATAGTGTCATTGCAAGCAGCTCCTAGTTACTCCACTCTCCAAGACTGACAATGTGTATGGTGTGTTACTGACCACCAGCCATGCCTAAAAGAACTGCTGGTGAAATCTTTACAGCTATAGATACTATTTTCATATTGTCCTTCTCATTTTCTCTTGAAGGAAATGGAAGGCCAGGATGGAAGGGGTGATTCCTCAGCAGGAGCCAGCTACTCTAGTTCCCTTATTTGTGTATTTATCAGGCAAAAAGCTAAAATAACCCATTGGAACACAGGGGCAATGGGCTCATAATAGACATAGAGACTGTTGCCTTTGATTTTCTGGCTTTCCTTCCTGAAACATCTGCTGGTAAAAAAAGCTTCCTGAGAGAGCTCAGCAAAAGGACCATATTCCTCCAAAATAAGTGCAATTGCAGATATAATTCAGAACTGGAAAAATACATTATGGAGCCAAACTGTTACCCAGAAATAATTATTTAGTGGTTTCCAATCTTGTTAGGAATTTCCCTCTAAATGAGAAAAACTAGCAGCCAGGGCTACTAGGAGAACTAATGGAGGCTTTAAAGACCCAAAGTTAAAACTGTAGAAGCAACATAACTTGCCCCACTATAGTCCCTAAAAAAGCTGATTTACCTTTTTAAAGACCTATGGACCTGAGCACACTGTAGAAGTCTACAAATGAAGTTATGTGCCACAGTTAATAGCATTAATAATAGATAATACAACACAACAAATAATATACTATACTTACTGTAGTAAATAAAGCACAAATCCAAGAGGGTTGTTTGACAAACTGCAATAACAACCCTACTTTGTTCAGAGCAGTGTGAGGAAGGACCGTATTGCGGTCATTTCCACAGGGAAATTTCCTGCATGGCAAAAAACGAAGCAGAGTCTACAATGGGAATGCCTATTTTGGGACCCTGTGGCAGCAGGAGAAGGAGAGAGACTAGAATCTTTACATCTATATTAATTATTTCTTATTTTTCTTCCCCCTCAGTCCTAATGTTGTTTTTATGCAGCTATTTGCATTTATTAACTTATAATTTATTTCAGATAACTCAAAAGGAAAATAAACATCTGAACGCCTTGTACTAATGAAAGTGAAAACCAATATGACAACAAAACTGCTAATATGATAAAAAATTTATATCTAACCAAGGCAGAATATCAATCCTGCTGTTTCTGGCTCACATTCAATCTTATGAAGAGATAGAACGAAGATTTTAAAAAATATATTCATAAATAACGCACTAACACAATCCAATTAGAACAAAAGTTTCTTTTTCCAGGACCAAAAAAATATCACCAAGGACTCATGCTAGGAAGAGTCCCAATGCTCTCAGACATTTTACTCCTTCTGGGAATAAAGCAGAAACTTCATCGCATTGCACAGGATCTTTTAATGACAGCTAAAGCAGTGGGCATGAGCCATGCCGGGAGAGCATTTCTGCCACCACAAGTGCTGCCCAAGCCAGCTCTAAAAATGCCTTCCTATATGCTCCCATTTGCCAGCCCAGTTAAAAGGAGGATGCCAGGATAAAAGGAGCCTAACCAAAAACTCAGTCTGAAAAATTTGTAGATACAGGAAGGACAAGTGGAGTAAACACCAATTTTTTTCCCCATCTATTTTTACAAATAGAAGTATTAATGGACAAAGAGGAGTCAAGAAGAGAAAGTGCTCGGGTATATATTTACTGCATTCGCAGCCAGTGACAATCAGGTGCCTTAACTTGGTCTCATCATGACTGGCAAATGGTCACAACCAGCTGACAAGAAAAGCAGAAAGCCAGGAAAAATCTCTCACCTCCCCAGGTATAAGCGGTTCCAGAATCACTTCCATCATTTAACATCATTTATTTGACTTGTTGATGTTCACAGCTATCTACCTGCACAATAGCACAGTTGCAGGCAAGAAACGAGCACTGTTCTTCATTCTCAGAGGCAGCTAAACAGTATGTACAGTACTTCCAGGGCAATTAAGTTACATGATGCTCTAAAATAAATTCATTTATTAAACAACACCATATGTCACTTCCCTCCAGCTGAAAACACAGCATACGGTTACTCTGTTAAAAAATCAAAACCTGCTGGAGCAAATAGTATTAGATGCCACTAAAAAGCTTCTTTCTTTGCTGCAGTATGGGGTGATAGTGTAGTTGTACGTTTCGGTAAACTTTAACCTCCTCTCTGAGCACTTGTTCAACATCTCTCTCATTTCACTCTCCCACCCGCAAAATGTCTGCATGCGTAAGTTCTCACCTCCACGTTTCTCCCGTTGCCTACAAGCGCACTCATTCAGGAGCTAGCAGCGACTGCTTTGCAGCTAACATGCAAATTCAATACGAACATTGCTGCATGGTCTCCCAATGCAGCCCCCAGACCTCACAGCCAGGAGGG
Source organism: Haliaeetus albicilla (assembly GCF_947461875.1). Lineage (NCBI taxonomy): Eukaryota > Metazoa > Chordata > Aves > Accipitriformes > Accipitridae > Haliaeetus > Haliaeetus albicilla. Next base: position 72,413,998 of record NC_091485.1, read on the forward strand.
CACATCAAACACTAGGAACAGGTGAATTCTTCTCCCTCCCACATCTCCTCTTTCCACATCTGGGAATGCCACTCCCAACCTTGTGCTCAAGCAGCCTTGCAATACCACCATCCGCTCTGCTGTTCGCTTTGCCCTCAGCATGGCATCTGGATGCTCAGCAGGTCACATCACTTCCCTGCTTTGCAATTTACTGAATATCAAACACTCTTCCTACCAGCCCAGCTAAATCATTCATCCTTGCCCTGATCATCTCCTGCCTCAATTACTGCGACTCCTTCCTACCTGGCATCCAATTCCCACATGCTTCCTTCCTTTCCAGCCTGTTCAAATCACAGCTGCTAAAATTATCTTCCTAGTCTGATAGTCTGGAAACATCCTTCCCTTCCTCCCAAGATACATAAGCTTTTACTGCATGGAGTCCTCCCCTCCCACCTAACCCGTCACGTCTAACAACAGCACATGCATGTTGTCAGCTCTTGATCCTTGCCTTGTATCTTGGATTTCATGTTTTTTACTGTGGCCCTTTGCTCCTTCTTTAAGCCACCAAACCCGCAGCTTTTATTTTCTCCTCACTTTTGTTCTTACTACTTCTCTGTTATCCTCCCTCAATCTTCCACAGATGAAACTGCAGGGTATCTCTTACTGCAAGTTTTTCCATTAAAGGGCTTTTCATTCTAGGAAAAGCTCAAGAATTTCCAGAAAAATTGCTTTACATAAAAAAGTGGAAAATTTAACATGTTATAATCTTAAAACCAGTGCTTTATAACAAGAAAAAAAATTGGTTTCTAAAAACTCTTCCTGTTTTTCTCCTTTGCAGAAATCATTACCTGGATAACTTTTACTATTTCCTTTGGGGTTTATAAGGATACACATTATGATATTAAGGAACATTGGCAACATGGCTTGGCAATTTAAAAGCAAGTTCAAGTACTTTAAAATCCATAAGACACACACTCTGGTATTCATCTTTTACAACTGTCTGTTAGTAGCATCCAAACAGTTTTTTAATTTCTGATTTCACCATTCTGCTAAACTTGCAAAAATTATAAAAAGGAAAAGAAACAGTAAGATGCCAGGAGCCTACAGTGTCACTGCTTGATGCTGGAGTTGGAAGGGGGAGATGTCAAAATCTTCCAAAAATACCATTCCCTATTCACTCCCTACCTTTACTCCTCTGGTAATGAAATGGATACTCTATGGAAGGGAGCAATTACAAGTGCTGTTTCTGAAAAGAAATTCCCAGGGAGGATCACAGCTCTGGATACCATATGGTATCTGGCAAATAAAATATGGTTGCTCAAGTGGGAAACAGAATATGGAGAAGAGAAAAGAAGAGACATAAAACAGCCTCTGCAAGAAGAGAGGTCCCCAACGAACTGAGATGAGAAATCGTACCTCCAAAACTGAATGAAGGAGACAGGAGGAATTGGAAGTACAGTCTCTAAGCTAGAGATAAATACATTTTAAAAGCTACAACTAAGACAAGACCAGTAAAATAAAGATCATTGTTAAAAAAAAAAAAAAAAAAAAAAAGAAAAGAAAAGTGCCCTACAGAGAACATGGAGGATAAGAAAAGCATGAAAGAATAACATATAGTTATAAGGCTTCCAGAGGAGAGATCCTATTAAATATTAAAGCAATCCCATTATTCCCTTCTGGCTGGTAAGAAATACACTGAACACTGTAGATACAAGATCACCCACCAATTTTGGGTGAAGGGGGTGGAAATAAAAAACAAGTTATATTCTTAGAGCTTCAGCACACCTTTATTTGGTGCCTCTTAAAAATTATGAACAGGTTTTTCAGAACTAGGAGAAAAAGATAAAGAAGAAACACATAAAAACCAGAACTGGATACCAGCATGGCTGTGATCAAAAGCACCCTTAATTGATAAAGCTTCCAATCCTAAAAACCAAGGATTGAATGCTATCTGACAAAAATCTCATTAGCCCTGGAATTAAAGCACAAGCAGATCTAAAACTTTTTAAAGAAAATAGAGAAGTGTGAGAGAAACCATGTCTCTCTAACAACAGAAGACAATGTAGAGAAAATAATAGGATACTAAGCTTAAAGAAAAAAAAGGGACAATGCGGCCCGTCAGTTCATTAGGAATAGCAAGAAATATCCAATAACTAGTTCAGAATAAACAGTAGAAGGTTTTGGACATGTTTTTTAAAGGATTATGTGGAACAGATACATCTCCTTTACACAGAAGACAACCAACCATCCTATGGGTTGACATCAGCTTCAGTAAGAAAAACAAGATGAGAGGATGAGGCTGGATAATGCAATTATTTACAAGTTCATATCTGAATTTTACATGCTTTAAAAGATCTTTAAATCTTTATTAGTAGATTTCTATTCTAAAATTTGGCAAAGTAAAAATATTTAATTCTCCCACAACTAAGAAAGGACAGTTGTACTTAGAAACTGGAATAATGGCTTGTTATATAAACCTGTTGATAAAAATGTTGATGCAGAGGTGTTTACCACCAAAATTTCAACAGATACAATAAAAGCTGTATTAAGTGGATTTATGCACTTAGAAGAGGATTTACAGTAGACAAAAAAACCCCTGTAGGTAATCGTAGGAGGTCCTTTAAGCTGCTATAAAACTTGCATAAGAAATTACTCACTGTGATATAGGCATTGAAAAATACTAGTGGTTTCAAAGACTAATTAGATAAATCCATCAAAGAAAGTTCAGCATGACCTAATAAACACAAAGTTGTGAACCTCTGGCTCAAAAAGTGCCTAGGATGCGGTTTTCCAAAACTAGAGGGGCACATATTTGGGAAAATGTTGTTTTAAACTTGACATTTTATACCCTAAAAAAGACTCATAGTACTGGCCAATGTCAGAAGAAGGATCCTGGGTCAGGGTGGGACCTCTTGGTATGCTTATTCTTTCGAGACCCCAAAAAGCTGAAGAGAAGAGAAATATTTAAATGCTCTATGAAAATATTTCTTTTTCAGTGTAACTTATGGGCACCTTTTTCTGATTTGTATAAAGGCCTTAGACCTCCTGGATGGAAATACAGGAGGCTAAGGGTGAGATTTTTTGAGATGTGACAACCCACCAGCTCAGACATAGGGGAATGCTACTGAGAAGTTCAGCAGGAAAATGTAGAAAATGGCTTGTTATTTATAGATAGGCACCAGACAGAGAACAAAAGTGGCAGAAGGGCATCTCAGTTCTGAAAAATTCTGATCACTCTGACTAGAAAATAAGTGAAAACCCACTTTCTTTTCAATGTGCCTTCACATCCCTGCCTAAATATGAGAAGTTGTGATCTTCTCTTATCTCCCTACTAACTAACAGTTTTAAGGAAGGTATGATCTGACTCTTTGTGGGCCAAATCTTCCTGGGGAAGTATACAAAAAATAGACAGTAACCCAAATTGGATAAAAACTTTTCTTTTCCAGTGTCTTCCAAGCAAAAATGAAAAATAAAGATGGAAGAGATCTCTATAGACACCCCTTTCAGGGACTGAAACACACAGACCAATAGTTATTTTTCTCTGCTGCTAGACTACAAACTTTTCAAATGTAAAAGAGATGAGCTCCTGCCCTCACTGTAAACTTTCTTTGTGCTACGTTCTAAGAAATCCTCAGAGCTAAAAGCATACCTCAACGCCATCTGTCAGAGTCGCCAACTTTCTGGACTATGCGTTGCAAAGACTGAAATGCAGCCCAGCTCTGTGTTTTAAGGCACTTCGAAAAAGATCCAAACATGCTCAGGGTTTAAATGTGTTTGTTACCTACCACAAAAAAAATATCAACAGTAAAACAATGCATAAAAGCTATCATTTTTCATCCCACACAAACGTTTGTCTCTAACCATATGACCTTGCAATCTCCCCTATTCAGCCTATAATTGTCTACACTGGAAAACATGCAAGTTTTCTATTTCTCCCCAAAATGCAGTAAATTACATTCAACGTATCTGCAGATGAAGAACTCCATACATTTCCTTTTTATTTTTTCTCCCACTGAACCTCCAGCATCAGGTGACACCTTCCAACAACAGTTGGGCTTCTTAACCTTAAGAGTAAATAATTTCTTTGATGTGGGCAAGTTTTCTAGAAGAGGTAATCACTTTGGTTAGACCAACTACCGTAACTAGCTAACACAGGCATCTAAAGCTCTTCCTCAGATCCTTAAGTAAAACAGAACAACAGCAATAATGATCCCATGAGCCACAAGACTGGCCTCATATTGAAAGACACTGAGAAGGCAGCTTCTACCAAGGTTCCAGCAAGTGCTGAATCTTCTGTAAGAACATTTGCACCATCTGGATTGGGAGGGTCTCAATGAAGTTAACGAGGTGATCCTGTAGAGGTTGGCAGTCTACATTTTCTTAAACTGGTGTCTTGCCATGATGCAAGGCTAGGACCTATGTTTTTCAAGAAAACAACGGAAAGTTTTGGGGGCATAAAATAGGACAGTAAACCCATCATATTTTCCATTTTGGCTGAAGGATCCCAATGCAGAGTCACTATCACTGAGAAAATTTCCAAATCATTGCTGGCAAAAAGCTGGGAAACCATTCGAGATGGCCAGATACAGGACACCGAGGGACCATTAGCCTCTGACGTAAATTATGTACATCAGAAAGAAGTGGGAACAATGACACACAAGATATCTGAACAACTTGCAGCAAAACTGTGTCCAACAAAGGGATTTCCATTTTGGTTTTATTTGTGCTGCAGATAATCTTTATTTTATTCAAATCTACCACATGCCACCAGGCAACTGCTTACCCAAGAAACATGTTGTAGTCACTGCTTAACATTACAGGACATTTTTATGTGAGATGCAAATACATTTGGGTGTGTGGGGTGACTGATACACTTCACTCAAAAGATTTTCCTGGGCTCTTCCAATCTGATCTCACAGCCATGTGTTGAAAAGCAATCTAAATTTACCCTAGTTCAGTACCTCTGCTGTGACAGTCAAGATCTGGAAGTTTATTGCACTGCCTATGGCAAAGCACAGCTCTCTGCTAATGTGCCCAAGCAGTAATCTTGTCCACATAAAAAACCCACATCCCCTTGACAGAAAGATTTTAACAAGCACCATTTACACAGCACAAATATGTATGATTTTAAGGGTTACCTCTAGGCGTTAGATGAGTCAGCTAACAGAGGCAATTTTTTTTCTGTGGGAACTTAATTATGTTCTACGGCCTCTATACCAGATATCGCAGCCAATCTTCATGACCACGTGCTTTAGACTCTGGGTGCTGGTAAACACGCTGAACATAGCAAGTGTATCTAGACTTACATATTAAAATTTGCCTGCAAAGCTACTGGGGATAAAAACATAAATTGGCTGTTAATCAGGACAACAAAAAGAAGGCTAATTTTGTATATAAATTCATTATTGGAAAGAGAACAAGGGGGAGGGATTTTCAAAGTTTTCTACATTTTCTAGCCATTACTGTTTACTTGGAGTGACACAAAAAGCTTGACTTCTACACCTGGATACTCATACAGCACTTCAGGGAGTCACCACCAGGGACTTCCTAGTTGAAACGAGAATTTCTCAACCTGTAGAATAAAAGAGCCCATTTCAGATACCTGCATCTTGTCTTCTCCCAGTCCAGTAGCTCCACTAATAATTCCACATTGCCAGAAATAAACTTTTACTGTCATGGATGAAGCAAGGTCTAAATGAACCCCCTAATTTGGGTTTCCTTAGGAATTTGTATGCAAACTGGTGGGATACACAAGTGGGAAAACTGGGACAAAAGGAATAGCAATTGAGGAGACATCATTAAACAAGCTGTGACCTTCAAGGCATGACACTGACACAAATGTCACTTCTAAAAATTGAATTCTGTCACTTATGAGCAAAAAATAGTACTCCATTTTTGAAAAAGGCACTTCACAGTTAAAATAGTTTGACTGCAGCACACACTAGAAGACAGGACATACCAACGACCCAAGATGTCACTGAAGTGAGGGCAGCTTTGGAAAGCAGAACCTGCTTGTCAAGTTTGATAGCAAGGAGTTGAATCCTGGTCAAAATGCAGTCTTCTCTCATCAGATGAGTTTCAAGAGTTTCTTTGTATGACAGATACAGTAATTCCTTGTTTTCACATCAAGTCCATAAAACGGTGTGAGAGTTGCAGTGCTCTTAGCTTATTTCAAGCTAATTCAAGGGACCCAACAAAAATTGCTGCAGAGTTGAAACAACTAGCCTAGTAATTTTAAACCATTTGTGAGATCTGGCAATTGATTAAAAATCTAAGCTAAATACCAATGACTGACACAGGAAATACGAGAAGGAGACATCTTTCAAAAATTGGAATTTCAGAACATGTTTAAAAAAAAAATATCCTTTTTCTCTTACTTGTAAGTCAAAGACCTGGAGATGACCCTTCAGAACAACATGCTGTACTTACAAAGAAATAACATTTTGTATTTTTATACGAGGCTAAAACATATCTAAGACTGAAAGTCTACAAAGTTGAAAGGAAACATATGGCTGTTTTAAACTGTTATTAGCCTAATTCAACTTTATCATTAGCTCAACTCAGAGGTTAACACATTTCATATTTCACATTACCCAGTCATATCTGTTACAGGCATGCTGAACAAATATCATATAAATCACAGAGCCTGACAAGATTTAATAGAAAAAGCTGCTAAATTGACCTACAAATATAATGTATTACAATGCATCAGCTGGTGTTGCCACTTTCTTGGAAACAGTGGAAGAAATTAGGATAGTTGTCTAATACCCTCTTTCAAGTTTTCTACATGACCATGGGATGAATATTCAAAACCTAAACCCGGGGAACCAATCCAACATTCAATGTTTTACATCTGAGTTATACTTCAGTAACATGTTGAAATTTAGAGCAAGATTCCAACACCTTCCCCTGTCCTACTCATCTCTGATCTGTCTGAAGCAACGGTTCACCTCTTTGACAAGCACACTTATGGTTATTTTAAAACCACTTTTTTGAAACCCAGCAGTTCTGCAAACCCAATTTGCTTTGCATCACATTCCCTCTTTGCTGGGGGAGGCAGAATTTAATATTTATGATCTCTGCTCCTGTAAGGGAGTATTTGCAATTCTTCTGATACGTGTTACTGGGTTAATCATCTTTTCTTTCTGAAAATGTAAGTATCTTTTGTTCCTACAAGGTAATGAAGGAGCGTTACTCATCTTCATAATTAATCTTGAATTTTAATTAAACCTATTAACTGAACATGTCAAATGTTTGTCACTTTCAAAGCAGCACAAAAATTACACTTAATAATAAATGTTACTTATTCACATATTGCCCTGGGTTACATTGCAGCCACAGTATCTATAACAAGATCCTTATGCTATTTTATTTGATATTAATATGATTTATTATATTATAACAAATGTATTTTATTCATTCCTCTGTACCACCAGCAGCACAAGGATAAATTTCATTGTAGAACATGGTGGTGTGTTCTGCACAGTACACCATGAAAAAAATGAGCTTGCAATGACATATACATACTTTCCCTTATCTTCCTTAACTCTGTGTAATAAACTCAAAATGCACTATTTATGCATCTCTTATTCTGCAACCAGACTAGTCGAATGTACAACTCACATGAATAAACATAAGGATATAAGAAAGCATCTGAAAGATCAGAGACTAAATTAGCAGGGTAGGGATATCCTTCCCTGTGTTATTTGAATATCTAATAAAAGTACATGATATGAAGGACACCAGAGATGAGAAACAGACCCTGCTCTGAAAAATATTCCTAGAAAAGCAGCATTATGGCTTTCCATGCTAAGAATCCATAATGCCATACTTAACACATCAATTCTGCTTTCCCCTAAAAGCTAGTGCTTCATGATCAACCTGGGATCTAAAAGGGATCTAAAAGTCAACCTATGTTATCATCTTCTCACATAGCATCACCAGTACTAAAGATCTCACAAATGCAATTCTACACCAGCTACATCACACAGCCCTACAGTTCTTAATGCCTCCAAGAGACTTGCACTCAAGACACCCAAAATATCATCAAATACCACCAGTTCGGGTAAGAAATCCATTCCTCAGATAAAACAGTGCCAGGAGAAAATTGCCCAAGAGTCAGAGGACTGATCCAAGGCTGAAGAAAATGTTAGATGTTGCTAGCCTTGTCCTCACATTCCAAATATAGGTGAACTTCTACAGCTTTGCCTTTGCTAATAAAAATATATCATGTGAATGAAATATTCACTTAAATAGTTCCTCTATTCCCTTACAGCAATTTTTTCTTGGGAAAATGGCAAGACCACCACTAGTGTTTATAACATGAGATGTCATGATGGATACAATACAAGTAACTCCATCGAAGGGAACAAAAGAGCATGTTTGTCAACAATCCCAGCACAATCCTTTCAGTAAGGTTATAAAAACCTCATGACGGTGATGCACAGGCATTAATTAGCTGGCTGTCTTTGGTGAACTGGCTTCCAGGGTCCCGAGTAATAAGAAGCAGAAGAAACACTTGGATATAACTAAGTGAAAAGCAGAGCCAAGAGCAAGCTTTGAAGAGTGGCATAAAGGTCCTTCCCATGTAACTGGGTGAAATCAGGTATTTTCTTCTTATTATTTTATCTGATAAGGTAACTCTAGCTAACTTAAATAGCAGTCAGCTCTCTCCACGCTAGTATGTAAGACTATCAATATCATATTGGTTTTCATTACCGTTAGTCTGTAGGGCAGGAGAACAAAGCACATTAACATTGTGATATATGGCTGTTAGAAATTAATGCTTTCACTTGTGTTTTGATGAGTTTTGCAGAAATGTAAACATGGAAGCTTTTTAATCAATAGGGTGTGGAAATGGAGTATTCCCCCCAGGTCTAAGATTAAAAAAAAAGTAAACTGCTTACACAGCAGACTTTAGATATGTTAGTATAAAGCACCCTGGTTTACCCTGTTAAAAAGTGACATGAACAGCAAACAGGTCTCTCTACCTGGGAGGCTAGGTAAAGAAAAATTACATGAAGCAGCTTTTACATTTTTTATATTTTTGTCAGTCAGCATCATCCCAGCCTTCTGAAAGGCTAGAATCCAGAAACACTAAACATCATCCATCAGAGATACCACCATAATTCACAATCTTAATGAATATATTCTTGTTCCGTTACACAGATATTGATTTACTCTGTATTATAATAAATGTTATGGAAGCTCCTTGACACTGATCAGCTTGCAAGCTGGTAATCAAAGGGAAACAAGTATAACGACCAAATCTATAAAGAAGCATTTTTTACAATCAGCTAAGTGCCAGAGCAAAGCATGACGATGCCAAAGTCATGGAGATGAGGACAATCATACAACAGATGGATGTTCATATGGAAAAAAAAATCCAGCTAGACCCCTTCCTCTACCGATTAACAAAGCACTAAAGCCGAGGTGGCCATATGGAAGCACTTTAATCTGCATGCTTTGGAATTTCAGTGACACACATGATTTGCAGAATTACAATCATATGCATAACTAGCCCTTGGAAAGCCACTGAAATAGTAGAATTTGAAAAAAAAATGCAAGCATTGCCTTATATCTAAATGAGACTACAATAAACAAAAAGAGAACAAAAGGAGTGGTAAGTGTTTCACACTAAAACCAGATGAACATGCCTGGGCATAGAAATAACAAGCTTTGGCCAAAGAGAGAACTAACTTTAGGCTGGCAAAAGCGAGATTTCCTCTGCATTTTCAAATTAACTCCCTGATTCAGGCTCCAAGTAGCAGAAGTGAGAGAGGACAGACTTGCACTAGCTGTGGCAAGACACAGTGAAGGAACCCCAACAGGAGACACTGCTGGACCAAGGGAGGTGGGAGGGAGAGGAGGAAACCAGACGCTTTGGGTAGACTTTCTCGCTTGCTCCAAGTGATAGTCACACATCCTCATTTGAGTGCAGGGGCACACTGCACATCTGTTTGCCCAGATCTCAAAATGATCAACTCAAACTTACATCCTTACATAAATACTTTGGCTCTTTTTTCTCCAGCATTTCCAAAACTTCCTCTAGGAGATTGTGCAAGCTACTCAGGAGACTCCTCAAATTACTTTTGCTCAGTTATTTAATCCAGTTGACAGTGGCCTTCTGTGACCACCCCAGCACATGCATAATTTATTGCTATTGATATACCTTGACTAGATACAAAATATCTCTTCAGTATCTTAACGACATACAAAAGACTCTTCTGCATAATCATTTCTGTGGGAAAGTTTCTGTTGGCTATTAATAGACGTCTTATGTACAGGCTGATCACTTCTACAGCAGGAACAACCCAGGAGAGTCCTTGGGACACTCCATCCAGGCTGTCAATCAACCCTGTTAGGCACATGAATTGGACGAGGCACAGCAGGAGCTGCTGGGCAAAGTGCCCCTTTCACACCACTTGTGCTACAACCTGGCAAACGGCAACCTCAGAGCACAAATTCATGCAGAACAAAATCTAGCATCCTCAAGAAAGGCTAAAAAATGGGTTACTTTTTTGTTTCAGCTATCAGACCATCAACATGCCTACATGTAAAGTATTAATTGTTGTAACTTCTTGCAGTTGATAGGTTTAATTGGGCATTTAGTAATACAGAACCAGAACTATTTTAACAATCTGTCTTATATAATTATTTAAAAAAAATAAAAAAGAATACTGACCACAGAAAAAACACAGTACAAGCAGCATTTATTCTCAAAGTAACTGCAGAATGGTGAAGGCAAAACCCCTCATCTCTTGCAAGTGGAGGATAATAGTTTAATCGTGTAACTAGTTCAGAGCAACATCCCAGGACTTGCACTGTTTCCAAATATAGACTGACCTGAAATTTGTCATGATATTTTATAGACACAAAACTGACTTATGAAATTCAGACCAGTAGGACTATGTTTGGAGAAAAGTAGATAAAAAGATAAAATCTACACATACAGCCAAAAAGGAAGTAATGATTTGCTGATCACTGTGCACAGAAAACTAATAACTGAAATACATAGAATTAAGTTAATTCATATTTCCAAAAAAACCCAGTATACAAACTAGAAAGATTAGATGACTGGAGTTTGTCGCTCAAGATACAAATTCAGAACAGTGTAAAACTTCAAGGGATAGACGTTTCCCCACATGCCCAGGGAAGCCACTGTGCAGAGAAGCACATTTGTTTCTGGTGGACTGATACAAAGGACATAGAGAAAATGTTACAGATCAGCCAGCCTTATAAAAATACATACCTGTAACACTTCACTTCTTTTCCCCCTCCTCTTAGATATTCATTTAGAATAAGCAAGCAAACACTTTTTAGGCTACAAGAATTTTGTTTCATTTTGCTCCTACAGAAGATACTAAGCAAGGATGCTAGAACGATGATTCACTTCAAGAGAAGCAGATGGATGTTTTTGGTCTGATTATCTGATGTTGTACCACATACCAATGCTGATTAACTATTACTACTTAGCATATGAAAAGACAAAGTCCAGAAGCACAGCCCATTCTTTACTTTGCTAGTTCACATGTACTTTAAATAAATATTTTAAAAATGCTGCATCCTAGTGGCAATGGATATGAAAGAGTAATCATCAATTTACAGGCCTAATTATGCTTACTCTTCTGTAAATGAGATGAGGGGTAGAATTAAGGAAACATTTTCCCTTCATGCACAAAACCATGCAGAAGGAATGCAACACCCAAAAGAAGCTGCCCCTGACTGATCTACCTTGAGAAATGACAGATAATATATACATACACACACATACATACATACCAAAAATTATCCTAAAATCTTTCTCGTCTCCCATTTCTTTGTCTTCCACAATGAAACTATTCTGCTCTGTCAGAACATCTAACTGGTCTGATAAAATGTCACCAAAATATACAGAATTACACACATGTAGTTTATCCTCAGATCACGTAGGGTGCACACCAAAGACATGCAAACACGTGGGGCTGACTTGCTGGCCACACCAGCCTGAATTTATGCAGTGTGCGAATGCATTATGCTGGTTGATACGAAACAGTATAAATGTGGTGTGTGTACCTGTACACTCACAGGCAATTCCTTCTGGTAATGAAGGCACAGATGAGAGAGATGAGAAGTGTGAATTTAATGTAACACAATAATTAAAAAAAAAGCCCTTAGGTGAGAATATCATCAGGTGAGCTATATTCCTCCAGAGGGTTTTAACCCTGAAGGATTAAAACGTGTAACAGATGCATTTATTTATTTGGGAGGTAGAAAGGAGAAGAAAAAGTGGTAGAGGTGGAGGAATCAATACACGCTTTACTATAGCTATAAATTAATGTACTGTCTCACTTTCAATTCAACCCATTCCACCCGACAAGCCTACGTACATTTTGAGCTTCTGTTGGTACAGGGGACAGAAACAGCCATATAGTGTTATCATGATCTTTTAAATGGGACAAAGGAAAAGCCACATTCAGGAAATGTTATCTATGTAAACAGAGCACTGTGACTGTGTATCACAGCCTTGCCTCCAAAGGTACTTTATTTTGGAGATTTTTATGGCATCTGCCTCATTAGCCAACGAACATTATAAATCTGTGCCTTGTGGTTCAGGAGCCTGAAACAACACAGCTTCTACAGACCTCCTTGAAAATATAGGATCAGCCCTGAATGGCCAAGTGTTCCCCACTCCTTCTGGGGTGCTTACATCAATGATATTTTGAATATTTAATTTCTTGTACACCAAGCTGATGTGGGGAGGATGAGCACCTTCTGAAGATGACTCAGCACCGACTTTCTAGGGAAAGGTGTTCTGATATTCTAGTGATGACAGGAATATAAAGTGTAGGCACAGAGGTATTCACATCATATATAAGGAAATAAAGTGAAGCATCTAGAACAAGGTTAAATGAATAGATTAGACAGACAGCAGAGTCTATTTTTAAAGTTCTAATAATAACCACCTATGAGAAAACAAAATAATAGTGCTTCGGGAGATCAGAACTAACATCAGCTGTCCAGCGTGCTCCTGAGCTTTAGGGACACCAACAACACGGACCGAGAATTTACAAGCCATTTTGGTCATACTTTCACATACTTGAAATTCTTGCTTTCTTGATACAATATAAACTATGACAATGTAACTCTGTTGCCACACTTTTCCTACCAGACATTAGCATTTGCTTTATATTTTCTAATTGATAATGCCGAGAAAGTTCCAAGACTACATCTGCCTTATTTGGGCTGGCTTTGCAATGCACAGAGATGTAGCAGTCTGATTATAAGGAGACTGTTATCAAAATAGGAGATGTAATCACTAAGCACACAGCAGTTGCTTCTTCACATGGAGCAGCATTATGGATGTTACCCCACTGCGAGTACAATTTAACACATATATTTTACTACTTGTAGAGCCTGCAGAGTCTAAAGAAGGGGCAAAATAAATGAGAAAAAAAAATAAAATCTTTCCACCCTAACTGCCAAATTCTGAACTTCTGTTTCTGTTCCCTGGAGACAAGCAGTAGTATTTCTGGTTTTGCAGAAGCAGCTCAGAAATGTGTGAAATATAAGACATGACTGGACAACATCCATGCAGCTCCATGCTGTATTTTAGCCTGCTTCTTTTTCCATCCAGAACAGAAGGGCTCTTGCAGAGCTTAAGGGCAGGTGATCAATGCCAGGTGAAGTGCAAACCTCTCCCATCCCATGACACAAGCTGAACAAATAATTAGCGAAACTGCAGCCCAAGCACTGAGTGGCAAGTGCCTCATGAAGCTTTCTCTTCTTTTTCCAGATGGATTAATTTTTCAGGATAACTTGCCTTTTTTTTTTTTTTTTTTTTTTTTCCAGCAGGGAAAGAGTGGGGACAGACTTCCAAAAATAGGCTAGCCTGTCACAACTGCTAACTGTCACGCGGTGCCGAGACTGGAGCTGATCTCTTGGGGAGGTGGCTGAGAACAGAGGGGAGTAGGGAAGTAAAGAGAAAGAGTAATTCCTCTTTCCATAGCCCAGCCAGAAAGAAATTGAATAGGCAACCTGCAGTCAATCACAAATAATATATAAGCCAAAAATCAGTCATTCTGAGTAAAAATACATAAATGTATCTGTTTACCAGCAGTTATTAGCACAAGTGCTATATTCTACAGCATCAGAAATAATGCCCAAATGTACTCTCTGTCCAAGGTCTCACGGGGACAAATACAAGATTATTGCCTATTTAAACAAATTGACCCAGCAAATTAAACCAAAATGCTCTCTTGAAATTCAATTTTCAAACGCTGTCCTAAAAAGGCTCCTGTCCGTGTAGCCTCTGCAGTAAATAGACACACTGAAGTCACAAGATGACTAGAAAAAATTGTTTAGCTTTTTGTGATATAATGTGCCGTTCAGATTAAATAAACTGAAAGCGTATTTAGAAAAAAATAATAATAAATAAACCCATTTAAATCCAAGCAAAATTTGCTCAGCACTGAATATTTAAAGTTACAAGAGAAGGTAGGGAAAAAACCTACAACTGCATCATTATTAAATGGACAAGAGTATAATCTCATTCAACAGTGATCTTAGCTCCGTGCATCTAATGCATTCATTTCATTAAGAGGTCTGAAGCAGAATATTTGAAAACAGAAATCTTATTAAGAAAGTCTTCATCATCCTTGCTGGCATTTTTCCTTCCCGCTGCATGAAGGAAATGTATTTTGTCTGTATAATCTTTGCCAATAATGGACTAATATTTTTTCATTGCTTGCCTTAGTCACATGTTGTTGTGGAACATTAAATACTCACTTCGTTAAGCTGCAACACCAGGTGTTTTCTGATGCATCTGTGTAAGATGCTAATAACGCAATCTCAGCATCAGGATGAAAAAAAATGACAACATAAAATTTGATATCATCACTAATTCATGAATTTAATTTCCCTTTTTAGGTCTAAAAGGCAGCCCACTTGTCCACAGCCAGCAATAGGTTTTTGTTGTGTAGAGTCATAAAACATTGATGTAATAAGACTGAGATACTGACTGACAAATATTATTTAATTTTTTTGAATGGTGACCATGCTTAGAGGCCCCACTAATGACACAGCCGTGATTTTAGGTGCTGGGTACAAACAGTGCTCTGCCTAAAGGCCATCTCCTTCCCTTTCTTCAGTGTGCTTACTTCTTTATTTATACTTCTGCATAGCACTATTATGAAATATAACAAATGTGGTAGCTAAATTTTATTATTATAATATTTCTTGAAGCCAATACAAAGCACTGCTTTGCTCAAGACCTGAATGTGCAGTAGAGACACTATTTATTATCACTTTCCTTGGGTAAATACTCCAGCGCTGCTCTAGCACTGCACACCAAGAGAAGGCAGCTCCCGCGCCCAGAGGCCAGGAAGGGCCAAGAGAGCAACAGCTTCAACTCCTTCTCCTGAACAGCTGAGTCAAAGCAAGTTCTACTAAACGTCTATGATAATCCATTAAAATGAGGCTGATTTTATAGGGAACAGTGATGAGTAAGGACTGTGCTAAGGACACCAGCCTTACAGTCATCATAGATAACTGAGGGCTCTAACACAGGTGTATCACAGCTTTTTCCTCCCCTCCAAACTTAAATTATCAAAATAAGAGCCTACTTAAAGAAATAAAAACTGGCGACAATTTTTGTTAATGTCAGATATTAAATAAAATTAATTCCAGTAAACCACTCTTGAACTGAGAGTCTGAAAACTAGTGTATATGAGAAATACAACACACCTTCTAAACAAGCCCTCACCTGAAGCACTTTCCTCTCACACGGTAAGTGTTTATGAGAGCTTTTATGAGAGCTTTTGTAGGGCTCATCCATATCATAACAGATACAGAGATAACTGTCGGAGAGAGTTCACTAATAACACACTTGCTGTAAGCCAAAAGACCGTGGCAAAAAATCACACAGATCACAAAACAGCTGAGATATGAACAAAATAAAAGTTTCCTCTGGGTATAGAAGAAGAACTTCATCTGCAAAGAGAAGATGACTGGAGTCCTAAGGCAATTATTTTGTTATCTAAAAATGGCTTTGAAAGTCAGACATTTTGCCTCAAAACCCAAGCAAAAGCAGTGTTTAGATGGCTGCATGTAGGTATGTTGTAACAATTTTCGGATACTAACTCCGTTCCAATACAAGTAGCTTGCTGAGAACCAACACATTTTGTGCATACCACCAGCTCTTTGATGGTCTCCTACTGAAAAATGAGACCTAACTTTAAATAATCTTCTGGTTTTATGTTAAGGATACCCATGAAATATTGGTGGGGTAATAAAAAGGAGGGGGGAAAAAGCCAAATGTCTCTAATAGAAAGCTTGTAAAAGACCATATCTTTAAAGCAACTGATTCTGCACAAAATGGGGCATTTGGAAACAATTACCACAATCTTTTCCCTGATTTGAATCTACTTAAAGGTACTTCTTTCAGGCAGACAGCAAAGAAAAAATACTGAATGTACAACATGGCCACTTTCTAACTTATGTCCTGGAACACCTTGGCAGCCTCAAAAATTGGCATATCCCATGACTTCAGCTCAGGGACTGACCCTCACCAAGAATGTCCAGCTTATACTTCATCCTCATGAAAGAGCCGGCACCAACAAACAAAATTCATTGCACTGCTGGGGAATAACCTCTCGATTCCACATTTCTGGGTGGAACGGCAGGATGGAAAAGAGGACTCTGGGATACTAAAGCTGGGGACACACAAAAAATCCTCTTCTATTTATTTTCTCAAGTCAAATCGAAAGGGTTGCCAAATTGCTTGGATACCACTGCACATTTACCAAAGCAAAATACTGATTCATTACCCTCACTGGAATGTACTGCTGGTCAATACCATTTGCCAATTATCTGCTCCCACCTTTCCATTACTGAGATAGCACTGCATGTATCACAAAGGGGTTTGAGTGTGTGACAAAGAGTTTTGGCTACTGAAAAACAGTGCTGCACAATTTACAAAACCAGAAGGTTATTTCAAGACAAAATTGCCATGAAACACTATCATTTAAATAATTAATGGCTATGCTTGCTTGCTTGATTTCTTTCTCCTAAAATAATTTTTCTTGCTTTCTGTCAGTTGGCAACAAATACATCTTAACATTTGCATTTCAAGCAAAAAGAGAAATCCAGACAGTTGCTCCAAAAGGACTGGAAAATGTACTGTAAACTGATATGTACAAAATGACCAAAGCCATCCAAACTTAGCCAGACAGGGAATGCATTAGCAGTTTGTCAGAAGTCCAGGAGGAACCCCAACTTTGCTTAGAGGATTTGGAAATTGCTCTTCTCTCCCATTTGAAAACATTGTTCAGCCGCATCCCAGCCTGCAACATCCAAACACTCAGATCGAAACGGAGCACCTCGTTCTGCTCACTCCCCACAATCCACAGCAAGAGACACGAAATGTCCTTTGCATAAATTATGACCAAAATGGCTCAAACAGGGCCTAAGTTTGGTGGTGGTGGTTTGGTTTTTTCGGGGTGGTGGTGGTGGTGGCAGGGGGGCATGACTTATTACCAGCAGTCACTGTGGAAATCATAGGTCAAGTATTCAAGCCAAAAATGCCCGTCCAGGCATCATCAAATAGGTCCAACTCTCATTATTATTCAGTGTAATTATGAAAACTAAAAACTGGCTCAACTGCTACCAGAGTTTGTTTGCGAAGACTTAATATCTGCCTGGGACTTAAGCAAAAGGGAGACATGGCAAGAAACCCTATTTCAATTGCTTATACCATTAGAGGGAGTGGGTAAATTTTCAACAACAGATATTTGCCCTGTTAGTAAGAATACAAAACTACTGCATGTGTTTGGGCAGAAGGAAAAAAAAATAAATTAACACCACCCTCCCACCCCCCAGGTTTTGTACAAATATTTGGCTATGAAATGCCTACAAAACAAACTGGTCAAGCATTTTGTCCAATAATATAACTTGATTTTGCTGCCTCATGGACTCAAAGCATCTAATTTAGAAACCACCTCACTTGATTTCTTTGAGTACCATGGGCATTTGTCAGAGAGGTCCCAGGCTGAAAGGCCACAGCTGTGGCATGCTCTGCTTCCTTCCCAAATGGAAAGGAGCACACCGCAAGGTTCCCTAATCATAAAATTTACCCTAAAGGCAGCCTCACCATCCCTTTGCTGCGATGCCTTACCAAGCTAATAATAAAAGAAAACACGGTAAACAGACAACACTGCTCAGGAATACTCTTGGATTTTTATAATCTAAGATAACAGATGATGTTAAACATGATTGCTCCACTGATTTGCTACCACAACATCAGAGATCACCATATATAATTTACAGTGCATGCAGGGCACCCAAATAAAGGTGTGCGATAAATAATAAATGTAAGGCATAGGATAAGAAATCAGATTGGGAAAGTGGACATGTGAATTATACAACTTCAAGTATACATAAACAGATATGCATACATGTATATACAGAAGGACAATATAGATCTTCACATGCATTTCCACTGTTGACTCTCAGCTTAGATGCTGCCATATTTGAGTGGGATGCTTTTAAGAATAATGTCATATTATCTTTGTCTCTAAGACAGTATCCTTGTGAAAAGAGAGAAAATATTCAAAGAGTTTAATTACTTTTTTCTCTTTTTCTGAGAATTCAGCAATCCCTCAGTGAACTAGTTTCACTGCATTCAAACAGGCAAAATAAATCCACCATGGGCTAACTCCTAAGATCCTCCCACCCACAAATGAATCCTAACTGTTGCCCACTTCCAAGCACAAAAGAACACTAAATTGAAAACCCACAGACTTTCAGGTTACACTGAAATGAACAGAGAAGTAACCTTCACAACTATTTTAACACATGGGGAACATCAGAACCATAGAAGAAAGCCACAAGATACAGAGACACTGCTGAAAAATATCTCATTGAGAAGTTCTACAAAAGATTAGCAAAAACAAAATTGAGGAAATCCAAGTGTAAGAAAACAGATTTCTTATCCATATTTTTTTAAACTGGCACAATACTTTCATTATCTATGAATATATATGAAGATCGCTGAACTTGTACACGCAGAGGGTGGATGAGATGACCTCCAGAGATCCTCCTCTTTCTAACTGAAATTTTTCTATGGAAAGGAAGCAACTACATCACAGGATGCAGTGAGAGTGGTAAATCCCCATGGAGAAAACATCTTCCTAGGTACTTGAATAATTTATAGCAGTATGATGCAATGGTCACTCCAGGAAAAATATTGCCATACTCAAAGATTCTACGAATTCAGAAGTTTTAATCATTTTATATATTTAGCTCATTTTTCTGCACTAAGGCAACCTTTCAGAATTAAAAAAGCTTTCACAGTATCATATCAAATGGATTATTTTAATGCTCTTTCAAACACAACGCCAGGCAGAGACTCGACTTACATAGCTTTGAGGGAAGAAAGCAAATTTAGAGGCAGCTATTTATTTCTCCCTTATATTCCACTTTATTCCAGAATATAACACTAGTTCTAAGGGATTATAAATGCCTATTTTGGGGGTCTCTAATAACAGTGTCTGCAGCCTCATACAATTGCTCTTTGCATTCATGTCCGTAAAGATGCGCTAATTCAGAATGGCTTTTGGGTACTTTTTTTCTCAAAACCTAAAATAAATACCAAGACAAGCTGGCAAGATTCAAAACAATCCTCCCTGAGCTGTGATCCTACATCAAGACACAAAGATAACATCCTCAAACAACAGTTATTAAAGCAAACAGGCAGAAAGCAGTCCTGTCATTAAAACTCGGAGGACCAAAGCCATCATCACAGATAGCTGCAGTACCCAGGCGATGACAAAGGTGTATATAAATAAAGTTCACACAACTGTGAGTGTACCCAACACCTCAAACTTCCCCAAACCAAGCAGGACAGAAACCAAAAGTAGGTAATAAACCCCGCCTTATGGTAAAAAATGTGGTGTATCTTTGTGTATGTGCACATTTATACATGCACACACCATAAATTCAAGGAAAAAAATCCTACCAGTTTCTGTCATGTGCTCTACAACCACTGCTCACTTTCACAACATCCGTTTCTTCATGACTTGTTGCCTTTTTCTACTCCTGTGAAATAAACCCAGGGACAATGACAGTACAGATCATAAACTAGTTCTTACCTGGCTAATGAGAAATACTGGTAGGAGTCCAGCCTGAAACCAAACTATCCCTTTTTGAGATGTTCTGCACACAGGTGCCACTCGGCTGTTTTCAGCACCTCCTGTATCAGGGCCCATTTTAGCTTGCAAAAATGGCTGCAGACTCCAAACCCAACAAATCTGGGACAGCCTGGCAAAGCTGGCACTGAGATTTCCGTGATCACGTTCCAGTCTTAAAATACGCATCTTCTGCTGTGTTCTGCTATTTACAAGGACACTGCTGAGGCTGACTACTTGGTAAAGCAAACCTGATACGTTCAACCAACCTCAGCTAGGAGTTTATCAAGATCTTTAACCAAGTGATAGAAATTTATTCCTTGGATTATTCTTTCGCATACACTGCATACCTGAGTATAAGGATGGCTTCAAATTCAGCAACAGAAAGACCCATCTCTCATGCACCACACTCCTCTGAAGAGTTACATCATCTTCTTTCTTTCAGGTTCATAAAAACTCTGGTCCCACTGGCCTCAGAAGGACGACTTAGGCACAGACATTAAACATGCCCTTCAGTACCTTGCAAGAATACAGCCAGTGATCAGGACCTTGCAGCACGGCAGCGCTTCCTGAGGCAATTTTTTTTTTTTTCTATTTTGTTACCTAGAGAGTCAATCAGTGAATGTAGCGATTTTCCTCTCAGGAACTGGACTTATTTTTAAAACATGATTAATGGGACATAATGTAGTACCAGCTCTTACACTTGACAGAATAAAAATTCAACTGAACATGCTCTACTTTAAAAAATGCATAAAGGTAACTAGAGCAAAAACAAAGCAGTTATGTTCTACAATGTCATCTCAGGTCTGCTCTGAGAAAGCATTAGCAAACTAAGATATATTTAGTAAAAATTCAGGTGGCACTACATGTCTGATTTATTCAAAACCTCATAGGAAAGGAATTAGGAACTGATAAAGAAAGACTTTTACGTTCATCCCTGCTTTTGTGCTTCCTGAAATGTTAGCAACCATGGCTACCAGACGTCAGTAGACTCTCATTGTCATCACCAAGAAATACCAAAATGTAATATACTCCCATCAAACTTGTTCTTAGTATTTTTTGGTTTTTTTTTTTTAAAAGAAGCTTCACATTCTTCGGTAGCAGCAGTAACAACAGAAAAGTGCTCCCATACATCCTACCTATTTTGCCTAAGAACAAGTGAAATCACCACTTCTTAACCTGCAGGGCAGACGAAAATTAGAAGTTACAGTGCTAAAAACTGGGCAGCATCAGTCTTAAACAACCTTAACACATCTGGGCCAACACAATCTATGAAAAGAACGATTAAGCCCCTTTTCCTCAGCGCCCACTTAGCTTGGAGACAAGAAAATTAACAAACAAATGTAACCCCAGTGAGATTTAAACAGTGGTTGTAAATGCTGGGAGGTGAACTTTGATCACCTTCAAACACATCCTGTTTTTCCCATTTCAGCCCAGCGCAGTGTTGTGTTTGTGGGATAACAGGCTGTCTGTCTCCTCTCCTCCCTTCTCCCAGAATAAGTGTCTGCAGCAGCTTAATTATCAAGTTACAAATAAACATATTCAGCTTGGTGCATACATTCAATTACAGATAATGAGCTCTAGACAAAAGCTATTGAACTATAACTGATACTCTATGAGCCGGTACACAACAAGCAATGATTAAATGATACGGACTAGGGACAAGAAAAGAAATTTTTATTCTTCCCTTGAAAAGCATGCAAAGCAAGGAGATTTTCTGGGCAAAATCTGACAAAGAGTTAATTGTCGATACCTATTATTTTCTCCAGTGTCGTCCATTTTTCATAATATTCCAGTGAAAGTTCAAGTGGTACTCAAATTTTTCACTCTTAGTGTTGTTGTTTCAGTGAGATGTTTACAAATAAAAGCTTACAGTGTTTGCTAAAAGTTGAACTTTATAGTACCACAAGGATGCACCGTAATATGCTACCCACTTGCAAATAAAAGCTAAGATGAAGTGAAGCCTGAAGGCACATTTTGGTAACTTCAGTAACTTTAAAAATCTGTAGTGATGAATGAAATAAACTCCAAATATTAGAAAGTCAGGAAATTCAGACTTAAAGTTTACCTTAAAGGAAATGAAAACATCAAAAGTACAGACAAGGAGAAATTAAGTCAGTGGAAAACTCTGACGTCTGTCCAATGCGTCGGGCACGGTCAGGAGCTGCACAGATTAATCTTCGCCAGCTTCAAGACAATTTACAAACAGCACATGTACTGCTTTGAACACATTACAGCTACAAATGGCTATGAAAATGTTTTGCTCTCTAAGGTTTATGAAATAAGGGAGTGGTTTTTATATTACCCCTTTTCCTTATAAACTGAGTTTTCATTTGCAATGGCATAAGGATTCAAGGGTTCCTCATGCAAACCTTATCATAAATACAGTCTCTTTATCCCTTCAGAAACGACTGTTGCAATGTTCCATCTGAAAGGTTTTCTGTAATCCTTCATCCTGGATTTAGCTTATTCAGATTCTAAATATAAAATAATCTAGAAATGTTAACAATTGCTTCTTCTTGGTATCTGTCCAGCGGTTGCAAGTTCAACATAATTTTTCATTTTGGTCAAGTCAGTTCAGACTGCACTCTCCTGATAGCACAAAATTAAAATCTCAAGTGCTGCATCCTACCTCCAGCACAGCAAAACTAGGACCACAGACAAGCAGAATGATTACAGATCACAGGGGGCTTTTGCAAGAGGTGTATCACTTTGTTACCTATTGCCAGAGGAAAATTGATTTCTCTAACCACAACCTGTGGCTAGGTTTCAAAAGACCGCAGCAATGACCTACAAGCATCCCAGTCAGCCCCCAGTTAACTGGGGGGGTGGGGAGCAGGCAGCACTGAAGAGTGGACAGGATTCAGCTTTCAAAGTCTACTTCTTCCAAGTCAACAGGATGCTGACAACCTGCTACAGCTAAAAGTGACAAGTTTTCCTCCCTTTCAGGGTAAGTGCAAATAAGTGTGACCCACCAACAGTCAAGGGAAGTTCACCTAAGACAAAATAACATTTTCCAGTCATTCTGGAGCATGTTACCCTGACAAAAACCAGCTACTTTCTTGTCAGTATAACCCACTTGTCAGATAGCCACAGGAGTCTGAAAATACTGCTTCTTGAAAATAACTGCTTCAATAACCAATCCTCAATACAGTCCCTATACAACTTTGCTGCACCTCCTCTTGGAGCCATCACACTCTGCTCTCAGGGGGTCAAGGCCAGATGACTTTATTCCCCACCCTTACTGTTACAGCTGATGACTGGAGTTCTGCGTGGAAGTGGTCACGGCACCAAGCCTGTCAGCGTTCAAGGAGTGTCTGGACAAAGCTGTGGTTTAGTTTTAGGTAGTCCCGAGGAACAGGTAGTTGGACTTGATGATCCTTATGGGTCCCTTCCAACTTGAGATATTCTATGATTCTATATAACCCTTCTTCTGTTACGGCAGACTCTAAAACCAGCAACCGACTGCGGTCATCCAGCTCTTATTGTAGGGATGAAGAAATTATTCTTGGAAGATGCAGTCTGGATGGTTACACAGTGAAAAGAACTGGGCTAGACAGCAAAATCAGGTCAACAGAAAGTAGAGTTTTGTGTGAAAAAAAGTTGAATTTGCTTCATGTCAACGTACTAGCCATTGGTTAATGCATGGCAGTACCCAATGTATCAGACTTCCTAATGAGGTGGGAGCCAAGGAGTCTTTTGCAAGGATGAGCTTTGGATTTATTTTCACAGGTTTTTTTGTAGCTTAGGACCTGACTTGTTTCTTCAAATGATCTGGTTCTTTCTCTTTTGTATCAATTCCTTGCTAGTGCTCCAATCCTGGCAGTAGAGACATTTGATGTTTATTACTTCGTGCCTGGTACATACTGTATGTATGGCCTTCCAAGAGCTGAAATGCTGAAATTCAAATGACGTAGCTGGCCTCATACAGGCTGTCATTAAACTCAGCCATCAGTCGTTAGCAGTTGGAGAACAGATAAACCAACAACTCTTTATAAAGGTCAGAGATTGGTATTTGGAAGGATGGAGATCAAGGTATAGGAACTTCTGACGAGACCTTTAACACCCTGCTACTCAAGTGACATCTGACCTGATCTACTGTTGGCAACAGCCTCTCTCTGAATGGGAGATGGGACTAGATGACCACCATGGGTCTACCAAAATGTCTATAACCGTACAGAAGCTTAAATTATATGAACATACAAACATTTTCACAAATATCCAAAACCAATATAAAAAATCCAATATCCACACAAATTACTTCTTCCAGCCTTACACAAAAAGCTGCTCTAAACAGAGAAACATGTAATATGGAAGGTCAGGAAGACAATGCAATTGGTAAAACTGCAGAGGAGATTAACCTGACAGGTCCTTTGGCTCTGTTGTTACTGTTCCCAAAAATACTTTTTTCCTATGTTCATTCCTACATCTTATCTGAAGGCTTGGTTTAAATTCATCCTTTTGGTCAGCCACATTTAAACCTCTGTTACAGATTGAGTTAATTGTGACGTCTCCATCTCTCTACAGTATATTTCTGAAAATGATTTTCTACTTATGACCCTGCTGTTAGCATACTCCAGAAGAAAAAAAATAAAAACAAACCACAAACTTGTTACTCTTGATAATGTGCAAGCACAGAAAACAAAAATCAATATCTAATAGTGTCATGGTTCCATTATAATTGACATGTTCTTTTAAATAAAGAATTATTATGACATAATTCTAAGAACATTTGTGCCTTTAACAATCTCTGTTCCCAACAAGGTTGCACAGCTTTTTCCTTCCTCAATTCTTTCATGTAACCTAAATAAGACAGAAAAGCAATGTATCTGCTTAATGAAATTACAGGGTAAATTCCAGTAATTCCTCCAAAAGCAAGACACAGAGGTGAACATGAAAGCTCTGAAGTATTAATGTATTTCCTGGGACAGGCAGTGATGGGCAGAGATTGCAAAGATGCTTGTTAAAATTATTTATCTTCAGCTAAAATCTAGTAGTCACCAATGAACCAAGTCACAAGCATGCTGAAAACTCTTCCCCTAGTCCCACTAATTATCACCACTTTATTCTATTTATAAATTGTGTTTATTTGTGCATTGCTTTTCATGTATGCAAGAGGAAGAAGTGGGAAACAAAGAAGACGGTAGGAACTATGGCAAACCAATGTGGCATTTATTCTGCTTTGAATAATATGCAATGATGAACAGAGACAATAACCGCC
The DNA here is from genome assembly GCF_947461875.1 of Haliaeetus albicilla. Lineage (NCBI taxonomy): Eukaryota > Metazoa > Chordata > Aves > Accipitriformes > Accipitridae > Haliaeetus > Haliaeetus albicilla. The sequence continues at coordinate 72,439,360 of NC_091485.1, forward strand.
AAAGTACTGTAACTTTGTCAAGAATTGTGTTTCCAGCTCCTGGTCACTGTCATATTTTCAGGATGCAATTTTAGAGAGGATTTGGGGTCATTATTGTAAAGAGTGGGAGAAAATTCACATGCAGTGTATTTTAGACTTTATTCCTAGCAATAAGATTAGCATTTAACCGAAAACAACCTACCAGATTTAAGTCTTCTGCTACTGGAACAAGACAATGTCTGATACAAACACTCTGAAGATGAAGCAAATCTATAAATGAGCTTCAAAACCTCTGAAGCTCTACGGAACCAAAAGCAAAACAAAACCACAAAATCCAGAGGACAAGGCACACAAATTCAAGTGAGGTGCCAGCAAATAAGATTTGGTATAGGATTTGCATGGAGTCACAGTCTGGTGGACAGAGGTTTAGGAAAGGGAAAGAACTCTTTTACTCTCAGTTTAAGCAAACTAGTCCTGATGAGGAACCTACATGAACTCAAATGTGAGCCAAACAGTGCTATGATATATGTTAGAGACCCCATAAGAGGAAGAAAGGTGATTAGATGAAAAGCTGAAAAAATGAGACGGGATGACAGCAAAACAGAGGATGAAGAGCTTGACTTGAGGAGTGAGACATGCACAGACCTCTGAAAGCAAAGCCAAAGCTCTTGTTATCTGATTGGGTAATGAACTAGAATGCATGTGTGAAGTGTTTGATACGGTCAAATACATGAGTGAGGAAGTTCACTTTAGTGATTTCAGTTCATATGATATCAGAAGGGTACAAGACTGTCGAAGGGGTCAATTAAGAGCATTTATGAGCAGCTGAAGGACTCTACCATTAATCTCTCCAACAACCTGAATTCTCCAATGTGTTTTGCATCCTGCGTCCAGTGCCTGGGCAATACACTGAATTCAGCTCATTGCAATGAGCCAACATGGAATAAATATATCTCAGAGATGTACCTGGACTTCTGCAAAACATTTGACACTGTCCCACATGACATCCTTCTCTCTGAGAGACATGGATTTGGCGGATGGACCACTTGGTGGATAAGGAATTGGCTGGATGGTCACAAAGAGTTGCAGCGAACATCTCAATGTCCAAGTGGAGACCAGTGATGAGTGGCATTCCTCAGGGGTCAGTATTGGGACCGATGCTGTTTAACATCTTTGTCGGCAACATGGACAGTGGAATTGAGTGCACCCTCAGCAAGTTTGCCGATGACACCAAGCTGAGTGGTGCAGTTGACACACTGGAGGGAAAGGATGCCATCCAGAGGGACCTTGACAGGCTTGAGAGGTGGGCCCAAGTGAACCTCATGAAGTTCAACAAGGCCAAGGGCAAGGTCCTGCACATGGGTCGGGGCAATCCCAAGCACAAATATGAATGGCTGGGTGGAGAACGGATTGAGAGCAGCCCTGAAGAAGAAGGACTTGGGGGTTGTCGTGGCTAACCCCAGCCAGCAACAAAGCACCACGCAGCTGCTCACTCACTTCCCCCCCCACCTAGTGGGATGGGGGAGAGAATCGGGAAAAAAGTAAAACTCATGGGTTGAGATAAGAACAGTTTAATAGAACAGAAAAGGAGAAACTAATAATGATAATGATAACACTAATAGAATGACAACAGTAATAATAAAAGGATTGGAATATACAAGTAAAGCGCAATGCAATTGCTCACCACCTACCGATCGATGCCCAGTTAGTCCCCGAGCGGTGGTCCCTCCACCCCCACTCCCCCCAGTTTAGATACTAGACATGATGTCACATGGTATGGAATACCCCGTTGGCCAGTTTGGGTCAGCTGCCCTGGCTGTGTCCCCTCCCAACTTCTTGTGCCCCTCAAGCCTTCTTGCTGGCTGGGCATGAGAAGCTCAGAAATCCTTGACTTGGTATAAACATTACTTAGCAACAACTGAAAACATCAGTGTGTTATCAACATTCTTCTCATACCTAGCTTAAAACCATAGCACTGTACCAGCTACTAGGAAGACAATTACCTCTGTCCCAGCTGAAACCAGGACAGGGGTGTTAGCTGACGAGAAGCTCAACATGATGCGGCAATGTGTGCTTGCAGCCCAGAAAGCCAACCGTATCCTGGGCTGCATCAAAAGGAGTGTGACCAGGAGGTCAAGGGAGGTGATTCTGCCGCTCTACTCTGCTCTCATGAGACCCCACCTGGGGTCCTGCATTCAGCTCTGGGGTCCCCAACATAAGAAGGACATGGACTGTTGGAGTGAGTCCAGAAGGGGGCCACAAAGATGATCAGAGGGCTGGAGCACCTCTCCTATGAAGACAGACTGAGAGATCTGGGGTTGTTCAGCCTGGAGAAGAGAAGGCTCTGGGACAACCTTCTAGCAGCCTTCCAGTACCTAAAGGGGGCCTACAAGAAAGCCAGAGAGGGACTTTTTACAAGGGCATGTAGTGATAGGACAAGGGGTAATGGCTTTACACTGAAAGAGGGCAGATTCAGACTAGATGTAAGGAAGAAGTTCTTTACTGTGGGGGTGCTGAGGCACTGGACCAGGTTGCCCAGAGAGGCTGTGGATGCCCCATCCCTGGCAGTGTTCAAAGTCTGGTTGGATGGGGCTTTGAGCAACCTGGTCTAGTGGAAGGTGTCCCTGCCCATGGCAGGGGGGTTGGAACTAGGTGATCTTTAAGGTGCCTTTGAACCCAAACCATTCTATGATTCTATGATATGTTTCTATATCTGAGTATATATATCTAAGAAAGGTCAAGATCTTTGGTACCTTGTTGCAGTGTAGTCACAACCCTTGGGAATGAGGAATGAAAGCTCTTTAACAGCCCCTGGGTGAAATAACACACAATGGTAACTTCACACAAAAAACTAAGGCCAAAAGCAAAATGCATGTGTGAAACAGGCTGATGTTACTCCCCTTGAACTGGATTTGGGGGACACTAGCACTGCTGCATGGAGGAAGTGTGCCCTGTACTGCTCATGCTCATGAAGAAAGGAATTCAGATTGCCCAGCTGCTGTACCCCACAGCTTCTGCCATTAATATAGAATAATGTCAAATTCTTAAATAAGGAAACTTAAATACAGTTTCTGTCTTTTCTGTAAGAGATACATCAGTCAAAAAGGGATACAGCAAGTAAAATACAATAAAACCATACCCACAGCATATTAAAATAACTGATTTCAACTTATTATTTAAGTGTGCACATTTAATTTTAAAATTAGTCCACATAAGTAAAAAAACAAGATGGGGCAGTCCTGTTGTTTGATGTAGTACTAGAAGGCAACTATAGCTGGATCCACAAAGAGAAAGAGATGTTACAATATTCCCTCTCATCATCTAATTTCAGTCTAGCTGAAGTCACCTGAACTGGGAAGTGTGAAGGACACCTGGGCAGATGAGTTGCTGTCACATGGACTCCACAGACCCAGGCAAGATTCAGAGGAGATATCAAGCTCAGCTGGGAGGAAATGTGGAGGTGACAGGTGCATCTTTACATCTTGCCCCTCACTGAGAGCAAAATCCTTTTAAACAGCAGGGAAGCGGTTTTATTTCCCTGAAAGCCATAATCCTGATTTGTCTCTGACTGAAATGCAAGCGTCAGCCTTCCTAAAGAAACAGTCACAGTGTGAAGAACTGGTTCTACCTCACTTCATCGAATCGCTTGGATATTCCCAAAATGTGGGAGTCTGCCTCTCCCACTATCCCCAGCATGAAAACTCTATCAGGAACCCCACACTTCTCCTGTTGCATCCGTTTGGGGATCAAAAAAGTATCAATTAACTCAAGAGAATAGGGGAACACAGTGAAAATGGCTGTGATGCACTGTATTACCTTCCAGATGAGTTCCTCAGAGCCAGGCAGGTTGAAGAATCTCCACGTTGTGGGTCACGATAACAATTTTACTTGCAAATGCACATGGCCAGTCTTCCAAAAATAATGCAACTAGTGTGGTTAACCACTTCCTTTAACAAATCACTCCAAATCATTCAACAACTTTGTCCAATCTTCTCTTTAACGCTTCTGCTAATAATAAATTCACTGCATATTTCACAAGTAGTTCGGCCACAAAAATATCCACTTAAATAATCAGCAGTGAGATCTCTCCACTGGTACACATGTATTATTCATTACTACGTAATCTCAACAGCTTGCTTAACATGCCAGGGGCTTCTCTAACTTCCCACAAAAAGGCTGACAGAGAACTTTTTTCCCATTTTTAAGCACACACAAATTAAGTTTAGTCCATATGCTAAAGCCTTCCTGCTTCCTCTTCCCCCAGCCCCTAAGCATAACAAATGACAGGAAAATCCATCAGATAAAAGTTTGACTAAATGATTTCTCAATTCACCACCGGACCACAGTTTCAATCTGTTGTTAGAAATGGATGAACCTGAATGCGTTTGCACTCTTCCCTTTCTATGTGAATAAAAGACAAAACAACTAAAATAAAATTTTGACCTGTTCTCTGCACAGGAATTAAAAATCTGTCATATACGATAGCAAAACATCTCATTTTGCTTCAAGAGGCAGATATTTAAAAGGGACAAAACCTTTAAACAAGTATTTAGAATGCGAGTGCCACGACAGTGGAAGGGGAAGGAGAGAACAGCAGATGAGAAACTTCAGCCTGTTATTTGGGGCAATCAGCTGGGCACAGGCATCTTTTTCAAGGACATGTCTTTGGGTGAAAATAAATCAGTATTAGCCACACTAGATCTCAGTCACCTAGTAGTCACCAGATGCCTTTTCTCTGCTGAACTTTGGAGCTCTCAAATGCAGCTTCAACCACAGTAACGAGAGCTGGCAATCCCAGAACAGCTCATTTCTACTTCTTGCCCATTCCTGCAATTGTTTCTTCTTAAGGTGAACCCATTGTATCAGGTACACTAAACCAACCAGAGTATCTTCCCTGAAGCTCTGTAGTAACTGATTCCTGCTATTGCAAGTGAAACCAGGCTGGGAAAGCAGAACTCTTTTTGAGACAGCCATTTTTTTCCTCCTTTCCTTATTTTCATTATGTCTTTGTCCTCCCCAGCTAGAAGTATGCAAGGGCTTCTCTTCAGTTCAATGCCCTTGCAATTCAAGTATGCCATGTTATTTTCCCAGGGATACTATGCTTTTTCCTTAGCCAATAAGGGATGAAGGATGATGGGTTGCCCAAGAAAAAAATCTTGTCTTTCCCATCCCTTTTCGTCACTGTCCGGTAGCTCAAATAAAGGCCCAAACAGTATTTTCAAATAACTTTGTACATGCTGACAATGTGTCATATCCCAGTGTGGCTAAGCTGTACACAAGTGTGTGAGGAATGACCCTGCACCTCCAGACTGCATTTAGTGTTCTGCTACACCAGTCAATAAGCAAATCACTCACAATCACATACTAAAATTGTATCAAAAAACCACATGAATTTGATTCAACAGCAGCTGAACAGCTGAATAGCAAGGTACCAGTTGTGTGCAGGCCATGAGAAGAAGCATGCAGCATCTTCTCAAAAGTATAAGTCTGGATTCTACAGGCAGACGGCTTTACAGGTTTTCTTCTTATCAATTTATTTTTAAATTCAAAATAGCTATGTGTGATTAGCCATCCATAATGCAGGATGCCTTTGAAATAACAGTTTTTCTTCTCATTCCACTATAAAAAGTGACAAGAACAATACTTTACATTTTTATGTTAAAGTGCGTTATGGAAAAATTCTACTAACCTAAAGCGTATTGCACTGTGTCTAACTAAATCACTGATTCCAGCAAAGAAGCCCTTCAATGACAGCTCAAAGTCATATGGCCAATCAGGCAAGAAAAATAAAATATCTCTAAAAATCAGGGCTTGGATTTATGGTCCTTCATTTAACAGCTGACCAACTTCTTAATGTGGTATTAAGAAAATACTCTAATTTGCTGTTAAAACTAGTTCTAGTTTAAAAAGATCTCTGGTTGATTATATTAGTGTCCTCCAGTATTAGACATATGGGTTGGAACATCTTTTTACCACATATGACGATGCAGGTCGGACCCCAAAGAAACATGTTGTGAATAACACAACAGTAGCAAAAATAACTGGGTCTATAACACACCTTGAGAACGGCCAAGAAAGTATGATTTTTATGAAGAAACGCAATCTTTTTAACCATGACTTTTGATGTCGTACAGCACTGCCCCGTATCTCCAACCAAATGCCATTTTTAAACCCTGAGGATATATTTAGCACAACATACATCATCCTACTGCCGTCATTTCATTGAACAAAGCACAACACAGGATCATGCTAAATGATGCATCCTCAGCTTGTGTCAAGAGCACAGCAGTGAAAGGACTGCAATACCAATGAAGTTTAATATGTAGTCAAATAAGCTAAAGAATAAGCAGAAGATAGCACGATAGTTATCAATGGATTTGAACTATGAAGTCAAGAATAAAGAATGGAAACATAAAATATGCTGATATACGAACTATATCTGTTCCTGACTAATCTCTGCTCCCCTGCCATTCACATAAGGCACCATCCGATCTTTCAAGTTTCTGCATGCATGATGAGCTCTTGGCTACAGCCTGGGCTGGTGCAGCCAAATCGTTGCAATTCCACCTGGGCAGGACAGAATGCAAGTTATCACTTCCGACTGGCACAATTTCCTATGCCCAGAGTGACCCTGCATGACAACTATATGCCTCATTACATCAGCCAAGAAATTAATGTACATCACCAGCCCAGTACCGCTTATTGCCGTCTCAGTAGGAGCTTGAATTCAGTTACCGAAATTCAAAACAACTGATGAGGTTTTTGGAGTTTGTTTTTTTAAGGGCAACATTTAGCAAAGAATAAAATTTAACTCTTTTGGCTATGAACTGCAGATGTCTTTTGTTATTCTGTACTTGATGTCCACCACAACAAGCCATTTGTTCATCTCACCTTCCTCCTAATAAACTATCTTTCTGATGCTGTGCTCTCTGAAGCATGGTCAATCATCTCATACTGGTTTGTAAAGGATGAAGCCCCCTTTCCCCAATGAACCTGAGTGCGCATTTTTTTCTAGCACAAAGGAGCATCAGAAAGCAAAGCCAACTAATTCAGCCTGCACTGAAGGATAGTACCAAGTAAGACAGCTCTTGGCATTCATTCATGTATCATTGACACTACACTGTTGTGGGGTTTTACCCAATTTTTTGAAGTAGGCTGTAGAATATGGGGTTTACTCAATTTTTAAGTAGTGTACAGAAGGTACTTAAAGACACACTTCAGAGGGGTACTTCACCATCTGATACTGCTGATCAAACTTGGGGGATAATTTTGCACAGCACTCACCCACAGCAATAACTGGTCTTTATGTTGAACAATACAAGCAAAAATATCACCTATTAAAACAACAATGGCAAAGTGAACTGGTTTTTAAAATGAAAGTTGGAGTAGAACGTGTAGCATAGCTACAGGCTTGCTCACTCTGCTTATGGGCAGGGTGCGGCAGTCCTTGATGCCCTTCAGGTGTCCACACCAGACGGCCACTATTTCCCACACCAGTTTATTCAGAGCTTGCTTTGAGACACAAAATAACTTGCCAAAGCAATGCCAAAAAAACACCAGAGCAAACAGCAGAACTGCTGAAGCTTGGTTCCCTAGGGACATGTGTGCTCTGCTTCTGTGCTCCTCTCCATCATAAGGTCACCTTCATTAAGCAAAAGTGATTAAGCGCAGGGGTTAATTTGGACCTATAAATTGGCTGCTGCCAAGCATGACACAAAACAGGCAAATTCTCGAGCCTCTTCCCAAGTTTGCTAACATTGGGGGTCTCTCTTCATTTTTTTGTAAAACTGGTAGATCTTTAAATTGCATTTGAGTACTCCTCCACTCTTTTAATTTTGGTTTAGGTTGCCCAATAGGTTAAAAATGTAGTAGGGGGTGACAGAGATAAGCACAAGCACAGAAAGCCTCATTCCACAGGAATCAGTCTAAAAATACAAATAAATGCAGCGAATAGCAACTGAATTCATAGCACAGATGTGCAAAAATTGGATTTTGCTCTCAGCTGAGATAACTGCCTAAAGACTTGACATCAAATGAAATCCGTTCTCCCATAAATCATCTTAGTCAGAAAATACATGTTCCTCTCAAAATATATTTAGAGAGGAAATGGTTAATTTTGGTTTATTCCTTGAATGTCCCAATTAAGACATTTCCACAAAATAAGCAAGGTATTTCTGTATTGATTTGGGGGATTATCGTTACCATTAGGTGGATGCACAGGTCATCCAGTCCTTCAAATGTAAGGTTATCAAGCCTAGATTAAAAAAACATCCATCCATAGACTTTTTTGAATTTTTACTGTATTAACTAAGGGAAAATGGTTCTCTTATTTCTCTCCATGACAGGCATTTTATTTCCCTTGTGCGTTTTCAGAATACATATGCTGTGGCCTTTGTTTTCTTCTAAAGCTAATTAAAGCTTCAGTTTCATTTACCAAAAAAAAACCCAAAACCAAACAAAAAAAGAAACCCAGGCTATTTTCATAGAATTATCTATTAAAAACCCACCACATCCAAATCAAGCATTTTCCAACATAGCAAGGGACACATCATGCATGCAAGCTCATTTTTGGAGACCGTCTCTGTCCAAAGGACAAGCCAAGCCACTCGTCCGCCTCTCTGGGCAAAGCTGTTCTCATCACCAGGAAGGTGCTGGTCCGTAACAGCTTTTCTAGTATGAATTCGCTAATTCTCTTCTTCCCAAAAGCTTTGCTTATGTTTTGCTATTATTACTAGACCAGGTAGCTAAGGTTACTCTATACAGATTGTGCTGTGCTAATCCGGGAGTTCACTTCAGCATTTAGTTAGGGGGTTTTTAAGCGTATCATGGTGCTTCAGATAATTCAAGGAACCTAGGAGTTTCATGGGACAATAACATTTCTGCAGTGAAATATCCCCCTGTTGGCTTTCCAAGCTGGTGGTTTGTCTTTGCAAATGCTAGACCTGCATTTGATTTTTATGAAGATTTGGTAATGTGTCCAACTCTACCATAGTTTGCTCAAAGTTCATTAATTTGGAAACTTTTGACATGCATAGGAAATGATCACTAAAGGCCAGGTTACCCGCTTCCATTCTGCTGCGCTCCCTGCTGCTGTACTTGAACAAAACCTCAATTTCTTCTTACCAGCGCTTGTTTTGCAGTGTTTGCTGGGCAGCAGTGCTACTGTGGTCTCCAGCGCTCCCACGCTTGCTTATTTTCTGCCTATTTGAAACACCGCTGATACACCCAAGGGACTTTGAACTCTGCTCTTCTTGTAAGCAAGAGAAGTAAAACCCAAACTACCAAAACAACTTCATACAAATACAGAAAAAAAGCCAGAGCATGGAGATAGTATATAGTCCAGGCTCTTACCCGTGGAGGTAGAAGACTGAGCATTGCTACAAGTGCCCATATATCAGCACACCTGAGGTTCAAATGAAAGTCTCCCATCTCAATTCACTGCCTCTCATCTTGGCAATCTCCTCACAATGTAGCAAGGGAAGAAGAAGAAATGCAGACTCCAGGGGTGCAACATCTGAATTTCAATTGGAAGAAGATCCACAGAGGAAACAGGGCATGGCATCAGGGTGAAGAGTAGAAAATCTCAAATAGAAGGAAAGTGGGAATGCGAGGATAGTCTATTTAGAGAGAGGAAATACTCTGTACCAGGTATACTGCTAGAAAAACAAGCGGTGATAGCAGCACTTGTTATATATACTAATTATTTCTGCTACCAAACAGCACAAAACATGTAAGACTGAAAACTAGTTCAGGGTCCAATCTAGGCACAGGAATCATCTTCTGATCTTGACTGCCAGTTCCTTCAGAGAACAAGGACTCAAAATTTCAGGACACGAGAATAATTCTGGGGACTCAGACTGATGCCTGTGGCTTCAGATACAGGATGTATTCATTGCAGGAGGGTTGAAGGGCAGAGCTTGCCTGACAGCCTAAGGCATACAATTCTTTTCCTGTAGCGCAAATGCTTACATTTGCTACCCAGAATGCCTAGATTTGCTACTCAGAAAAACATTTTTTTATAAAGTGTGGCTTGACTTACTCTGAATCCAAATGTATTTTCTGTTGTTACACTATAAAACTGAACACTAAGAACACAGCAGCACCGCAAGATAAGAGTGCAAGTACTGCATGTACTATTTACCTTGTGCAGTGTCTATGTGTGTCACATAGCATCAAGATGACATATAGTTTTCCACCTTATTCTGAGAAGTATTAAATATTTAAACCATGATTGAGCCTTCTGTCCCAACTACAGCAAAGTGGGATTTCCCATGAGATGGACTTTCTCCTTCTCTTACCAATTCTTTTGTGATCCCTTTGCTGAAGAAGCCTCCAAGTTATTAATGTTATCCTTTCGAAAGCCCTGACTCCTGTTTGGAGAAACGCCATGATGCACATAGCATTTTACAAACAGATGACAGCACTGCTTTGAGAGTAATGTGCTGAGATGAAAACACTTCACCTGTGTTTAGACAATAAACACTCCCCTTATCTCATCACTGTAATTCAGAGCTACACATGCCACAGCAGCATGAAACGTATCAGACCATTAATCCCTATTTTTAACTATGACAACACATTTAGATTTTTTGTTTTCTGTATTGCATAACCACCTTGATGCCATTAAAAGTTATCACAGAAGTAGGTTTTCTGAGGTTAGCGTCTCCACAGTTCAAATAAATCACTCAGATGAGCAGCCTGGGTTGGCAAGAACATAACACTGTACCTACATGTACCATTCATGTACCATTCTTCTTGCTTCACTCTACATATATCTACTAATTCTATCTAAAATAAGACAGCTCACTTCCAGGTCTTGTTCCATGCCTCTCTTGCAGATCCAAAGAGGCACAACAAGCACTTCAGAAGCTTTTTTTTTTTTTTTTTTTTTTTTACTTTTTTCCATAGAAAATATTCAATTTGTCCTCTTGGCCCCACAGGGGTAAATGCCATCAGATAAGTACTCCTCTTTACCATCTTCTCAGGCTATTGACAAAGCAATTAATGCCAAAATTCTCACATTTTATAAGGATGTTTACTGGAACAGGTTCTGAAGCACTTCAAACACTTCAAACTGACTACATAAACTGTAAAAGGAATTCTGCCTTTCCGTTCATATTTACAAAGTTCTGCCTATATAAGAAGAGCCAGAGCATAAGCCATGGTGACATGCTGAATTTCAAGGGTTGGATGCAATGTGTAGAGGACAGACAGATGTCTATGCAGAAAAGAAACCATCATTTTCTCTTGGGAGTTTCCCTGTGTCCACAGGGGAGTTAAAGCAAAGCCTGCTTACTTCTTTCAGTCATTGGTATAAAATGGTGATTGTGGAACAGAGGAAGACGTTCCTGGACTAATTCTGAAGAGAAAGTCCCACCCCTCTGGACATTTACAGAGCTTTCACTGACTTGTTTTGGGTTCCTGACTCTAATGTGCAAGAAAATCCCAAGTTTTTCAATAAAATTCAAAGGAAAAATAAAAAGGCTTTGATGTTATGTTTAAGCATCCAGATAAACTGCCTGATATTTTGAAGTCTTGAGCATCCAGCTAGTCCCAAAATATTGTTTGGCACTGTATCAGTCATAATTTCTACATGAATTCAGGAAAAGAACTGCATGGGGGCTGCAGTTTTTCTTGGAGTTTGGGTTGGTTTTTTTTTTAAATCCTTGGGAAACTTCACTGTACAAAATATTTTTACCAATCATAATTTAACATTGTAATATTGGTAACATTGATTTACATGAGTCTATTAATAAACCTAAAAAACCCAATGCCACCAGTGGAGTCCTTGTGATTAACACACTATTGTCATCTTTCTGAAATTTAAAGTTGGTTTGGGGCTGCCTTCCAAACTTGAAAATCATTCAGGCAAAAAGCAAGCAACATAATAAGATCAATGTTCAAACGTAAAAAAAAAAAAAAACAAACGCCAAACTAGCAATAAAATGTACATGACTGTCAAAGAACATTAAACAGTCTGTAGAAATGGAGGTTCCAGGGCATGTTGCAATTTACAAATTGCTTTATTTAAGATTAGGTGATACACAAAAACGACTGAAAACTTGCCTGAAAAACATCATATTTTAAATGGATTTATCTATTCACACAAACACTGTCTTTTCAAAAACACCAGCTTGTGTAGAAGTATAAATGAGCAATATGGCAATTTTACGGTTGGACTCAATGATCTTAAGGGTGTTTTCCAACCTAAATGATTCTGTGATCCTATGACTGGTACTGTGTACCTATGGTGCTTCTCCTTAGCTGCCAAAGATACAGGACCAGAACAGTCCTCCAGCATCACAGCTTATGGGAATGACACCGAAGCTTAGCAAAGACAGAGGTACAACTCTTACACTAGCTCTATGTTATTTTCCTATTAGCAAAGATAATAAACCCAGACAGAGACAAGAAAGAACCTGTTTCATAAGGGCAGAAGATCTGGAAGGGTATCAAACTTCTTCTGGTCCTTACTTGGCTCCCTGGGTCACTAGGCTGGTCCCTCTTACCTTGTCAAAGAAAAACAAATGAACAAAATGCCTAAAAAGTCTTGAAATTAAAAAAGCTGCACTTCAGTTTATGGTTTCCACAGACTTAAAGAGAAGCTACATCTGTCCATTTGACCACCTGGAGCAGGTACCTCACTTAAAACAAGTTAAAGCACCACAGGCATATTCTGAGGTTGTTTTAAGTTAAAAGTTAGAACTCTGCCTTTCTAGTCAGTAGAGACTTAGGATATGGTTCCCACTACAGGAGATGCTTCGATGAGCAGCACCCTCAACCTCAGTAAACAGATGCCCAGTGGCCGTAGTGAGAGCTTGCACAACCTCAGGTGTAGAAACCTATAATGAAGGTAGCTATAGGTTGGGAATATGAATTTTCTTGCTGTTTTCTTTCAGATTCAAGTCTCATTTCACTCTCACTTGACAAAAACCTCTGTTCTCGCTCTCCCACATGCCCTTTCCGATTGCTCTCCCTCCCGGTAAGTCTCCCCACCCTGAAACCCTGCAGGAGCTCCTTTGGTTCCCTTCAAGCCTCCCTAAGCAGCACCTGGCAGATGAGGAAGGGGGAACATGCTGAAACTAGTTCTGAGTAACAATCTTCCTGACCAGCCAAGTAAATTGGCTATATAGAACAGATAACACCATCCTCCCCTCCCCAAGAAAGTGCGCTATAAACCAAGACGACACACCAAAGACTTGCTCCAAAATCTACAGCATTCCTGCACTGGTGTTAGCAGCAGAGCTCCACATGTTTAATCTTCTACCGGATCTGAAACTAGAATGCAATTTGTAAGGTGACAATCATTTTATAAGACCAGCTAATATCTTTCTACAAGACAAACTTACTTCCTTCCCTCCTCTTCTGTGGTACCTCACCTGGAGGTATTTTGTGGAACCCTCTTGGAAATCAGGAGTAAGGAAATGGTTTGTGACAATTATTCTCCCACTAATGAATGAGTGCTCCTGCCTGACCAACGGTTTGTGATGAAGTCCTGCTGTGCGAGTCTCATCTTCCCTCTTCCCCCAACTTCTGCAAGGCACTACGCTCACTGGTAGAAACACATAGTAAGGGATACACGCTCAAAAGACTCATTTCATGATTCTGCAGATAGCACTAATGAGAGTTGTTAAGTTGTATCAGCAAGCTGTATTCTGTTCTTTATTTTTGGCACTGACATGAAGTTTCCATTTGGTAATGCATCTGCCAGTGCCGGGGAGGTGTTTGAAAGGTGGGAGAGAGGGTAGTTTCCCCTCTTCCAGCATACGCTGCAATTATTTAGTGATTTCAATACATATTCCAACGTAGGGCTGCATGCAATCACCAGCTATGGTCAATGGGACCTTCTGTTTTGTGGTGTGCCGTATTTCTGTGTGTATTGCAGCTGCTCATTAAAAATGCAGCTGAGTTCCCTGGAGGAACATTGTTGGTAGGTGGAAGTTGTGTTCAGGTATGCAGTGTTTTGCAAAGCATGTGTTTTACATCATGCACAGCATCTATGGGACTGTTAGCTGTATAGCATACATACAGACACTTCTTTCTAATATTAAAGTGTTCTATATGTTCTTAATAGGCTAACTACTAGTAAACAGCATAGCAGTTACATACTAGAAAAAATAGGTTAACTCTTAAAAATCTTTAGCTCCAATCTGCTTTAGATGCTTTTGCTTCACATTGTTTCTAAATAGGCAAAAATAAAACTTTTTTTTTTCCTAGAAATACTGGCAGAAACTTTATTCTGTTTCCTTTTATACTAAATACTGTAAATAAATAGCCTGAGAACAAATAAAAAAAGAAAAAAAAAGTCATCCTGTGATCCTGGCTTCTGCTGACACGAAACTTCTAAGAATATGCATTTCCTACTCACAGTTCTGTTAATTCCTGCAGCACTCTTATGTTATGTTCATTAACTTCCTTTTAACACTGCTGCAGATTATTTCCATGCAGTCAGAAAAAAAAAAAAAGGTGCAAATGAAGCAGAAAACAGAGCAGGGACTACAGAAGTTTTTTAGTTTAACAACAAAGCTCCAGGAGCGGTAACATTTTCAAACAAATGCAACACAAAATCCTCCTATACTGCAGTGTAACAATCAATTTGTTTGCCTAGAAAACTTCTAAAGCTCTTGTAAGGGAAGAAAAAAGTAACGCAGACAACAATATCGGGAGATGGAAATTCTTAGTAAAAACTCCCTACAGCAAATTGCAGGCAAAATAGAAAGCTTCCAATGAAAAGACCACGTATTCAATTAAAACAATAATTAGCAACCCCGTCCTTACTTCAGCAACACTGACCCCTTTCGCATGAGTTTTCATGCAGGAAATCACCAAAATGAAGTACCAAAGTTGGGGTTTTTTGCAAGAACTGTACTCAAAGAGAATACTTTCAGCTAAAAACTGGAAAGCCGTAGGAACTTGGAATGCTCCAGTAGTACCTTACTTCAGAAGCAATCAACTTAATCTCAACCTGAATGCATAAACTGCACAGTAAAACTATGAATAAGACAATAGTTCTATGAATATGTGTAGACATTCAGCCATTTTCACAGCAAGAATGAGAACATATACACATTTGAAAGAAAGAGGGAGAGAGGAGTTTATAGACATACAGAAATACATTATAAATAAAGGCACAAAGAGTGAACACATCACCTCTGATACTAGAACCTATGCCCTTGTTTCCCTAAAATAAGGTTCACCACAAAGATGTACTTGATTATAAATGCTACAAGTTTAAAATAAATAGCTTCCCTGAAAAAGAAATCTTTAATAAGGACAGATGCTCTGCAGATGCATCAGTGCCTGTTCTTTTTCCTCCCTTCTAATTAAAAGACCATTCTAACTTCTGGTATATTCCAGAGGGTTGCAATGACATGACTTTGCACACGCATCTGAACAGGATATCATCACATCTGCATAACGGTAACTTCTCCTCAGATTCCAATTTAGTCTATAATGTATTACACGGCAGAGATTCATTCAGCTGATTTCCATAATGACAACAGTAGCTGAAAAAAAGTACTTGTCTACTAAACTGAAACGTGACGTCTATATCAAGGTAAACATCTAAGTCCTCCAAATACTTTATTGGCAGCCACACTATTTTAGATTCAAAATAAATTTTCTCCAATAGCAGCTTTTATTTCATTTCAAATCCATCAGCTTTTCTCGCTTCTAATTCCCGGAGCTGCCCCTTCAAGTTTTTAATCTTACCTTCCTAGTGTGAAAGTGCTGTAGACCAGCACTTTTAAACACAATAATGCAACAGTTTTTGAAAGCTATATAAATCGTGTGAAAGACTATCCTATTAATTCCCTTTCTCATTACCAATTTTTCTCTTTTATTTACAGGGCTTGGGGACTTTAAAATTCAGTTACTCCGAGGGAAGGAAGAACTTCAATTTCACTGGGACCTCCCCTCTGGGTCTTGACATTTTCAGAAACCTGCTGGACAATAACATTCGGGTCAACCCAGACATGGAAATTATGCTAAGTCTAAACCAGATCAATTCTAGTTTGTAGCTCTCAGATAATGACTTTGTGCTCAAGGCACTTTACAGATACACTAGCAAAAAAAAAAAAAAAAAAGAAATCTATCTTCAGAGTATCAGACTGGTAGTACTAAGAGAATCCTGGCTGGAAAACAGGAGGGTAAACTGATTAAAGAGTGCCAGAAGGTAAAGAAGCAACTGCTTGTTTTATTCTACTTACAAAGACCAACATCTTTTTGCCAGGTAGGAAAGAAATTATTCTGTGAGCTGTAAATAGACAACTTTCCTGTTTTAGATGCAAACATCTACAAGTAACAGACACAGAGGAACTGAAAGCAAATATTTATTAGAATACCATTGTTGAATTCAGCTAATTAACTGAGTGCAAGCCTAATGTTTTATGGGGCTTCTGTTTTTTAAAAATGAATTCTCAGAGGAGGAAAAGGATTAAGATGGTGCCACATGCCATTAATGAGCCACTGCTGAAATATTTTATTTGTCTTCTGCTCTGAGTTAGGAGGATTGACTTAAGCTATCTGGAATTTATGAATATTAAAAATAAACTAAAAAACTTGTCTCTAAAGCAGCAAGTTCTTGCTGATATTACAACTTTTTGCACTACTCTGATCTGGGCCACAGAACTCCTCCAACCATCTGGATAAGGATTTCCCTAGGCCAACCTCCTTTTCCCTCTACTGGTGCAGTGGCAGCTGGAAACCCTCTAAGAAAAGAAGTTTTGCATCTCTCCAAGTCCCCTTAAAAGAGATGTCACACATAAAAACCCTGTGCTTGCCTACTCAAGATAAAAAACTGATTTTGCTAGAACATATGATCTTACAAACACTAGCATCTGCAAGGGTGGTCAACTTACAACACCAAATAACCTCCACCAGCATGAAGTATGATGACGACCCAACCTCTCAGATTCCCATTTTGAGGCAGTGTCCCCACCTCACATATCTCCCTGATTTCAGACACTGATGGCATTCAGTGCCTTTGCAACTACCTAGACACTTCTGGAATTTCACAGGCTCAAAAGTTTCTTGCCTGTGTCCCATCCAAAAATAAACCTTCAAAGATCTGAGTACCCTTGGGCTGTGCTCAATTCCTGCTTGTCACACATTCTGGTTTGCCGAGAGAATTAATTGACTTTGTGGAGCATGAAGAAACAGAAATGGCAATATGTACCTCAATTAGACTCTATTTTTAAAATCATTTTTAAACTTTGTAAATTATGAGACTTTAAGGACTTTACCAAGTTTGCTTGATTCACTTTGATCAAATAAGGTTAGGGACTCATTATATTGTACATGCAGCAGTTTAACAATATTAAAATACACCATCGAGTCAATCTTTCTGTAAGCAACTTTGAAGCACACAGTAAGCAGATCTAAAAAGCCCTGTAACTTGCAACTGGCAGTCATCATTCTGGTTACACTGTAAGAGGCTTTCTTAATTCCATTGGTGTTTAAATTAATGAGCCAAAACACATCATAAGTTGTCTTTTATTGCTGTCAAGAACAACGATATAGATTCTCTTATTTAGCCTTTTGTGACTTACTGGGATCCTCCAAGTGTCTGAGAAGTGTTTGCTTCACTGAACAGTAGATTGAGACTCTCCCATTTTTATGTTAGAAAGACACAGCACATAAAGTAACAACCTTAAAGCCTGCAGTCAGAACCCACTGGCTCTTTATAACCAAGCTTAGATCAGTTCTTAATTATTAGACATTTTTAGCATGGCAATGATAGAGGATGAATGCTCCAACTCGGAAAGAAAATGCCACCTTCTGCCAGAAAACTGAGACTGCTTTGCCAGGCTGTGCCAGTGCCTAAAGGGAATATAAATGGATTGAGGATGAAACACATGATGCGTCACTGATAAAATATTCTGGCATCACAAAAGGACCGGGAGCTACAGCTCCACCAAAAGATCAAGAAATGTGCAAATAGCAGCTTCATAAGAAATCATTGCTTTCCCTCCAATATGTGGTGACAAACTCCATGACAGCATTTACTTCATGCCACCAGCTTCATTAAATAAATCAGACTATCCTCATCCACCCACAAAGCCAACTGCAGAAGTCTATGGAAAATATTGATTTTTCTTGACCATGTTCAGGTCAAAGATGCAATGCAATAAAATAGCTTAAGACAACTACTCCCTTTCCAGCTTGTAATTAGAGCCTTGAAACCATGTTTCTAGGTCCTGGCTTGGGATCTGTTGTCAATTCACTTTGACCTTAGGCAAGCCAATTTCAACACCCAGGAACCTGCTGCTTGCTGTAAAACAAGCACAGTTAACTTATGTCAGAAGGCTGGTTGTTTGGCTTTGAGATTTTTTGCTCTTTTAAGTTTTAATGACTGAATAAAATTCACTTCAGTTTGAGTTTGTTAGATAAAATGCATCTGCAAGTAAAATCATTATATGTGAAAGTTTATGCATCTGAGGATCCACGCTAGGAGTTCAGTCTCCCTGGATGTCAAGGGAGAGGAACAGGCTCTCTGGAGCATGATTTGCAGAAACCACCCTGCACCATCAGTGGGAGGAGTTTTTCTTGCATTGCCTCCTCTGGGAGGACACACATATTTTCCTGAAAATGGGTAAAGCTTTGAACAGCAGAGACACAGTTAAGAAAGTTAAATCAAGAAAACAAGAACTAGTGACTTTGATTATTAGTTTTAGGTAAGATGCAGAATTATTTCCCTGCTATCGCAAGGACCAAAATCAGCCAGAAAACTTTTGATACATAAATGGTAGTGAGCTGTGAGCCCATAAAAGGTACTCCTGCTGTGCAGATCAAGAGAGCAACGACGGTAGCCACTTCATCCCACTGTGATCCACAAAATGTGGTTTGGCATAAAGGGATACAACCATTAGAAATAGTTTATAGTGAAATTTAATACTCTCAGATCTAACTTATATATTCAATATTTAATACATGGCAGAGATATTAAAGCTCATTGTGCCAGACCTTCCATATAGCTTAGAACAATCTTTATGGAATAGATACAGAGCTGAATTATATTTTTTTTTCCTTGTGGGATTATCTGATCCTTCTTTGATTTATTTTTTTTTTCAATCCTTAGCAGCGAGCACAGTACAAACACCACTCTTCTGCACTCCAGACTGCAGCTGATACCTGAGGTAGGTGCACCACACAACAGCTACAAAGAGAACCCTCCATTCACACTCTACGCACACAAAAAGAACCAAAATAATTTCTTCAGGTTCTGAAAGATATTAACATGAAAAGAGTGCACTGTTTTAAGGGGAGTACAAGAATTAAAAATTTGCTCGCCTCTGTTGAAGAGTCTTATTTGGTCTTTTATTGCTCTGCAACTTTAGACAGTGACTTATGGGGGGAATTCCTGTGTGATTCCAAAATTTGGAGGAGAATCCTTTTCACTAAAATCATGCTCGGACCAGCCTCGACAACAGCATCAGGTGTTCCTGCCTCTCCAGACTGGATGAAACAGGTCTCTCAAATGTTGTAGTAAATCTTCCAAATTCAAACTGGCAGTTTGTATTAGGATCAAGCAAACATTAGCAACCCACATTATAAACTCAGCCTGTTCCACCCTCTTTCCTCAGGTTGTCCACTTTAATTTTTTGGACAAAACCCTGAGTTTTGTGGCATTTCTATTATTACTGCTTTCTAGCTTAGGGGCTGAATATTTAAGGCATAGCAGTGTGCCTTTATGAAGTGTCAAGCATCCTTAACTACCTTGCACATAATAGATTCACAAATTCACACAAAGTCCTTGAAACATTTGGAGTTTGAGCCTCAGCTTTGAACCAAGGAGAGCTATCATCTTGTTTCCCACTTCTGAGAGTACAGCCCGTGACAGCAGTGTGCTGACTGTGCTTGCCTAACTCTGTGATTTCGAGGTGATTTACTTTTTTGGGGGGCACCGTACATCCACCTGCTGAGAGTTAAACAAAACTTCCATCTTTCATTACTGTTCTGGTAATCACACAGCTCTGGAAGGAACTGTGGTTCACATGTACCAAAAATATCCAGCCTATCACATGGAAGTAAATGTTTTTTCCCTCTCTTCCTTATGGAGAATAGAGGAATAAAGGGACAGTTCTTGAGTCCTAAAGTTGGTGCCAAGTCTATATATTTTTTTCAGTTTTGGGTTAATATTTTCCCAGCGGTACTCTACAGAGCAGCTGCATCCCAGATATTGTAAGCATCAGCTATGCAGATTCTCAGGAATATTTTGAAGACAGAAATGCTGTTCAAGAGCAAAATATCAAAAATACAGGATTTTAAATCTTCAGATCTCATTTTTGCTAGGTACGATACAAGATGCACATTCAGGTCCTTAAACTGCCTCTCTTCAGAATATATTTATAGGAATTGTACGAGCAAAGAGTTCCCGCAGGGAGCTTGCTTCCCATGGAAAAACACCTGCTCCTCCAGCCAGCAGAACAAGCCACTTACTTGAGCTCTTGTGAAACCACATGGTTAACACTGGGCTGCCACTGCCTTGTTTCACACGTGAGGTCAACCCCACATGTGCATATATATACACACACCCCAAAGCTAGCTTTAATCTTGTTACCAGTACCCAGGCTGGCCACAGTGGGGTTGCACCACGGGCTGATTCACCTCTGTCTCCCATAGCAGGATCGAAGCACAGCATCAGCAAGAGTACACGGACAAGACCTCCTCTTCTATTTCCAAAGCAGAAGCGCTGCCCGAGTGTGGCCTTTCGTACCATTAAAAAAAACTCTGACTGACCAACCAGAGATACTTTTTTTCCAGTGGTGAGAAGACACAGTTTGATAACGCGACATTTCATTGTAAGCAAAGTGCTTTTTGGCTTCTCACCCAACAGATACTTGACACCCACATGCTGTGCAAACTCTTTATGTCCTGGTGTAAACAAGACCATTTCAATTTGCAAAGGATGTAAGATTTAAAATGGCTACCAGCAAAAAACGAGCAGAGAGAGATAAAATAATACTGCATCACCTAATGAAAGAGCAGCTCTGAAGTCTGTTCTTTTGGGGTTCTTTCAGTGTAACTTGTCTTGAGCACTCTAAGCCCAGAACCTTGTTTTCATACCTATCTGGAAAAAAACCTGCATAAAGCACTACTTACAATGTAACAATAAGGTATTCAACTTATTAAAACTGTTCTTTTATTTAGCTCTATGAAACTCCAGGAAAATCAAGAGATCTTAAATACAAACACAGGTTCCAATTTACTACACTGCAAGTAGGCGAAGTGCTGAAGGAAAAACAAGAACATGCTGAAACCTACATTTTCTTTCAAACCATCAAGATTTGAAACTGATTACTTAAAAAAAAGTTACTATTTGATAAAGTTTGAAATCAACAATAGAAGCCATTGTAGAAAAGGCTGGTATATAGCATCGCCTCACTATTTGCCTGCACAATGCAGTAGGAATTTGTGAATTAGCCCTGGCACACAGCGGTGAAGGGATTTTTATCGCTATCCTTTCTCTTATGGCTTGCTGTGTGTTACCGTACCTAGTGATGTTAAATGGATGTAGGACAGACATGTTTTCTGGTATATCTGGCGCAAAAGCACACGTAGAAAATGAGGAAAATAAGAATGTGCAAAGGTTAAGGTCAGGTTCTTTCCCACCAACGCAAAGTATCAGCTAAAAAATAATAGTAGCCTTAATTACAACAGTCATCTTAAAATACTACGTAGATTGACAAAGACAACTGAAGGACAATCGAGGGGGTCAGCATAACAGCTGGAGGAAATCCTTCTAACAGGCTGCTGGACCAGGCTGCCTTGTGTGCTGGACTCATGGGGTCTGCAGGGAGAGCTGGGGCTCAGAGGGGAGCTGGCATCGCTCCAGCAGTCGCCTGCCAGGAGCTTGTACCTTCTCTGGGTGAGCTGGGCACTCCAGCACCTCCAAATGAGATGAAGCCTCCCCCTCCAATTTAAAAAAAAAATAAATAAATAAAAATCCCAACAACTTTTTGCAACTTTCTTTAAACCTGGTCCTGGTTGTGCTGAGGGAAATGTGACTAACAACTCTCTGACTTTTAGGAAAAAAATCTGTTTTCAGCTGAGGAATAGGTCTACACAAACTACATAGCCAGTCTCTGCAAGCAGAAGAGCTTCCAAGCTCTCTCTCCTTCTTTCTTTTTTTAGAAGAAGTGTGAGATTCTATTTGCTCTCTGCTTTTGAAACACAAAGGATTGCAAAGCTTCAAATCAACAAGAAGAGAAAGGAAAAGCAATACTGAATGAAGCTGCATTTTATTGGCTGTACAAATATACACACCCACACACATATATTAACACAGTTTAATAGGTTTAGCTCAGTTTAAACTAACTAGCCATTCTTTAGCTCAGAAGAACTAAACAAACTCTTAGAATACCTGAAGAATTAACTTTACAAGTAGTTTAAAATGAAAAAAACACACCAGACTCAAGCACCTATCCCTAATGTTTCCACGGAGTCGGTAAGCTCCACTCACTGATTCAAAAAGCCATTTTGCTGGTGCATACACACAAGGAATTAAACTAATGGTACTTTTGCAAGATGCCATTATTTGAAGCAGCTTTTAAAATCCAGAGCCTTTGGAAAATCTCTCGGATTGCTAACTACCGGCATGACCAGGCTTAGGAGTTCTTTGTTTTCCTGTTCTCTCATTTATCCTTAGATACTTTCCTGTAACCTCAGCATGTGGTTTCTGAGGAAAGGGTAAAAATAAAACCTTTCTGTTGCTCCTTCTCCAATATTCTGCAGAACCTGAAACATAACCTCACCACTTTCAAATTAGATGTTAAATCCATACAGTTTACTACACATCCTGCTTCCACTGTTAATTAACAGCTCAAAATAAAGGCATTCATGTTCTGCAACTCTGCTGGAACGCAATAATAAAACACAACGCTGTAGAAAAGCCAAAGGTACTGAGCCACTTGCCATTACACGCTGCCAGACTGGGTGTTACTAAAATGCAATACCAAAAAAAGCAGGAAAGCAACCAGTGGTTCCTGTTACTGATGTCAACTTGCCTATGCAGAAAATATCTACTGGGTAACTGACCCTTAGGAGATATTTTGGGGACCAGTATGAGGACATCTATTGGAAGGAGAGTAAAAAACAATTGGAAATTGCTAGTAAAATGAATCAAAGCAAAGGAACAGCTCTCTACAGCATTAAACCCTTGTACTTTAGTTTATTCGTATCATACATAGCAGCTACAAAAGGCAGACTGAATATTTATCAGTGAACTGGAACAGCAGCAGCTTTGCTGTGCCTCTTCCATTTAATATCATCATGATTGAAGGAGTGGCTCAAGGGTGGAAGAAGTATTATGAGAAGACCTAAAATCTTGGGGGGAAAAAAAATCAGTTTAGTCATCCTAATGGACAATGTCAAAACCAAAAACTTTCTGGCCGATATTTCTGCCAAATATTATTTATCTGCATAAAAGTAAAAGCTGCATCCCTTTCTGTATGCAGCAGACATGTTGTTAACCTCTGCATATTTTTCAAATTATTGAAGATGGAAAAGCCAGCTATTTCCTAATAAGATGGTATTCTCTCAGGAGTACTGTAATGAGGATTTTCATAATCATGTGACAAAATTCAAAAGTAATACTTCTGGTTCAAACTATAAAAAAGTACCTTGAGCACTCTGATTTGTATCTTCATATTTCACTAATTCAACCAAATACATGTCTTGATTTTTCTTGAATAAAGAATAAATAGAGGTATGGGAAGTTAAACAAATCCCATTTTGATTCCATCATCATCCAGAAAGTCATTAAATAAATTCATCGCTGCAGACTCTATTTAGCAATGATTATTTCTAATCCCAAAAGAGCAGGAACTGACTTTCAGCTCATGAGGGGAATTGAAAGCCAAACAGCAGCTGAGTTTTCTTGAGCTGCAGCTCACCAAGATGCAAACATGAAAATTCAGCACGATTTGGTGGCTCCATAATGCACAATATGTGAGTTTAAGGAAAATCCTAAATAAAGTGTCTTTCAGAAAGGATATTTGTGTTGAAAGTAATGGAAACTACTTGTTCCTAATGGTTTACATGCAAGAAAGGAATCCAAGGGAAGTCCTGTCTGTGGTACTACCAATTGGCTGGTTTTGACAGCATGATAATTTCCCCAATAATATGTTCTCCATCCTCCCTGTATTTCTGTGGCTTGAATTTTCATTTTCCTGCTATAGTAAGAGACAGCATTGCCTCGTGTGCTGCATTTAGACCTTTCTGCATCTTTGCTCTCCAGGGCTTTTTGAACTAGATCTCTACTTTCTCACTATTGTCTACAAAGAAGCTGTCCTTCAGGCAGAGGCATCAGCACTATATTTAACAATGAACACTTCTCATGTCAAAGATTCAACAGCCTAAATTCTCTTTTATCCATGTGTTTACCCACATAATCTTGGTATCTGCTTGCCACACATAAATGAGGCCAGATTAAAAGTCTACACTTGGATTAATTCAAGCAAGGTGCTCCCAGAATAATGTTTCCATCTAAAAGATCAGAAATAATTAGTCCAAATTTATTTTAATACATGAGGAGGAAAAGATTATGTTTCTGATCCTCCCAAATTCATTTTAGTCACTTAATGTGTGCCTCACAAACAAGCTGGCACTCACTGACTTTGGGACATGGCGTTACTCTCAAGGATTTGTTAAGGACTAAGTCAACGATTCAGATCGAAGACAACATCTGGCAGCCCAGGACTCTGCCGAAGCGAGGAGGCTGCCTCAGACAGGGCAACAAGCTGTTGCTACCGAAACTTAGCTGCATCCATGCACTCAGGGCTCAAATTCTGATTTGTCATTAATAGGACAATAATCAGAGGGCCAGATGTTACCATCAAGGGGAATTTAAGCTTTAGCAGCATGCTTTGAATAGTAGAACTAGTTAAGAAGCAAATCTATTTCTGAAAGGCAATACACAACACACGGCCAAGTTGTGAAAACAACTCTTAAATCCCCGTGTTCTTCCTCTTTTCTAAATGATCCTTTTTTCCTTCCCCGTTAAAAGCATCTTCACTCGGCCCTTCTGTCCTACGTCATTTCCCACACCTTTGCCCTAATTCCTTGACAGGCATGTTTCTTGGCAAAATCTATTATTTATAGGAAAGAGCCATGAGGACAGAAGACAGGGATGAATCGATGAGATATAACACAGGGAGAGACAGGCCCCGCTGTGCTGCCAGCACTCCCTGTAGCGGAGGCAGTCGCTGCCAAACAGCAGAAGCAGCAGAACTCAACTGCTGCTCATTGTAGTGTTAAGTTTTGCGATGTAGTTTATTTCATCATTTTAAGCAATGCAAGCAAAGTTCTCAGAAACACTACTTATGCATAGCTACAGTTATCTAGCACTCCTGCGTGTCCCTCTGGAGCCTCTCAGTTCTAAATAAGCCTATGAAAACTAGGAAGCTTGGAGTTAGGGTTGATGCTGCCTTCAAGGACCGATTTCATTCTGGTTTCTGTGGCTCCCAGTTGACAGTGGGAAAGAAGAATTACAGGGAAACAAATTTCTCCAATTCTTGAAGCTCAAGTCAGGACCAAGCGTAACTCTGGAGCCTTTTTAATCGAATACAATATTACATCTCATATAGAAGTAATCTGTAAGAAGTTGTCCTGGTTTCAGCTGGGATAGAGTTAACTGTCTTCCTAGTAGCTGGTACAGTGCTGTGTTTTGAGTTCAGTATGCGAAGAATGTTGATAACACTGATGTTTTCAGTTGTTGCTCAGTAGTGTTTAGACTAAAGTGAAGGATTTTTCAGCTTCTCAAGCCCAGCCAGCAAGAAGGCTGGAGGGGCACAAGAAGTTGGGAATTGACACAGCCAGGGCAGCTGACCTGAACTGGCCAACAGTGTATTCCATACCAGGTGATGTCCCATCTAGTTTAGGAACTGGGAAGTCGGGGGGGGGGAATCGCCGCTCGGGGACTGGCTGGGTGTCAATCGGCGGGTGGTGAACAACTGCCCTGCGCATCATTTGTACATTCCAACCCTTTTATTATTACTGCTGTCATTTTATTAGTCTTATCATTATCAGTAGTAGTTTCTTCTTTTCTGTTCTATTAAACCGTTCTTATCTCAACGCACGAGTTTTACTTCTTTTCCTGATTTTCTCCCCCACCCCACTGGATGGGGGGGGGAGTGAGTGAGCGGCTGCGTGGTGCTTTGCTGCTGGCTGGGGTTAAACCACGACAGAAGTCTACTCTGGCTTCCTGTATTATATAGATGAGCATGCTGTCCTTTAGACTACTCAAACCACAAGTCTACCAAAACGTTACGATTAAGAGGTAGCTCCAGTATTTTTGTTTTATTCCACAGGTTTGAAACCCAGCTACCTCCTCTACCGCACAAATGAACTCTGGGGAGTAGCTAAGCTGTAACTGCAATGAAAAGGCAAGTGTTTGCTTTGGTAATTACTGCTCTACACAAGAGCTGGGCAAAAGAAACCCTCTAAGACCAAGCTTAATGTTTTAATAGAGGCCATTTTTCTTAGTTTTACCTGATTTGAACGTTCAACTGCAGCAGGGCAAAGGTGATGCTGTTGTGTTGCCTGTACAGGCAACTCCCTAATTTCTGGAAAGCTGTAAGACATCACTGGGCTACTTTAAGTCAAATTCAAAGACAGACTTTTGTTATTTTTTCTGAAAGTATTGAGGCACGTACACAGACATAAAAACAGTTTGCTGTTCAGCTCTTACATAAATTAAATAATAACAGCTAAATTATTTCTAATTTATCCATTGAAACACTCCATTGTCTTTCAAGGGAGTTTTGTAAAATGACTGAGCATTAGTAAATGTCTCAGCACCCGCTTTTTCCTGTGAATTTTTAGATTTCAGAAGAAAGCTGCTGGTAACATTTTGTTGATATGTCAAAAAGTTCTATGTGTTGTTTTATAATTAAGCAAAATTTAATACTGGGTAATTAAAGTATTAGGTTGTTGAACATTAAGCTTCTCCCAAAATCTTATTGTCAAATAAATCAAATCTCTAAATAAATTCTAAATTCCAGAGAAAGCAGCAAGGGAAGCCAATTTTCCCTATTTAGCACTCACAGTTATTTTTCCAAAGTTTTGTTAAAACAATGCCAACCTAAGTTTGAGGCTGATATACTTCCAGTATAAATACTGCATCCTCTCTTGCAGATTCCAAATGTTTGCAAGTACATATAATCATTAAAAAACAGACTACTGAAGCTGAAGTACAACACAAACCCATGACAAATCAATGGTTTCTGGTATTCTGCCTCAATCCTTTTTGTCAACCACAACTACTCAATCACACACAAAGTAATATGCCTAATCCTGCCAAAAGATAGATGTATCTTTTACATTTTACTTATTTTCATAACCTTTTGCTTCTAGCAGAAAGATAGAAAGGTAAACACCTGAAAAAAAGAGTCATTTAGTATTCAACATGTTTGTGTACATGTGAAGCCAGCGGTTTAGATGTTTTTATTTGAAATGCTGTCTCCCAACTCTGCTGATGAAACAAACAGCAAAGTGTCATGATCGTGACAGATTTTTAAACAAGTGGGTAATCACATTTTTGTATGCGATTCTTCTACATTTAAGAAAGAAGACTAAAGAAAAGGAATACTGAAATTCAGTTTGAAAACACTATTATGGAAGCTAACTGAAATTTGAGAGCGAGCTGCTAAAAACACAGGAAGCCAGGGAAGAAGTTTTAGTGTTAAAAAAAATATCAAATATTATAAGGAATAACCGTGTTATCCTCTGTACAACACTGGAATAATGCTCTATCAGCAGCAAATAAAACAGGAACTCTGAAATGTATGGGCTTCTGCTTGCACAGCTTCAGTTAGACACAGAAATCAAGGTGTGGGCTGAATTTCACTGAATCAGTGGATTTATACTGACATAAAAATGCAATGAGACAGAACTGAATGGGAACTATATTCCTGCAGGCTCAGCTATTTCACCTTCTCTAATAATTCTTATAGACCATTGAGTTGTTGGCATATTTTTTCTCACTATCAAGAAATACTGACAATAAGTATATATATATTTCTTGATAATAAAAATTTTAATTTCTCCCACCTGTATCACTTCCTTACATATTTTTCCTGCATCACGTTATGACACATCTCTTGCGATTTTTAATATTTTTTAAAAGCTCATTTTTCATTCCAATCGTACCTCTTTTCAAAATAATTTTTTGCAGTGGCAAATCTCCAATGTGAATATTGTTAGGGCTTGAGTCCACTGACTTATCTAATTTTAATGCTTAATTTTAATCATATGAATACTCTCCCTGAAATTTAATACATATGCTTAATGCTGATCATAGTTATTAATAGCTTTTGTATCAGGCACTGCCTGGGAACATTAAGAGTAAAGTGTCGTTCTTCAGAGACACATATAGGACTAAGAGATGACCCATATTTTGCAGCACACTCACTGTATCACAGACTAATTAAAGCAACATCAGAGGAATAGCAACCACCTCAACTTTTGTTTTTCATTATTATTCACTACACATTCAAGGAATCCAATTGTTTCAGATTCTTTATGAATTAGACTCAATATATTGTAAAACAGCCCTGAAAAAGCCTCTAATTAATTTGCCTAAGGTAAACAAAGAAAAGCAAACTACTTTAAATTCTTCACCTCTACACTTACAGCAAAAAGGCAAGCTAGCAGGTTGTGCATATTGCCTAGTATCTTTTCATGGCAAGTTTTCATGATAATCAGTTTCACAGAAATTGGAAATAAAAAAGATTAGCAGACTCTGGCATCCACTCCCTTGAAATATTAACAACTTCTGCATATTCTCCAATGTTTTCCACCAGAGGAGCCAGTCCCATACATTTGGGCATGGAGATGACTGCTAAAGGTGACTTTTCACGGACCAGCTGGTGCCTTCTCAGCAAAGTGCTTAATCAAAAACCACCTGGGGGTAGGATTCAGCTCAAGATTAAGACATCTACATTTAGTCATCTGCATGTAGGTATGTCCACATGCAGTTGGTGTTTACAGTCCCATCCCAGTGAACGGAGATCAAGCTGCCATAGTTGAAGGCAGGCAGGAGGAGCAGCTGGGCAGCCAGTACAATATCGCCTCCAGGATCCAGGGAACTGCTCTACCAGCTCCAACCTATTACTGTCTAATATGGTTCAGCAGACACGTGCTCATGCTAAACAGTCCTTTTAAGATTTATTATATAACATACACATCATGCATACAGTAACTTTTTACATACGTGTTATAACTGTGTAACCTATCATACCATGTATTTGAAAATTTTCATTGATAACACAGTTTTTATATATTTTCATATGCTCCAAAAGCACTGTATTTCTGGCAACCACTCCCGCTATGAAGTCTGTAGATTGATCAACATCAGACAATAAATTAGGACAGCACCCATGAAACATACAAGCACGTCCAACCTATTTGGATTCTGACCTGGTTATTCTCTTGCTATTAAATGTAATACTCAACTTAGCACCTTCTTTTAAAGACATAAATGTACCCCCTGTGTTTCGCATTGCATGCTTGATAAAGCCATTTCACTTCTGACACTTCCACTTGTGTAAGAAGCCACAATTTAATACCTTCGAAGAGCAGCTGACACCTTGTGGAAAACTTTAAAAAAAACCATTTCCTTTTGAAGGAGATTTCATAATATCAGGTATGTTTTCTGCTGGCTTATTCATGATATATAACACCACACTACTTTTTAAAGCAACACCTCTTTCAAAGGCCTTGTCCCCAAAGAGAACAGCAGTTTCTACAGCAACCAGTTGTGAAATCTTAAGTCCAGTATTAGCACATAAATAAAGCAAAGTGTGAAGAAAAAGGTTTTTTCTACTAAAATTCTTCTGTAGTGAAGAACCAGAAAAAACAGCCTCTACAAGTAAGTGTAGTGGAAGAGCTATACAGAAATATAAAGTTTTGGGAACTTTATTAGCTATATCAGTTTACCACAGATGTCTTCAGGAGTTACACTGCATCTGAAACATCCTCACCCTGTGTGCCATCAAAATGCATAATTCTCAAAGTCTGTTCTTGTATCACATTTACCTCATGGATTTTCGTTCCTCAGTATTTTAATATCTTTCTTCCTGATTCTCCCCTTTTCATTTTGGCATAACTAAGCAGAGTTGAATCTCCCTTGAGGTTCAAGTGTATGAGCAGTGTGTCACATAGGAAAAACAACACATTTGGAGGATGATCAGAAATACAAGGACCATCACTGGGGTTAGAGAGATGGCTTCACCAGGGGGATACACATAAGCCCAAACTGTCCCTGTGTGCCTGGACAGTAAATTGAGCATCCAGATGCAGATGAGATGATAGCACTGAATGAGAAGAGAACGATGCAGGCTGCTAGAACATTTGCAAGGCAATCATGGGGTTATACTTTTAAACAGAGATTAAGCAGCTAATTAATTGATTAATCAAAACAATTAACTAGATGTCAAATCAGCACAGCAGCAGATTTAAACAGTCAATTAATTCATATATTCAAAAGAACAGTAAATAATTAATAAGGAATTAAAGAGTTTGTTAATTATGTGGCAGTAGATTAGTTATGCAGAAAACTAAGTGAGAAGCAATTAATTAATTATGCAGAGAATCAAATGAGCCACAAAATATTTATGCAAAGAATCTATACAAATGGGCAGTATAAAGGCAGATGGGTGGCAAAAATGCTGAGATAGGTTAAAAAAAAAAACGTTTAATAAAGATCAATTACTGGCAACTGTAGTTAGCTAAGCTATTAAGAAAACCATTTGAATCAAGAATGAAAGTCAGGTCAGAAATCAAACGAGCGAGGAGAATTAGGTTATCAAATAGATCCTAAAATAAAGATTCGTCCAGACATTGGGAGTTATTGACAGTTCCAAGGGGCAGGTCTGGTTTAGAAACACAGGTCAGTGAAATTGAAACAGACACCAAAAATACACCTTTGCCGCAGTATTTTACTACCACAACCTCGCCATCCGCTTTCCCATCTCCTTTTGCTTACTGCCCCACTGCTGTACCCTGCTTTGTACCCAGATTAGATTACAAAGGCATTAGGATTCACATCTTCCTCTGTAAATTGTCATGCATACAATTGTAGCATTAGACAAAAATAATACTCTGCATGAACATTATCTCCAAAGTTTAACTCCCCCAACATGCCTTCATTAAAATTGTAAATGAGCTGCATAACGGATCTGAGAAATAGGCTCCATTCACATTAGTAAAAGAGAGTGAGATGTGCATTATGGCATCAGTGTAACTAGAAGGTAAGTTACACACCTGCGATACTACAAACTTGCCCAAGCAGTGCCATCGTAGTCAACTGCAGATAATATTAGGGCTCAATAAGATATAGTATAGTGTCTATCCATAAGAGATATTTGATTTGAAATGCCTGTTTTATTACTCAGATGATTGAGATGAATTTTTAACACATCAACTAATGCTAACTTTCGCAAAAAAAACCACACAGACTATTTCTGTGTTATGAAGTAATGCAAATTTTAAAACACAAGGAGGTGAGGACTGGATGCGGTAGGTACAGTTAAAATCAGCTCGAACTCGCCCATGTTTAATGTTCATGGTGCCACCGGCTATCCTAGAGGAGGGAAGCACAAAGGCGTCCTTCATTTTCAAATCCAAAAGGCAGTCTGGAGATCTGAGAGTGTGTCTATGTATAGAAATGCAGGAAAACTGTATGTGCTTCAATGAAAAAAAAAAAGTCAACCTCAGTAGTTGAAACAGATTAAAGCTGCGAATAGATTCAGGCAGCACTGGTTCAAGGCTTCCTAACAGTGTATGCCTCAGAGTATGGCCGCTCTAAGGATGACAGGACAAGGTTCATCTGCTTGCAGGACAGGAAAGACAGATGAAGGACTGTGACACAAACTGCTGGTTTTGGAAAGCCCCTAAGTCTCCTCGTTCACAGTACGGCTGCTGTTCCGCTTCCCACGGGCTATTCCTAAGTGACATCAGCTGGCCTGGCAAAGGATGGAGTCATGGTCAGGGTTTTCGGTGCCCTTGGCTTTACTCCTCTAAACAATTGAGTCTAGTGCCTATACCTACAGTCAGTCATGGATAGTGCCATTCAGAGGTCAAATGGCATTAGTCCTTTCTAGCTTCACTTTTCCACATGGTCTTTATTATAGAAACGGGATTTGGAAGCAGTGAGTACAAACACCCATAGCAGGATGTCTCAAATTGGTCTGCACACTGAAAAAAGGTGAGAACTGCTGCTGCCACTGATGATATCCAAAATCATCAATGTTAATTCCCAGGCAATATGGCCTGGGAAAACCCTTTTCTAGAGTCGGTCCAAATGTCCATAGGCAATGTAAATACTTTTCAGTCTTCAGGCTCTACCAAGATCATTGTCCATCATAGCACTGCAGCCCAGGAAAGTGTTTCCACTTGTCTTGGGCTCCATGAAGCTTCGTTTTAGCTTCTTTAGTTTATCAGCAAACTTCCTAATGAGCAGGTGGCTAGGCCTTACTTGTTTTACTTATCTTTGTATTACATAACTCTAATTTTTACATAATAGCACTAACATACAATTATTTGGGGTAAAATGAAGTATTCATGAGTATTTATGGACCAGTTTTTATGATAATGATATAGCACGGAAGAATACAAGCCTGGTATGACAGCGGAGGCCTTTGAAAGCTGGGACATGGGATATGGTGTGGAGGACAACAGGCATGGGAGAAAAAAGGCCACAGGCAGACACTGGAGACCCAGAGCCATAAACAACTCATCAATGGTAATTCAAAGAAATGCAGACCTGGGAGTGGGAATAGTTTTAGGAGTAACAAAGAGATCAAAAAACATATCCAACATATGTAGCTAATATATGTAAAATATACCACATATAGCAAATACAGTTATACCATGCAGTTGCACACCAGTTAAGAAACAGCAAGGAGAAAAAGTGTATCTGAAAACACAAAACCAGCCTCAAGTGGCCTGAAGAACTGGTGGATGCTAATAACTTGCTGCAAATCCTGGCTGCTTCTTCAGGAATATGGGTACCATCGACCTTAGGACCCAGAACGGTAAGAGAAGGATGAGCATAACAGCAAAGAAAGATTCTATTTATACCTATCTAGAGAGTATGTGTAGAACAATGCAAACTAAGTTGTTATTATTATTGAGACTAATATTCTTTAAATAAACTGTTAAGATTTCAGTCATACCAGCAATAAATTCTTGACTTCATAAATAAGGGCTGGTTTTTACTTTTGTCCACAGGGAAGATTTGTATTGTACCATTCCCTTAGAAATTCATGTCTTCACCTAACTAAAACTTCAAATTACTGAGAACTGGATCCAAGGTCAGGTTTCATCAGCCTCCACGGAGGGAAAATCAAGTGGAAAATATGACTGCTTATGCCCCCATGGAGGGGTTTCCAAACACTCTCCAAACTTCCCTTTTCTCTCTCCTCCTACTTTCCTACACATAAGGGAAATTCATTGGAAGCAGATGAATTGCTTCTCTTTTTACCCCTTTCCATACAGCAAGATACAGACTTTTCTAATGGAAAAAAGAACTGCTAGTATTTTTCCATAATTATGGAATTTCACTTAAAAATTTTTGTTCAGAATTTTTAAATAAAGAAATCTTTTCAGGAAAAATAGTTAACCTCTTTCCCTTGTGTACACACACAGAGCTTCAGAGAAGATGCCGTAACAACCTGACCTGAGTTCTGAAGCATTCCTCCAAAATGAAACGCTTCAACAGCTGTGTGAAATTTGGGATAGAAGCACTATTTATTAAAGAAACATTTCATTGTCAGAAA
Source organism: Haliaeetus albicilla (assembly GCF_947461875.1). Taxonomy (NCBI): domain Eukaryota; kingdom Metazoa; phylum Chordata; class Aves; order Accipitriformes; family Accipitridae; genus Haliaeetus; species Haliaeetus albicilla. The sequence goes on from NC_091485.1 coordinate 72,473,118, forward strand.
CAACTCAGAGCTTTGTGAATCTGTACAGAGCAAAAGTGAAACAAACGGTGACAATAAACCACCATATTAATTCACCTCATTTGATTTAAAAACTAACCTCCCACTATTATTTCAAGAAAAGTCTCAACAGAAACAGACATTACCATAGCTGAAAAGGCCATTGTGCTCCCTTCATAGCTGCAACGAAAACCACTGTTAGAAACCACAGCTTTATCAGCCAGCTGTTTTCTGTACCTTATTCTCCTCGGCATGGTCTGCTGCTCAGCACAGGTTTCCAACTCAGGATAAAACCACAAGAACGTTGTGGAAGGCTCTAAGATGCATTAACAACTTCTGTAGCATTAGGTGGGACCTGCCCTTCAAAGAAAAACTTTATTTCCCCCTAGTGAAGAACAGCCTTCCTTTCCTCAGTGCCTTCATATGCCACACAAAGACAATTCAGAAAATGTCACTTTTAATAGATAGACCCACATTTTATCATGAAGTGAAAAACACTTAAATGCGTGTATTTATTGTGAAAGATATCAGAAATGGACAGGTCTTCTTGTATCGTCTTGTTGGCCCTTGAAGGCCCAAGGAGGCTGTTTTCTTGAAGTAATTTGTCAAAACATCCATTTGGGGCGACTACCTGATAGGTTACATATACTGCTGTGAAAATCAAAACAATTGCTATTTTTCTGAGACAAATATGCAAACCATCTATTTAATGGTGTCATAAGAATATAATGTGCAAACTCATCTTGTTATCCCAAGGCACTTAGCATCAGAATTAGAAAGTATATTCTTGTGAGCGTCCTTTCTCTCAGGACTTCCTCCAGGCACTGTGATGGCCCCTTGCTCTACAAGATGCCAAGTTGTAAATAAGAAAGAAAATAAAACCAGTAAATGATACTTAAAATAGTATTAGAGACAGAGTAAAATAAAATGCTTGCCAAGCCGGGAAAAAAAAGAAATCAATATTATTTAACACATTTCTAGATTGCCAACCACCACAGCACATAGGAGCTTACAACAATAAAAATACAACTTCAATACAGTACCAACACTGAGCAGCAACTAAATCGATCAAAAGCTAAATGAAATGCATGAAGCTGTGGTTCTAGCTGAGAAAGCTCTCCTGTCCTCCCAGTGCAGACTGCAAAAAAGCAAGAGTGGGCTCTGGCTAGAAGTCTTAATGGTTACAGCAAAACTAAGGAAAGCAAGGGTACGGCCAAGGTTTTATATCCATTGTTAATACTGAGGAGAAAAAATGTTATGAAGTGGAAGAAAAAATAATTAAATGTACAGTATTTCAAAGTGATTCGAAGATACTAGATCTATTACATGCAAATACTCCCTAGTATTATTTTTCAAAGGCCTCTCTGAATTAATCACAAGACCCCACCTTGAGAGCTAGAAATATATACAAGAGGCAGGGACAGTCATGAAAGATTTTCTTCCAGGAAAGTAAACCTAAAACATAAAATGGAAAAGCCTATTGCCATCAAAGATCTTACCGTATCACTTCACTCTGCCTAAGGACTTACTTGGAGCAATAAGCATTTCCTATATTTACAACTGAAAGAAGTTAGCTAACTGAATTTTAAGTGAAGAATTATTTTCTTCCAAGCGTGCATTCATTAGTAAATAAGAAATAAGAAAAAATCATTGGATGCTTTTCCATACAGTATGCTTTACCTGACTGGGAAATAATTTTTGTTTTCAGAGTAAATATAGCCTTCCACACATACACTTGGTATCCCCCACAAAAAATACATGTCTACGTTGGTGTGACTCTTAGCAGCTCTGAGCAAAAGGGGGAGGCAATCTTAACCTTCTGATTTAGATAAGGGCTGACTAGGTTCCCCAGATATCTCTGTTAGGAAATGATGTTCAGACAAGTTCTGAGGACTTCTGATATTTTCCAGATACTCAAGAGGCAATTCAGAGCTACTGACTCAATTTGGCTGTCCAGAAATTCTACCTACAGTGTGTGCACATCACCTACGTGGCCAGCAATTCCAAAGCACCCGTTGAACACACACAAATAACGTCCAAATGTGTGTGTTGATATTCCAATGAGTCCAGAGCACATGTGAGTCAATAAGCAAACGCTACATAATGTACAATGACATTTCTCTCCAATAAATCCTGGATAGGAATATGTAGACATGTGCTATACATCTGATATATACATTCCAGCTGTTTCCTATCTTCTGTGTTGCCAGAGACTCTGCTGCTCTCCTCTCTGTCTCTGGCAGTTGCAGAAGTGAGAGAAAATGTAGGACAAACAGATCTACCAAAGGGCATAGATCCATATGGTACAGAGATATATGGGAGTACACCAGCATCACCACAAAACAACAAACTGAAAGCACTGCAGGAGACTGATACCTCCAGAAAGAGTTAGGAGAGAGGTATGGTGGGAAGGCCCATAGCCAGGGGAATCTCCAAGTGGAGGTTCATAAACCAAAAAACTGAAACCCAAGCAAAAGCAATCCCATTTTACCTAGTCACAGCAGTGTTTTAACCAAATTTAAGCTCCTTAGGTCAGTATCTGTTTCACTGGATGAAATGTAATGCTTTCAGCCCTTAAGCTAAACGAATGTGTGAAAATGATGAATTTTAATATTGGGCCTGGCAGTGTGACCCAACTCATGGCAGTGTCGTCTTCTCGCAGACCAAAACTTGACTTGGTAACATACAGAAGCAGAACATCTAACTCTCCGGTGCTCCAACTGGCCTCAAGACTTTTTTCCACTTAGGCAGTCTTTATTAATACAAAAGAACATATGAGCCAAATGCTTTTATTGCTTTACTAATCACCTTTATTGATATTTGCATGAAACCTGACTATCGTCCATCTGTTCCTGCTGCTCATTTATAACGTGAACTTTTAATTCTGCCTTGTTAGAACTCGCTCATATGGAGGTAATTATGTCAGCAAAAAACAAAGGATCATGATTTCTAATGGAGAATGGGAAGCAGAAGCTACTAGATTTGCTATTAATGTCATTTCTAATAATCCTTAAATAGAACTGCTTGTACATACAGACCTTTTCAGGATGTATTGACTGCATTAAAAAGTCAAATAAATGTTATGTTAAACTAAAAAGCAAATCTTTTAAAGAAAGAGTAAAAATATTATCTCTTCTAACCCTTCCTGAATACAACCAGAGCAATAAGTAAAGATTTAGGGTGTTTAGAAGACATCAAGCTAGTTTAACTACCTATGTATGCACTTCACAAGAGCCACAGAGACATTAGACAACTCCTCATCCATGTACTTAAGATATAAATACAGTAACCAGAGCTCTTCACAGATACTGTCTCTGCAGATCTACAACAGAGTTCCTCACTGATGTTATTTATAAACTGACTGGGCACAAACAGAAGGTCCCATTTCTTTGGTGGCTGGGTCCCCTCTGTTTAAATAATACCAAAATGTGTGACCTAAACTATACTGGAAAACTTGTGCCAGCACTTCTTTAAAAAATACCTATTAGTAGCATGGCTAACCCAGTGTATACTCAACCTTTGATCTCTACTGGCACAAACACATGCTTTATCTGGTGAACTGCTGGTGTTAGAAAGAACTTCAGAAAAGCTGTTATATAAGGAAGTATTACAGATGTTGGTTTTGTCTGTCTGAATTGAAAACTGGGCATTGTGTAATGAATTTTTTTTGAGTTGTATTGCCCATACTCAACACACTTCAAATAGGTACAGTGAGGCCAATGGGGATCAGAGTACACATCCACAAGGTAACCTAAAAGGAGCACAAGATGTGCCCGAACTGTAATGATGAATGGCACGTAAGAAAGGAAACCAGAAAGCCCTGACTACCTAAAGTCAGACTATCTCACCTCGAGATCGTCAAAACAGCCTTGGCTGGAGAAACCAGAGTATCGGTTGTCCAGGTCTCACGCACTTCTATTAATCAAGTTTCTGCCTCAAGAGCAAGGTTGGAATTTGCTCTCTCTTGAAGCCAAAGGGATTGTATTATAACTCTGACCGTAGGGCATAGTGGGAAATCCTTTCCCCTATGTGCAGAATACATTGATAAGAGGGTGCTTTCCCCTATAAGTTTGCTACCTTTTGTGGAAAGTTTAATTACACCAGTCAAGAAAGGACAATTTTTGACAGGATAAACAGTATCAGCTCCGCTATACCAATACGGGAGTAGCTATCCTATTAAAACCTTTGTAATGTAGACTATCGGTAATGTGCCTCAGCGTACCCTGGTGAACTTAAGATTCAAGCTTGCTTCACACATTCTAATCCATCTGCCCAATTTTATTTTTGAAATAAAGAAATATATTTGAGAAGGACCTGAAAATTCCCTGGGCTAACATCAGGCCTGTTCAGGAATCTATTAAATAAATTGTAGTTTATTTTCATTGGGAGAATAAAATTGTATGTGTGAGACATCCACTACTTCATGGGTAACTTTCATATATTTCTAGTGTGAAACTAATTTCAATTTGCAAAGATAAATGCCTTGATTTTTCCTCTTTGCTTAGTAACAGTGTGCAGGGTAATACAAGCTGGGAAAGTTGGCATTTTTCTTTGAGCAAATTCTACTCAGCAGGATCCAAATCCTTAACTGGAGAAAATCAGCATAATTTCTTGAACATTAGATGCTCAAGAAACACTCAGAGTCTCACCTTTCTGAGAAGTTCCAAAAAATTAGACTTTTTATTATTATTATGTTACCCTGCAGAAAGCTAAATTTGATTAGGGTAATCAATATTGCTTGGAAATCGTGATACATAATACCAAAGTAGCTCTTTCCTAGAAAACTGAGAATGGAATGAATGAACAAGGCATAACCGCAGTGCAGTGCTTGTTCCAACAGTGAGACCTGCAAACTTCCCTACCAGTTCTCTAAATAGCAGCTGTGACTTCTTTTTCTAATTACAATTCACTCTCTCTCCCCTCCTCCAATCCCAAACTAATTTTAACATAGCTTCTTGTTAATTAACTACGTTAATTGGTAATGCTTCTTGGCAAATTTAGCAGGTTTCTGCAAGCACTGGCTCTAATATCTATCTCTAAATGCATATTCATCCTGATAAAATTCATGAAAAATCCCTCCCTCCACTCTTTACATAGTTCTCCTAATTCAAAAATCTATCTTCTTCTCTTACCTAAAGTCTGGCTGTGAAGTCCCAGAAAGTTCTGAGAAAACCACTACTGAATAAACTATAAGCCAGAAATTAAATAAGCACATCCCATGCTGTATAGCTCTATTCCTCAGGATACTTTCTCCTGAGGGTCTTTGGATACATCGTAGTTACTAATTTCTTAATCTATTAGGGAAAAAAAAATAACATGCAAGTGAAAACTAATTTCATCCAGCCCTGCAAATACATTAAGTGCTGAATCTTCTCCAAGGTTTGGAATTTAATGAATTAAGGAGTCCAAGTCATCTGTAATGGCATGGAGCTCTGCTACATGCAGCTGAATTTAGCCACAACCATTATTGAGCCAATGGAAGCCACTAGGATTTAGCTTCATTGAAAACTGTTTGTTTATTTATTTAGCTACTCAAATACTGGTTTATCCAGGCACTAAGCTAACCATAAATCTCAAAATGCTGGCTTTAATTATTTTAAATTATTTTTTAAACACCGATCTGTACATTACAGCAATGCAACCGAACGACGTCATGACAGTGATGTTTTCAGCCAGATTTTAGAGAAGGAAATCTTGCCTCACCTCCCCTTTGATTAGCTAGCATCTCCTATCCCAAGAACCCAACACCTTGCATTGAGAAAGTGCTGCGGACCTCCTTTGCATGGAAGTACATAGTCTGTATTGGAAATGCTTGCAGTATGTTGCTGCATAACTCAATAGTCAGGTTTTGTGATTTGAATGAAGGTAAAGAAACTGCAGTAGCATCCCCTCCACTCCTGTCTTACCGTCCTTCCTCTTTCACATTGCATGCAACCTGGAGCAAGACAAAGGGTTTTTAGGAAGCTACTTTCTAGAAAAGTGCATGCTTTCCTGCAATACCGTTCACTGCAGGAATGATTCTGCAGTACCCAGAAATGGGTAACCTCCCCCAGAAGTATGGAAATCACTCCAAGCTGTGATTTCAATTTGTGATAATAGGTATACCCAGTACGAGCCATTCCCCCTTGCCCCATTGCTGCTGTGCTCAGTACAAGACTACTTCCAGTGCATATCTGCAATGAGGTTTGTTAACCGTAGCTCTGCAACAAGACTGGTGAGAAAAAAAGAGGACTTGAAAGCATTTGAAAGTCATTCTAGAATAAATTCTGCAGCCACATAATACTGCACAGGGTCCTGGGAAACAAGAGCTGCCAACTCAGCTAACAGTAACTGAGTAAACAGTAGAGTGAAACTACTGGAAAATAGCTGCTAATAGGACTGGGAAGGAAAGTGCCAACTGCATCTGTAACAGGAATCATATCCACAGCAACACATCTGCTGGACCTGCAGCATAACAAGTAGTTCACAAGTCTTAGTCTATAGAGTAATGAGTAGTTCTAAAAGCTATAAATCTTTCAATCATTCATTACAAAGTGACAACTTACCACGTCAGAAAGGTGTCATCTCTAATTTGTCTCTGCACCTCTCTAATAAGACACTTAGGTCTTAATTTTAATGTATATCTAAAAAAATACCATGTTTGCACTCTCTTCCTATTTAATCTTTAAAAGGAGTTTTCATGATTTTGTTTACCCGTTTAAATTTTTCTTAGTGGAGTTCAGAATTACTACTGAAGCTTCCTCCCCTCAAATCCAGCACAGACCCTTCTTTCAAAAGCTCCTTCAGAGAAAGGACTGAACTAGCATCAATACAAAAGGAAGAAACAATTGAGGAATAAACCCTACCCTGATTCGAGACTATCTTCTGCAAGATCTTCACGGCTCATCAGTCCAAAAACCCTGCCAAGCTTATTCAATCTGTTAAGATCCTAACCTACAGCACTGGGAAGCGTAGCCAACTGTATTAGCAAACCAAAATTAAGTGTTAGTGAAAGTAACAAGTACACAGAAGAAGCTAACAGCAATACATCCTCAACCCAAACACGAACAGCAGCTGCGATTTGCCAGAAGTGTGTCACAACGGCGTGTGGTTCATACTAGACTTCCAGAACAATTTCAATGTACAGCCATTAAATATTACATGCCATTTCGCATTACAGAAAACCTCTCTAGCTTTAGGTATGTTATATTCACTTAATAAACCTCAAAATATATATTTCCACACTGGAGTTTCTCTCTGCCAAAATTCTAAGAAATGTACCAGTCTTCAAAATTAATGTGGACATTTCTCTAATGAGCAGTCATACAAAACCGTTTTTTGCATAAACAGTATTTCACGCATTCAGTTTTTGTTATTTTTGCTTTTAGCTACTTCCAAGAAGACATAAATTCAACCCCTAACACTAATAAGCAGAGCCTCCAGGGGTTCCACTTAAATCTTCCTAGCACAAAAAGTAGACAAGGAAGGAAAAGCCAGTGCATACAGTTACTCTCATATTCAGTGAGATTCCTTGAATTTCACTATACATGCTTAAATATCTGCCATATAATACCATATCTTCGCCTGCAAAGAACATGCTGAGTAACCACTACCCTACACCTGATCGACTTGCAGGAATACCGTAACAACTTGTATTCAATGCATTTGTACTGTGGCTAGGAACGGTAACAGCAGCAGCAGCAAAGGCAGGACCAGCAAAGCCCGACTCCAGCTCTGTAGCAAGCCTGAGTGCTAATTCATTGGATAGCTTGTGTGGAAACTGGACCTTCCTTCCCTGTCGTTACATATCAAAGCTTGACAGAAAAAAATGCAAATAAACCTACAGTACTACAAACACCTCTGGCTCTGAACAGCATGGTCAACTACAGATTCGTAGTCAGCTCTGCCTCGTAACGGAGGAATGTTCTTCACAATTGTTTTTTAATTTTTGTAGAAATACTAAGAGGTGTTCACTTTAAAATGTACGTGGGCAGCTTAAGTACTAGAATCACACAGCAGTCACACTTGCAAAGCAGCAGTGTTGAAGACGGGGCACCCTGCCTGCCATCATTTCTGTAGGAATTTTCCTCAGATTGACAGAATTTGGCTTTCTCTTAAAAAAAAAAAAATCAGCAATTAAATATGTCGATGCATCTGGTAAACAGCTCGCACGATGGCCATTAAAATCCATTGCAGGAATACTACTAAAAAATATTTCAATATAAATTTTTGATACACTGTGTTTTCTAGAGTTTTATTCTGCCACAGTAGCATACACTATTGTCCTAGTTTCAGCTGGGACAAAGTTAATTTTCTTCCTAGTAACAGGTACAGTGTGTTTGGGATTTGGTGTGAGAATTATGTTGCTGACACACTGATGTTTTAGTTGTTGCTAAGTAGCGCTTATCCTAAGTTAAGGATTTCTCAGTTTCCCATGCTCTGCCAGCAAGCAGGTGCACAAGAAGCTGGGAGGGAGCATGGCCAGGACAGCTGACCCAAACTAGCCAAAGGGATATTCCATACCATAGAATGTCATGCCCAGTATATAAACTGGGGGAGTTGGCCAGGAGGGGTGGATTGCTGCTCGGGCACCGGTCAGCAGGTGGTGAGCAACTGCATTGTGCACCACTTGTCTTTTCTTGGGTCCCATTTCTCTCTTTTTGTTATATTCTTTTTCATTATTATTATTGTTGTTGTTATTGTTGTTGTTATATTTGTATTATTATTGTTATTTATATATGTAATATTTATTTTAGATATTAAACTGTTCTTATCTCAACCCATGAGTTTTACTTTTTTCCCCAGATTCTCCTCCCCATCCCACTGGGAGAGGGGAGCGAGCGGCTGCGTAGTACTTAGTTGCCAGCTGGGGTTAAACCATGACAACTATCATACTACTTAAGAAAATAACAGCAAAGGATATTAAATTCAGCAGCATTGATCAGGCAAAGTTTGGGCTTTGAAAAAAAGGATCATAAAACTGAAATATGTCAACATTACTTCATTCTGATGGCCAGACTAGGGCCATAGAGCAAACCAACAAAGGGAAATTGCACTTATGTACATCTAAATATGGGGAATATCAGATGATCAATAGCTACTTGCTTGCTATTTTTCTGTCTAAAGATACATAACACAGTAATGGCTGCAGCAAAAAAATCACTGCACAGCTTCATAAACTTTCCTAAAAAAAATTGCATTTTGCATTTATGAGCAATACCTCAAGGCTGATGGAGAGTCATCCTTAAATCTCCATTTAATCCACAAAAGAGGGGCTGTACAGGCCATGGCCATGTGAACCTCTCACAACCTGTGGACGCAATGAGCCTCTGTCCTAACCAAGACAAAACCACAGAGCAGATGAAGGGAGGTGACTTCAACACTTACTCAAGTCCCTGCTCTTTCTTGGTTGTAACATGATGGTGCTGAGAGCAATGTGCAGAAGACCAAGAGAAGACCACCAAATTCTTTACATACAGATCACTGAAAAGCTTCTAGAAGAGAAAGATGGTTAGATATTGCAGGAAAAAATCTGTAAGTTTGCTACAAATATAGCTCACTTACTTAACCAGGTTTTCACAGCATGGAAACACACAGGGGACCTATGCAGTTGAAAAGATTAACACATGATCTGGAAAATTATTGACTAGCGTAGGGATGAATTTTGCTGACAACAGAAAATTGTTCAGAATAATCAAAATCAAATGCTTACTGTGAAAAATTGTAGCATTGCGTAAACCACCTAAGTGATGGGGTGATAAAATGGCAGCTGAAATGCAAAGGTCTAAAGGCTGTATTGGGTTTGCACAGCAAGGTTTTGGTAGCGGGGAGGCTACAGAGGTCCCTTCTGTGAGAAGCTGCTAGAAGCCTCCCCCATCTCCGGCAGAGCCAATGCCAGCCGGCTCCAAGATGGACCCGCCACTGGCCAAGGCTGACCCATCAGCGATGGTGGTAGTGCCTCTGGGAGAACAGATTTAAGATGGGGAAAAAAAATGCTGCACAGCAGCAGCTGGAGAGAGGAGTGAGAACATGTAAGAGAACCAACCCTGCAGACCCCCAGGTCAGTGCAGAAGGAGGGGAGGAGATGCTCCAGGCGCCGGAGCAGAGATTCCCCTGCAGCCCGTGGGGAAGACCATGGTGAGGCAGGCTGTCCCCCTGCAGCCCAGGGAGGTCCACGGGGGAGCAGATCTCCACCTGCAGCCCGGGGAGGACCCCACGCCGGAGCAGGGGGATGCCCAAAGGAGGCTGTGACCCCGTGGGAAGCCCACGCTGGAGCAGGCTCCTGGCAAGACCTGTGGCCCCGTGGAGGATCCACACTGGAGCAGTCTGTGCCTGAAGGACTGCAGCCCGTGGAAGGAGCAGCAGAGACAATGTGTGATGAACTGACCCCAACCCCCATTCCCTGTCCCCCGGTTCCACTGAGGGGGAGGAGGTAGAGAAAATTGGGAGTAAAGCTAAGCCTGGGAAGAAGACAGGGGTGGGGGAAGGTGTTTTTAAGATTCAGTTTTTATTTCTCATTATCCTAATGTGATTTGATTGGTAATAAATTAATTTTTTTTTTTCCCAAGTCGAGTCTGTTTTGCCCATGACAGTAATTGGTGAATGATCTCTCCCTGTCCTTATCTCGACCCACAAGCCTTTCATTATATTTTCTCTCGCCTGCCCAGCTGAGGAGGGAAGTGACAGAGCGGCTTTGGTGGGCACCTGGCTTCCAGCCAGGGTCAACCCACCACAATAAACCACTTAAGTGATGGGGTGATAAAATGTGGTAGACAGCTCTATGAGAACTATAAGAAATACGACTGCTCAGCAGACAACACAAAAGAAAACAGCACCTAAGACATTAATAAAGAATGGGATTAAAAGTAAGAGAGAAAACGCTAGTGTGCTACTGTACAGAAATCCATGGTGTGCCTGTATCTCAGGCACTGGAGGCGAAGCAATCTCAAAGAGAGCAGACCAAGAAAAAAACAGGATGACAAAAAAAAAGATGAAATATGGCACTTTTAACATGAGAAAAAACTAGTATTTTGATTCTACAGCTGTTAAAATAGGATCCGATACAGATGTATAAAATCGCAAATAATAAAATAAAGATGATGAGGGAGCAATTCTTTCACAGTTCTGTGTGACACAACTCAGGCATGAATGAAGTTTTTGAGTGACAAAGGTAAAGCAAACCCTAGAAAATACATTTCAGACAGCGCAGCTGAACTGTGGGACTTCACCACCAAAGGATACTATAGGGGCCAAGAGTATAGAAGCTTAAAAAGAGATTAGGCTAATTTGCATAGCATAACAGCATTAGCAGCTATTAAGTTCACTGTAGCTGCAGATGAGAAAGTCCTGAACCTGCTTTTTCCCACAAGCTGGGAATATAAATCCTGGACACGTATATATGGGAAGGGAAGGATCACCTTGTACTGTCCCTGCTCCGCACACTCCCTTCTGAGCCACCGGCCACTGGCTGGGATTAGAAGGCAACTGGGGGCCATTAGAAGACAACTGGTGGGGCAGATAAATCTGTGTCCTCCGCTTGCATGGGTGCTCCCATAGGTTATCTGAGCAGGTGAACAAATGCCTGCTGAAGGGCCCAACTGCTCAGAAGATGAACTAGAGTGTCCCAAGGGGAAAACAATTTAACTGGAAAATTGAAAAGACACATTACACAAACCCCCATCCTTCTCCTCCCTCCTTTTGCCTGCAAAGGAGAATCTAACTTTTGATTTACTAAGTAGTTACCTCACAGTTCCTCCTAGTTTAAGCACTCAACTGCTGTGCAATCCTTTTACTTTCCTATTCAATTTACTGAACTTCAGATATCACAGATATCTCTTCCTGCTCCTGGAGTACTCCAGATGGTCACTTCTTCTTTCCCAAAGAATATTTAAGGGCAGAAATAAAGTTTATGATACCAAATTGTCTAATGCTTACAGTCTGTTTCTGTGTAAAGGGGATCATTTTTCCATGCAATATTAAAGGAGAAATATAACAAATAGCAAGGGCTGGATAAATTGTCTCCTCTCCCAATTTAAAATCTACAGCATTTTACACCAAAGTAATTTTAACTGAAAGGAAAATCTAAGTGGTCATTCATCACTGGGAAGAAATGCTGTTATTAGTCTCTAAGTCTAACAGCTGATGCCTGTGAGAGACCATCACTGCTCCCAACAAGTCAAAAATACTTTTTTTAAGTATTGGTATAAAATTCCGGTGCTTTGTACTTCCATTTTGACAACTTCCAAGAAAATTTTAAACCTGTGATACACACTTAAGAACATGAATACCCTACACATCATTAACTTCTGTTGATACTTCATCTTTTCCCCTCTCTTCCTTTAATAATATTCTAATTACAGAGGCTGATTTTAAAGTATCATTTTTCAAATCTTAGAGTACTGCTAATGCCTAATAGGTCTGCAAACACTCTTCTAAAGATTTTGGTGTTTGTTTCTACTGTTGCAGTTGAGCTTAGATGCTTCAACAATTTGTAGGTAATTTGTAGGTAACTATTTCAGAAAGATGACAATTGAAAGACAGACTTGGAGACTGCTCAAATTCCCATTTTTTCCTTTTCTTTTTTGTAATCAATGTGCAAATTCATGAATTTAAAACCAGAAAAGAATTAGAAAGAATGGTACATGTATAAATAAAACTGACAGTGTAGGTATGCCCCCCTTTTTAATAAATGCCTTTAGAATAAATAAATGCCTTTAAAATGCACCATTATAATTTGTCTATGGTTTTGTCGGCATTGTAATGGAAATATATCTTCTGAGGGGATCTGAATGTCATAAGGAAAGCAGGCATTGGCCTGGCTAGAGGAGAAATAAAGACAAGGCCAAATTGCTAGGCAGGGAAAAAAAGACACGAAGCTTGATGTAATAAAGGTGATGGACACTACCTAAGAAGCTAGAAACAAATGGACTTTGAAAAAATCAAAGTATATGTAGAATAGTGTGTTTCAAACTACAAGAGGAAAAAAAACTTTTTAAAGCCAAGGAGATACATTACAAGGCAGTAAAATGAAAGCAGGAACTTCAGAGGCACACCTAAAGCCTCTCATCTGATGACTCAAGCTGACATCATCTTTGGAAGTCCAAGTTCACTATGAAAGAATTCCAGTAAGTGTTTTAAGAGTGAAATTTGAAGTATTTCCCTCTAGTAACATAGCAAACTTATTTCTATTCATAAAAACCACACCATCATTCAACACATCCAGTACCAGTTTATTTATATGGTAAGAACAAGGTCAACCAATTTGTAACGTGGATAAGAAAAAGACCTTTTTGAAGTATATGTTATCCACTACTACAACAATTCTGAGTATAGTTTCCAACTTGAACAGCTACTTGTTTCAACACCATTCATCATACAACTTCAGAGTTCATTTTATCAGCAGTCTTTAATAGGAGAATATCAATCAAGACACAAACTTTACTGCAAGCGCTAATAATTATGTATTAAAGGACTAGAGAAGAGGCACTGAGCTACACTAGACAAGATGAAGGTAATGTCTCTCAAAAGACTTAAAAAGCACCTAAATGTCTATAATAAAATTGATGACTTCAAAAGTTTTTATATTACTAAAAGATTTTAAACCACAAGCCTTAAAGTTTTATGCATACATTTGATGGCAGAAGGTTAAATGTAGTTGCAAACTCTCATGGTTTTATACTCTCTCAAATGCAAAACAGCCAGCTATGTAAAGACTGCTCTGAAGGATTACTACCTAACATCTACATCCTATCAAAAAAAGGAGAAGGCCTCTTATATGTGATTATCATAAGTAATGACCTAAAAAAAAAAAGAAAAAAAAAAAGGCTGTCAAATCACATCCAGCTGCGGTTTTATCACACTGCATATTCTGAGTTAGCATAAGGACAAAGTCAGTCCTTACTTAGGAGGGTGAAGAAAAGCCCTGATGTAGAAGAAAAGATTGATTGATTGATTGGAGTTTATGCTATTCAAAAAAGGAGTGTTCATAAGTAATGACCATGCCACTTGAAAAATGTTGAAGTGCAAATTCTCCATTTCAAAACAGCCCTAAAGAGGCACGTTTCACAAGTCAAATCTTATCTCAAGAGAGACTGTACACAGATACATTTTAAACATTCACACAGAGAGCAGAGCTTTCCACAGCAACTGAAGTGTGCCTATTTATGAAAAATCCTCAAAATCCCAAACATTATTTGAAAAGCACTATAGTTTTCAGAACAATCAGGCTATAGCTTGTAGTCATTTTAGAGTCGATATTTGTATGTCGCTTCTGAATTTCATAAACCACGATTTCAGAGAAAAATGTGATATTGTCAGTATAGTTCAGAGCAACTACAACATTATAAGAATAAGCAAGTTTTACACATATTTTCTGTATAGTACTGTATAACAGTATAACACCGTAATAATTTTAAATGTCAATTAAGAAAAAATACTAAAGACATCTTATTCCCTAAATGCAGGTAACATCATTAACTCCATGAGCTTATGGCTAGGCCATCTTAACATGTGACATCAAAGGTAAAATCCTTGTTGTCACTCAAAATCAAATTCTTACCAACTCAGGTAAAACCAGGCTTTCATCTCTGAGAAGATCAAACCCCACCATGGGATGGATGATGTGTTCCAGTACACGGAAACATTCAACACCTGAAGAAGCACTCAGACATACACTGTCCAACATTCAAAAAGAAATTAAAATGGTTTCAAGAAAATAATTCTCATTTTTTATTCATATGAAGGATGGTGGACTGAAAGCTCAGCAGAGTGTTAGTTGCTGCATTTTTGCAAAGATAATTAAAAAAGGAGCAGCAGGGTCAAGTTCCCCTTCGCCACAGCTACAGTCGAGTGTCTCCCAGGAGTACAAACATTCGGTAATTAAGAGGGTCTAATCAGCTCCCAGGGCCCACCTCACCATTTCATTTTCTTAAGACTGCCAATAAAGATGCCAATTACAGCTAAATATAACAGAACAAGATATGCTCTTATGAAGTACAAAGAAAGATCACAGTTGATTTCAAATTGGTCACCAAATAGCTAATACATTGTAAAGGGCTTTCATCACTTTGATTTTGAATACAAAAGAGTAAACTGCATAAAAAAGCTTCCAGAGCAGTTCTACAACAACTCAGCCAACTCTGCAAAGTTTGGAAATGTGATAAGTACATTATTTATTCAAAGAAGCAAATAATATTTTAAAAGATAAGTATACTAAATTTCTTAATTCTCCGCAGAATATCAGTACTGGAATCACTAACCCATACCATCCTAAATGAAACTGTGAAAATTGAAATGAGATTATAACCACAGCATTTCACTTTGCCTTCTCCAATTAGCCTAGTCTGTTCTGAAAAATAAAAAATCAAAACCCCCATGTCTTACCTGCTCTACTTATGGCCAAAAGAAATCTGTCTTTATACACTTGGCAATTAAATATTGAAAATAAAAGGTACTGACACTATTAGAGCTTCATGCCCCTGGCTGAGTAGCTGTACAAGTAATGTGCAGAGCCTGCAATTTTGCTTTTACAGAAGGAAGTCATATACCCCTTAAGGCTGCCACAGCACAGCTGCTAATTTTGAACACCTCTCTTACAACTGGATCAGTAAACTCCAAGTGGGGATGAATAAATAAGGTAGGTGGTGGATTTTAAAAGGCAAGTGAAACAAAAATAGAAGGATCTTTTTATAGTAAGAAAAGCCTGGGGGAGATCTCACCACCTCTTTTCCCTGCTGAAAAATGCTATTTGCTTTTTAATTAAAGCTTTTTCGGTTTCTTTTTGTGGCCCAATTTCCTCTGAGCACCAGCATGTCTGTGGAGATGAAAAATGCACAGAGTAATGAAATTTAGATTTGGAAGAAGTCAGCTCTAGAAATAAAAAAGGCTTCCACACGTAGCCAAGATCTGAAGGTGAAGTGATTTAATGGCTGACTCGGCTCATTATAATTATCATTATTCATGTTGTGGTGCCACCCAGAGGCTCTGCGTAAGGCACCGTACTAATAATATACTTTCAACAATAAATCTGTTTGCAAAACTATGCAAGGATTTCAGAGACCAGGCACACTTTAAGCAATAGGAAGAGCAGATGCATGGCAAGAAGATGGGAAATGAAGCTTCAGTAGACAACTACCAACACGTTAGCCAATATGGCTTTGCTTGTTTAAACAGGAAAGTAAACTTCTCTGGGGAAAATAATCTGGCATAGGTAACTGTCCCAGGGAGCAAGGGAGAGAAGCCACCAAGAGTGACACATCCCTCAAATATTGCAGCAAGTCACCCACAATAGTATGCGATGAACTGATCTCTTACGCCTGTTTTATGTACCTTAACATTTAAATAGGTATGGCAGAAAAAGCACAGAAAGAAGGAAATCCAGTATACACCAGCAAATTCAGGAGTGGTGGGATGTTCAAGGATGAGTAGTGAGGAGCAAGAGGCAAAAAAAACCAGAGAGGGCATGATGAAAGGCACTTGGAGCAAGTGAGGTTGCTGTAGAGCAAATGTGAAAGGCTGGTATTAAATTTCCAGTCAGCAGCGTGGATAGTTTATAACAAGTCAAAGCAAAAGAAAGATGTATGATAATGCTGGTGTAATGGAATGACAGGCAATTTGGTGCTTCAAGTCAAAATCTTCAGCCTTTTAATTTGTTTCAGATTATTCCTTGCCAAATGACTATGCTAGGCTTTCTTCATAGCAAATTTAGCAAAACTCTTTGCTGACTGCTGCCAATAACCTTTCTTATCCAAGAAAACCCACTCTTTACATAACTTTCTAAATTAATAATTAAAAATAATTACATACGAATTCGGATTAGACATACCCAAACAAGATACATGCATCAGAGTAGTAGGATGGGGCATAGCTCAAAAATGTGTATAGAGGAGGAGGAGGTGTCAAGTTATTGTCAGCAAGAAGTGGTTTTTATGATGTCTCAGATTCTACAGGTCATATCCTTCACTGTGTCAATCACAGAGTTCATGCAATCTTCTCACCAAAATTTAGCTGCAATACAACTGACATGCAACACAACTTTGTTAAATTGACAGAAATCTGACCCTATATGGCTATGTCCTGGGGAGCTCTGCAAGGCTTACTTATGTTTAGCAGTTATCCTCAGACTCTCGTCAAAGGATATTCACATCTGTTATGTAAACAACAGGAATTAAGTTGCTTTAACTTTTGTGGTAATCAGATCCAACTGAAGGAAACAATAATTACACTAAAAGAATTCTAATTATTACACCAAAAAGCATGTCATTTCACAAGTACTGTGGGGCTCAGTTGTAGGACAGTAAAGCAAAATATTCTATATTTGCCATGAGAACCTAAACTCAGCAGTAGTGATAATGTATATTTTCTGTTTCATTTCCTTCAAATTTATCGCTGCTCATTGTTCACAAGGTTTCTTCAGTCTGTATTTGTGCAATCAGAAGGCTATCAAGTACCAAAAATCTTTAAGAGCACATTTAACCTGACCATCCTCTATGTTTATTAAAGACACACGTCCATTTATTCTCAATGGCACAGCGCTACCGGTGAAATAAAACATAACTGCAGTCAGTAATTCCCAGTCAGCCCTGTAAGGATACAAGGTCAATTATTTCATCCTTGTAAATTAAAGGCTGGAAACAGCATACCAAATAACTGAAAGCCTAACAACAGACAGGCTGTTTTCATTACACTTCATATCAATAACAGTTGTCAAAATGAAAAGAACTGAATTCAAGCTTCATTTGCTTCCTACAACCCATTAGTAAATGTGTAAGTTTCTGTTTTGATAGGCGAGGGAAGCCTTTATAGTCTCATAAATGTAAAAATAAAAGATCTAATTTATTCAGTCATCAACAATGGAGGATACAGCTTGACAAGTTTATATGCCTGAACACACACCCACCAATTAAAATGGTGAGGATGGATGATCACATAAATTTCTGGTATACTACGTATGACAACCTTGTGAGACTGTCATGAAAATTAGAAGATCCTGATCCTGAAGAAGACATCTGCTCCATCTCCTTTCCCCACAAGAGGATCTTGTTAATTCATGAGACATTTCTCTCTGGTTGGATCTCAGACGCTTCCATGGTAAAGCCACCACAGCCTCCCAAGACAATCTCTTCCATAACTTTGTGACAACTTACTATTTTTTTTTTTTCAAATACCCTGTATAAATCTCTTTCCCTGCAACCTTATTTCAACATTTGTTTTAACCAGAAGGACTAATAATCTCTTATTTTTGTCCTTTTTTACAGCAGAGGTGTTGGTGGTTAACCCCAGTAGGCTGCTAAGCACCACAGAGTCGCTTGCTCACTCCCCCCTCAGTGGGATGGGGGGACAATCAGAAGGGTGAAAGTGAGAGAACTTGTAGGTTGTGATAAAGACAGCTTAATAAGTAAAGCAAAAGCTGCGCACAACCAAAGCAAAATAAGGAATTTATTCATTACTTCCCATTGGCAGGCAGACGTTCAGCCATCCCCAGGAAAGCAGGGCTCCATCGTGTAATGGTTACTTGGGAAGACAAACGCCATCTCTCCCAATGTCCCCCCTTCCTCCTTCTTTCCCCAGCCTTATATGCTGAGCATGACACCATGTGGTCTGGAATATCCCTTGGGTCAGTTGGGTCAGCTGTCCCGGCTGTGTCCCCTCCCAACTCCTTGCGCACCCCCAGCCTACTCACTGGTGGGGTGGGGTGAGAAGCAGAAAAGCCCTTGACTGTGTAATCACTGCTCAGTGGTGAAACATCCCTGTGTTATCAACACTATTTTTATCACAAATCCAAACCATAGCACCATACAAGCTGCTATGAAGAAAATAAACATTAGCCCAGCCAAAATGAGTACAAGAGGTAACATATTAGAGGGCTGCTACATACCTCCTGGTCTTCTGTCATGTTGAATAACCCGAATTCTCTCATTCCTGCCTCACTCAGATCATGCTGTGTGGATGTCTAATCATAACCATGACTATACTTTGAATTCCCTATAATTAGCCTGTACCCTACTGGAAAGGCACACCAGAGAATCAACAAAGTGCTCCCACCTAAACTTAGTAGTTTTCCCCTGTTCCTACAAGAATTGTATTTTTCAGTACAGCTCTTCAAGTAATTTTGAATTTTAATTTTGTATTCTGACACACTTGCAATCTTTCCCAGCATCCTCGCATCTACAAATTTTGTAAGAATGCCTTCTAGTCCATCACCTGGGTTGGTAATAAAAATACTAATCAGAAACAATCTTTGCTGAGCTCCATTCAACATATCCCTCCAGTCTCACAACGGACCACTCATGTTTTCTATAGGTAGTTTTCCAACGAGTTCTGCATTTGCTATACAGCAATCTAAACCATGTTTCTTCAGCTTAAAGTGTCATGAGAAGGAATGTCAAAACCCTTACTAAGCCTCCCCAACTACATCATCTACTAATTCTCTCTCTCCATAAGGCTTGCCACTTCCTCCTGAAAAATTAGACATTTCTTTTTGACTACCTCCTGCTCACTGATCTCTATCCCCTTGTTTGTGGGTATTCAGGCCTTTGATTAATCTTTTTTAATTCAAAAGAATAACAATGGGTTTACTCTGTATAATAGTTCCAAATGATGAGATGGACAGACCAATATATTAGAACCTGTATTACTACCAGTTGGATGAGTAGCACACATACAAAATTCACTAGAAGTGCCAAACAACAATTCCACCTGGAAAATTTAGCTGTTTGAAATAGCAGACAAATGGCGCACACTATATTCTTTACAACCCAATCATGAGAAATAGGTTGTTGACCACTTTAAAGTGTGAGTGCAGTGCTCATTCTTGGTGGACTTCAGGTTTATGTCTCCTTTTGTGCAGTGCATTATGGCTCTGCCATATAAGACTGTTTTAAAAAGACAGTAATAAATGGCTTTGTAGGAACACTGATATTTTTGTGAGTCAATGTTTCTTGTCTGCCAATGACTGTAGATCAAACCAGCTGAGTGTACAATTAACAGCCTACTTTTCCAAATACGTACCCTCACAAAAACTCAAGCTGATATAGCTGTCATAAAGAACACGATACACCATACCTAAAGTACTATATAAAAAGATACAGATTTGTATTTTCTAAACAAACAATAGCAAAATACAGCTACCTTATCTGAAAGCAAATATGCACCCAGACAGCTGCTAAGTATTCTTGAAATACTATTTTCTTTTAATGCCCTATCTTAACCAGATTCTTAGTAAAAAGTTCCAAATGTCTTTTAGCTAGTTGGTTTGAAACAGAAAATCAAAAGAATGAGAAGCAGTATAGCAGGAGTATAGCAAACAGGTAGCTATAGCCAGGTTCAAAAACTGGGATTCCCTAGGTGAGTGCAGCTCTACATTCACTGTAGAGAAAAATTAGCATGAGAACATTAAGGAGAAATGGAGAATGTTATTGCAGAATTATTTAAGAACTTCCTTCTTCCTGCCTGTATACACATCATCTCTATGAGCAGAGCTTTATGAAAATGTAGGGATTTTAGAAAGTGCACAGATTTTGGAAACTGCAGACTCCTTCCTGAGACAGAAATTCAGATGAAAGTGAGAAGGAAAACATTTTGTCCTGCTTTTGTAAAATTACAATTCACATTTTTAAGAACTAACCAAACAAGAATTCTTAGAGTTTCACATCACAAGCAAAGATCTCCTATAACACAGCTCACTCAGCAGAGCTTGCAAACCCAAAAGGAAAGGAAACTTTAGCTTTTTGTTAGTGAATACTGAGCAGCGTGCTAACAAAGTCTATCTTCAAGGCATGAGTTTTTGCTGGAAGGATGATCAGCACCACACTTCCCACTGCACAGGTGGTCAGAGGAAGTCTATGAAAAGCAGTGACTGTTGGTCCCCAGTTGAGTTTTCTCCATACTTATTCCAGAGTGGTCAAGAGCATAATAGTCTTCTATAGCATAGTCTTCTTAACACCTCCTTGCAACAGTAAAAATTTACAAAAATTTGAGTAAAATGCCAGGAAGATCAGTACATTTCACTGTAGTCATAGGAAAATGCCAAATACGCTAGCTGGAATTTCAGAGGTTAAAACTTCATCAGGGAAACTTGATGCTTTTAATAAAAAATTTCAAAGGCTGACCATAACAGCCCATCTTTAGACATCTTTCCTTCTGCTCCCAATTCTTTCCTTTACCCGAAGCAGAAATTGCAGCAAAATAGAAGTAACAAAGGTTTGACATACTGCAAGACCATTAAAACCCTAACAACAATCCTTCCTTGGATTATCAAGAAATATAAAGAATTTAATCACTCAATACTTGCTTAGGATGACCAGTGATAGTGATTTGATTCTCATATGTGATGGCAATATCTCATCAGGATGGGTGGGAAGAAAGACTTTACTGATAAACAGTCGTATTTTTCATTAAATGTTTTGTGATGAAAGAAAGCAGGCCCAAAGAAAATAAATGATATCCCATCTGTTTAAAAGCATACGGTTATTATCCTACTGTAACAAATCTTGTTCAGATCCAAAAAATTATACACTTTAGTACTTCTCCCTGTGCTATAAAAAATAGTACCAGGGGAAAAACAACTGACACAAAGTAATTTTATAACAGTGTGATATTTATAAAAAAATAATGTTTCTGCTAATTGATTGGCTGGGGGAAAATATGGAGACAATCCAGCTAAGTTTGAGTTTGATGACAAAGCTTGCAGAGAAAAAAGGCAAAAATCCCTGGCTCACATTTGGTCATGTGTATCAGGTTTCATAATAAAACAAGGTTTATTCAATCACATGGTCTCCCAATTAATTTGTCCCTTTCTAGTAATTTTTTTTTAATAGTGTTAATTATTCCCACCAAATTTGACAAAATGAGTAGAGGTCTGAAAAGTATAATGTTCTGAACAGCTTCTTGAAAAATGAATGCTAAAAAGCAGAACTCCACTAATTCTTACACTAAGCTAAAGGCAAGAAGAAAACAGCCATCTTCTAGCTACTAAATCCAACACTCTTCATGCTGTTAGAAAGAACAAGATTTGCTTTACTTTTCAACTAGCCCCCTCCATCTAAATCAATCTGCCTGCATCTCCAAAATGTCATCTCCCATCCTTGGTCAAATCTGGTTGACATGATTCAAAAAAATAAAAGTTAACCATGTTAATATAAAAAGATTAAAATATCTCTCAGCTCAATCTTTCATCTCTTTTCTTTCTTTTTCTCAATTTAAGCTCATCAAACTCAATAGCAGATCGTGTTTCCTTTCTTGTCATGGCTGTGGTGATTGTGAATGAATGACAAAAAGGTACATAATGAAAATGTAGGGTTGAAGTCTACAGTAGACAGGAGAGCGATAACATTCAGGGAGATTTAGCAAGGTTGCAGGAGGCTATATGCAGGGAAAAATGCATCCCCATGTCTTTTCTATTCTCCTCCCCTTTCCTTCACGGCTGATATAGAGGGAAAGAGTGAAGCATCTCTCAGATCCATACCAGAATAGTCAATCTGGGTGAATAATAGCAAGTCATGAACTTGAGAGGAGAAAACTAGCCAAAGTTGGCTTACGTGTGCGTCTACAGAATTTCAATAAAATATATACTGTATTTTTGGCATGTTAAGTGGATTTTAATAAAAAATACTTTCAGTTCCATACTTTAAATACAACTTTTAATATGGCTCAAAATAGGTATATCTAATGGTACGAGAGGTTTGCTCTTCACAGTTCCCAAGAGTCCTGGACCTCTTAACTGCCCAGACCAGCAGCGTTACTACAGGTACAGCTTCGCCTCACTACACAGCTGCATTTCTTCCCCAAAACGTGCACACCACAATTTTGCTCCCACATGATGTTCTGACATGGGCCAGAGGATACATCTCAGCATCACTTGTGCAGAGCACTCTGGCATACTGTAAGGTAAAGCAAAGGTAACATCACATAAATGTAAATAAAAGCTGTTAGAGGCTTTTGGTTATGTTTTCTAAGGTGTCTGGAACTGAAATGGGAGATACCAGAGCTGGTTCAGATCTGAAACACTGTCTGAAAGTTCAGCTTACAGGCCATGGCAGCTTTTGTGTTCGATTTTACTCTTTCACTCGGGGCTCAGCTGAAAAAGAAAATTAATATTTTGAAAAAGTAAAAGGAAAAAATGCTTCCTATGTCATTTTTTAAAAATCAACTTATCAACATCATAAAAAATAATTTTCTAAATCTATGTTGAAGCTTCCACTTTATAACCAACAGAAAAACTAGAGACAAGATGTGGGACTTGAAACTCTTCCTCTGCTGGCTTTCTGCCAGTTCTCTCCTCCTGTGCTGAAATTAGCACTAACTAGATACCTTCTGTTAGTTATCAATGATACATCTTGTATATTCATTTGGGGGTTCTTTTTAAAGTATTTATTACTGATGTATTTTACTGCAATTATATCTCTCTCTTATGCTTTTTTTTAAGATATCATTTGCATTTCATTTGTCATTTCATCATCACAAAATCCTGTTTATTTAGACCCATATTGCTATGAACTATGATAAGTAGTTCAAAATAAATTCACTTAGCTAAGCTATTTTACTAAATGAATGCAATTTGAACATTTTTTAAAGCAGTCTTGAAGAAAATGCTACAATTGCTCATTACAACGGCAGTCTACAATAAACAGGCAAATTTTTCTGAAAGCAGAGCTTCAGAGTGAGGTCACATTTGCCAATACTCTGCTTGAATCTAGGAAAGAAACCTCACAGAACTTCCTATTGATAATTTCCCTTCCCCAGTGATTGATGGTGACCTTTCTGCCAATGTACAAGATACCATTTGCAGACAGGAGATTTCTCCCTTCAGCATCCTACAGCAGGTTAATAATAGTATTTTCGTGTGCATTAAACACAAACTACCCATCTACAGCATCCCATTACAATTCACACTTCTAGTCCCAAACTGTTCTTCCACCTTATGACATATTCTCTGTTCAACATTTTCTGGTTTGCCTTTTTTTTACCAAGGGGAATTCATGATGCTAATGAACACTTGCAAAATAAAAACCACAGACTAAGTGTTCTCTCATCCTACCAATAAATGACAGCTTCAAGTCACTGGTTCAGCATCCTGCAAATTGCTAAGGGATTATTCCAACTGACGCTACGTGGGTATGTTACGAACTATTAGACTTCATACAATACACATAATAGACCATCATATTTAAACATAATAGAATGTCATCTTTAACCTTTGCTTTGTCTACACAAGCCAGTTGACCTAGGATAACTAATGACTTCCAAACCTGTAGAGCAGAGAAGCACACCCTTATTCAGGAGCTGAGATTACCAAATGACCTGAAAAATTTGCAGAACTATGTGTTTCCCCAGAAAAATTGTATCACCAGAGGAAGCATCATCCACCAGCATTGTTAAACTGTAAAAGACTGTCACTTGAAATTCGTCACAATTAAAAATATTGTTAAAAATTCATACTTCAGAAAACAAGTTGAAATTATACTCTCTTCTTCCAGATCTTATGAAAATTATCTTTAAATAAGAAAGTAAATATTGTTTTCTCTAAGCCATCTCACCCTTCGCACAAATCATACAATTTGCAACAGGTCTGCATGGCTGGAGCACTGCAATAAAACACCTCTGAGCCTTTACTGAATATTCAGGTTTTATCAGAAGTGTTAAGAACTGGACTGTTTCATAATGAAAATATGATTTCTTTATCTTGACCCTTTCTGACAACTTAGGATGTAAAGAACATACTGTATTCTGCAATAAGCCCTTTTTCTGCACTATGCAAACTTGCCAACGCATATGCAGATTCACCGCTTTCCCTTTGACATCCCATACCAATAAATGGATATGATTTTTTATTCTGCAATTACAATATTTACAACTGTGGTTGTATTTGACATTTACTTCAAAGCCAAGGGCACTCACAGCCACCCTCTTCCACCTTATCTAGTCACAAGGCCCTGAACTGAAGGAGCTGACATGTATAAATTAATTCAGTCTTTCCTAAGATACAAGAACCACCTGCTTTGTGTCTCCAGATCTCTCTACTTATAACAGAGCCCCTGGCAACATCGCTCAACTTCAAAACTATCCATTCCCTTTGCTACCAGAATCCTCAGTAAAATACATTGGTGGTCTGAAACCAATGAATAAAAACTATTTCCATTATTAATGTATATCTCATCCATTTCTATTGCCATCAATATTTGAAAACTTTTTTCCTTTTTTTTTTTCCTTTTTCCCCTTGCAAGAGCATACATTTCCTAGGAGTGCAAACACGGACAAATTTAAGGTAAAAATAATAAAAAATAGATGAACACATAATATAATGGAACATTCACAGGGATGAGTACAAAAATATATTTATAATTTATTTATATTTTATGAGCAGGAATATTTTGTTATTTGCTTTGGGAACCAGGACAAGCACTTTACTTGATGCCTCTTAAAACCAGCACACATTAGAAAGAGACTGAACTAGCTCCCGCACTCATACTCCATCCCTTGACGTCACAGGACCATTGTTCTCACTTCTACTGATGCTTACTCCAAGTAGCATCATTTTAAGTTTCTAAAACAAAATGGCACACACATCTTGTTAACAAACCATGCATTTTCTAGTCTAATTCCGAAAACTAAAATTTCCCTTAATAGTGAGGATTTCTTGGAATTCAGATGCGCAGAGGTCTCAGTATAGATTTTTTTTTTCTCTTTTTTTTACATTCTCCTCTTCCTTTTTTCTTTTTTCTTTTGCTTTCCCTCTTTATTTGCAGTGTGGCAGCTGCACAGCTTAGTGTGTTCATTAAGAAACATCCCAATTCTCTACATAACCCACTGTCAGATGTGAGGCTTATGTAGCAGTGTGGGTAAATCTGTTCTCCTGTACTTAAAAAAGTGTCAGAACGTAATTGAAAGCAGAGGACCTGTCGCTGATGTCAAAATCCTAGTATATAAATTCAGGAGTAGGGAAGCCAGCCAGTACAGTCCAGTAATCTAAAGTTGAGTTCATCAATATTTGGGAAATTTCTGAGTTTTAAAAAATCTTCAAACTGTTTTTGCAGACACTGCCAGAGAACTTTGTACATGTGTTGTATTATCATCTCCCTAACTGGTAATGACATTAGAATCAATCTGGGAGTGGCACTCTCTGAGAGTCATGCAATTTTAAACCTGGAAAGAAGAAAAATACACTTTTTTTGATGTTTGAAGAATGTCCCTATTTTTTACATTGCCTGTCGGAGAAAGGCCAGACTTTGTTCCGAGCTCCTGAGCAAGGTATATGAATAAAACGCAGGTGTATAGAAATAATTACCACTCAAGAGATGAATCTCACAGCTGAGAAAAGCTCTGATGGGAAACAATTGGTTGAATATGGACCCATTAAAGATACCACTGGCAAGACCGAATTTCAAAGCCCACGTTCATGCCGCAGCTGTACACACTGGCTGTTAACCTTCAATTTTGAAGGGGAACCCTGCTGAGATAACCATCCTATTTGTCCACACTGTCAAGCAGCCACACAGATGACAAGTATGGTGTTTAAAATACTGCCAGTTTTATAAAGGGTTCCAGTATTTTAAGACCTTTTTCTGGGTACAGAATGACTAATAATGAACCAGAATAGGATGCTTACTTGACACCAAAATAAAATCACCTCTGCGGTCCTTCACATGTTGCACTGCACATCATTGCAAGCAGCAACACCTAACGACTACCTAAAAAATTCAGCACCAAAGGTTTTGACCAAAAAAAAAATGACAACTTCAGCCACTACCAAAGACATCTTTGAAAGAGATTTAAAAGTAACTCAAAAGTAATTGATGGATGCTTTTGTAGAAAAACTTAGCATGATACTTAAACTAGGATAGATCTCACTTGAATTCTTTTCTAAAGTAAGGGCTGCTTTGTACACGGGAATGGACTGAACACTGACTCACAAGGGTATACCAGAAGAATCTTTTTTCCTGAAAGCCTCTTCAGTCTAAATTCCTTGTCTTGGATGAAATATTACTATAGTAAATTGTAAACTTGCAAGAATATGTCATAGTAATAAAAGCTCAATT
Organism: Haliaeetus albicilla; assembly: GCF_947461875.1. Lineage (NCBI taxonomy): Eukaryota > Metazoa > Chordata > Aves > Accipitriformes > Accipitridae > Haliaeetus > Haliaeetus albicilla. Next base: position 72,500,126 of record NC_091485.1, read on the forward strand.
TGTTGTAAGAGCTAGCAGAGAAAGCAAGGACGAATACAATTGCAAATGCAGACATGAAGCGAGACAGGACACAGCCCTCAGAACTTCTGGTGGAATTACCACCGATAGTACATTTTCCTACAATATGAACTAGAAATTTACTTTAAATAGAGATCGCTCAGAACAGCTAGATGAGAAAGAATGAAAACAGAGGTTTAAACAAGTCTTGCTGCCTTCTCCAATTGCTCTTCTTTCTGAATGTCTCTCTTTTGTTTCACCTTTCTGAGTGGCAACAGACTCAGTCCATTCCCATCTGAGCTACAGGCACTGGCTGAATTTCTCCTCCCTTTTCCAGCAGTCTCTATTCAACGAGGTGCCCCTCTGCCTGTCCCCCTGTGCAAAAGGAAAGTCTCCAACTTGAACCCTTTCTTGTTCAGAGAGGACTAATCTTTCTCTGCCTCTTAAAGGACTCCATGTTGCTGCCCAGCTAAATCTCTTTAACCAATACTGAACAAATAACTTCACATTAGAGCTGCACAACAGGACTGCTTTAAGATCTCCTGAACCCATAATAAAACCAGCTATCCTCAGCCACCTCTCTAGTCCTGGTTAATTCACTGTAGAATTGGCATCTTTGCTAACAGCCCTCCTGGTATTGAATTTGCAAACTACATTATGAAATCTTAAATTTGGGCAATGCCAGTTTCTATCTGAGAACTGCACATACATGTTTGTGGTATGAATATAGTACAATATTCATTCTATTGCAATACACATTTTTTCATTCAGAAATATGTTACGAACACTCTATGAGTCCTTCCCATTTCCTTAATTTATGTTAAAATCTGCAACCAATACACTTATTTTCTCTCCCACACTTCGTTCACAAGCACCATGAGCACAGGGCATTGCAGAGTTTTATGCGCCTATCACATTAGTGTCTGAGCATTGGACTTGGCTGCAGATGTAGGTGACCTAAGGAGGAAGCAGAGGTCATGCGGTCACTCATTAACGTTCTGAATAAAAATAAGATGTTGCCAAACAATTTTATTTGAGAGCAAGATCTGGTAGGCTGCTGGTTTAACATCAGCATGTTCTGATTGTGAAACAGCTGCCTTTTGCTTAACTTAAAAATCTCAGGAAAAAATGGAATGTTAAATTGAAGAAAAAGTAACCTATCACCAGTGAACAATTTTTGTAATAAATATGATTTTGTTGTCCCCAATTTCCTAAAGTTAGGCAGGTGCCTAGATTTAAGCCTTGCACTAAACCACCAGATTGAACTTCATTTGATAAATTCATCAGATTTGATAAGTTTGATGGCAAAAGTTAAAGCAGAAAAAATGCCAAAGGAGGCGAGGGTGAGTTAAAAACTAAGGTTTGGACAGAGTTACCTGCTGTTTCATTCCTGTGGGCGGTATGAAGTATGGTACAGCAGTACCACTTCATGCCCTTCTCCCCCATATATCCCCTATACTCGAGCAGTCAGTTGTGTGTGGTTTCTAACACATTTCAGGAAGAACTGATTCTTGATATTACACATAGTTCCACTTTCAACTTCAATTCTGTCAACTCACACCCTATGAGAGGAAGAACAGGCAAAAAGATAGATGTAGAAATTATTTCTACTGTGGACATAGAAAGCAATAGTGCATAGAAGATAAGCTCTCCTAGTATGTCATGAAAGAATTTGATACAGACAGAAACAGTAAAATAAACAGCTTAAAGTAATACCTTTTGTGATAATTTTGCTGCAGTTACAGACTGCATAAAGCCAACAAAACAGCCTAAGACAACGCAAGTCATAGTGCAGCTCAGTGTGCATCAGGATAAGATGCCTGAATGAGCATCCCTAAGAAAGAAGAATTAGCTCAAGTGTGAGACTGCATCTGATTTTAATTCTGATTTTATTACAGGTCTCCTTCAGGATCTGTCTCTACAGATCTGTCTCCCATTTATACACAGGGTAGAAAGAACTACACACTCAAATAATAATTTATAAATTGGGGAAGCAGTGAGAAACTTCCTAAAGGTCAATTTTCCTGCAAGAAATACAAGGGCAAAAGCAATTTTTCCAATAAAATGAGAGAAGGGCTGGTCTTGCAGGATAAGGCATAGAATGAGGAGCTGGCAGATAAGGATTTTATTGCTGTGCTCCCGATTTCTTGGAGCAGAATTTGGGAAGGTTTTGATACACAGTGTCAGAATTTTCCCTTACAAATATCAGCAGAACCCCCGAAGGACTTGAGGTCTGGATACCCTTAGTTTATTTAGGAGACACTGTGCAACCTAAAGACTCTGTGATAATATTAGCCTGATGCTATAGAATTATTAAATAGTTCTTACCATGAAAATTTCTGCATCATTAAGACCTCTCTGTCAAAGTGCATTCACCTTTGTTGAAAAGACCTCCACTGCATTTCTCCCAGACCAGAGACAAGTCAGTTTTATTTCTTAATAGGCAGTCAGAAGTCAAAAGAGCTATGCAAGGTCTATGGAAAAAAAACTTGGAAATTTATCAAGGCAGAAACAAAAATACAAGAATTTGCCAACTTATTCAAAGTAAGGTGGTAGCAGAGCTAAGGTAAGCAGAGCTTCGGGCTCCCCAGTCTGTGCACAGACTAAAGCACAGCAATGCCCCAAACCTGGAAGGTACATATGGGAATAATGTGAACAACCCATGGAGTTCAACATGATTACTTCTAGGTGTAAAATTACTCAATACCCAAGTATTTAGAGAATTAAAACTTAAATTAGCAGGTAAAACAGTCCATTATGAAGCATTTTGTAATTAAACATGTATGCCTTTAATACACTTTGCATAGTATGACTTGCACTAATCTCTACCGTGGATGGTTGACACCCAGAGTGGGTAAACAACTGAAGTCCAGTAAAACATACCTAAACTGGGTCCACCCTGAGGAATTATTTAGAGGGAAAATGACTTTATTTGGTTTGCTTTCTTAGGTAGGACAGCAACTGCAGAAAGGAAAAAAAATTGGAGGGGGTGGGTTGTAATTAAAAAAAAAAAAGCCAAGTGAAGCTTGGCTCAGTGTATATCACTTTACACTTTGTTTTTAATAATTGTTTAAAAAAAGGTTTTCCTTGAGAATTCCTTTGCTGAGTTTAGTTTTACGTTTCTTACTTTCCTGTACCCACACAATGAACTGCAACAAATACCGTTGCCCACTCATTCAGCCAGAATTAGCGGAAAATTAAAGTACATAGTGAGCCGGGGAAAATGCAGTTTATCTCCTCTTCTAAAACAAGGTTCAATAATACTAAATTGGAATGTATAACCAAAAGTAGTGAAAAATAAAATTGTTAACAAAATAATCAAGATACTACGTCGTAACTACAGCTGCATTAAGTCATCAAACTACATGCTTAGAGAAGCCTTGCCTTAAAAAAAATCTGGAGAGAACATATCAAGAAAAGAGTAAATCTCTTATTTTAAATTATTTTTGCTAACGGGTGATGGACTACTCAAATTCCTTTTCCAGTTTAGAATCAGAGAATGGTTTGGGTTCAAAGGGACCTTTAAAGATCATCTAGTCCAACCCCCCTGCCATGGGCAGGGACATATTCCACTACATCAGGTTGCTCAAAGCCCCATCCAAACTGGCCTTGAACACTGCCCATGACGCGGCACCCACAACTTCTCTGGGCAACCTGTTCCACAGTCTCGCCACCCTCATTGTAAAAAATTTCTTCCTTATGTCCAAAGTAAACCTACCCTCTTTGAGTTTAAAGCCATTACCCCTTGTCCTACCACTACATGTCCTTGTAAAAAGTCTCTCTCCACCTTTCTTTTAGACCTCTTCAGGTACTGGAAGGCTGCTAGAAGGTCTCTCTGGAGCCTTGTCTTCTCCAGGCTGAACCACCTCAACTCTCCCAGCTTTTCTTCACAGCAGAGGTGTTCCACCCTCTGACCATTTTTGCAGCCCTCCTCTACACCAGCTCTTACAGGTCCATGGGTCTTTCTTGTGCTGGGGACCCCAGAGCTGGACGCAGTACTCCAGGTGGGATCTCACCAGAGCAGAACAGAGGGGGAGAATCACCTTCCTCGACCTGCTGGTCACACGTCTTTTGATGCAGCCCTGGAGATGATTGGCTTTCTGGGCTGCAAGCCCCCAATTTCATACTCTAATGAATACTTTTACTTTCTATTCTTATGTGCAACACCATGTGTTTCATTTCTGTAAAAAAGGCTTTGCAAAATTATTTCTTTTTAAATTCTCTATGAACAACAACATGCATAATGCTTCATGTAAAGAAAACAGTTGTTAAAATACTGATAGCTATTACTTCTGGAAAAAAAAGGTCTTCAGAAAAAAAAAAAAAAATCTCCCTGGGATTGAATGCTTGTTAATCCCTTTGATTTGTGTTTTCAGAAACACTTGTGCTAGCCATCACGTACAGATGCATTGCCAAACTGGAATAAAAAGTTGGTTAAATTCAAATGGATTTTTGCAATTAACAGCAAAAAAGATTAATCATTCCAAAACATGTCATCTTCAATACTGTTCCAAAATGTGGAGATACTCCTAATAAATTTCCACATTCTTCTCTTACTAACAGGTTTTAACTCATGAAACTGCAATGCACAACTGAAAGTGGTCCATAAGGGAAAAAGTGCCGACACATGAAAACAAGTTTTCCATAATCTCATCAGCAGGCAAATGCCACGGCATCTAAAATCAAGAATAACTTGACATTTCTGAGCTAAAATCAGATCACTGCTTGTTTTCCAGATGATCTGACTTCCCAGATTGCTTTTCCAATCTGCTCTATGCTGATCCCATGTACTGAAGCGCAACACTAAGTTCCTGACCAGATGAGATGTGCTAGGCAGGCTATTCTGCAGGCATTACACTAAATTAAAATGAACTTGAAAGGTTACAGTCAAGAAAGCAGGTATGTCTTTAACAGGCACAAACTTCTTTTTAAGCTTCTGTGCATCACAGAATAAAACTGAAAGCAAAGTTTGTAGCTAAAGCCTCACTCGGAATAAACTTAAAATAAAATTTGTAATTTGAAACTGGTAATTGTTCTTATGGCAAGATTTTATTTAGGTTGATAAATATAGTTAAAAAACCTCCCTGTAAGCCTAAAAGGTCTTGAATATTCCCCTGCCTAGTGATCAAATGGCTGGGCAAGCATTACCAGCTTCTGCAGATTTTTACATTTCTGTTGAAATAAGCAACTACTGTGTTCCTCTTGGGCTGAAAGAAATCTCTTATAAATCTGCATCATAACTCTTGAATTCACAAGTTCTCATGGATTTGCTGTTGGTCATACTTTGGCTCAAAAGGAGTACCATGCATTAAATTATATTAAGAAGGCAAAATTTGGGGCTTCCAAACTTAATTTGCTCTGAATCACCGAAGTGAAAAGCAGGAGCAGCTACTCTAACTGCTGCACTGGGCAGTGCGCAAGGAGAGCTGTGATTCATTTTGACCAGGGAAAGAAAATAGCCTTTTTTCTTTCTTTACCTTTTTTGCCACTTTGGAGAAGCTTTCAGGTCATACCAAGCATACCAAGCATTTGGGAATCCAAAACTCACTGTTGCATTTCTATCACAATTTATTTTATCAAACATGGTGATTTTATTATAATAAAAGTATAGAATGAAATTGCTAAATGATCAGAATTAACTACAAAGATTTTCAGAAACATCTAGAGGTTTGATTTGTTTCAAGTTCATATCTCTTACTGTTTACTTTTTAAATTTAATCTGGAATGCAAGCAGACTGATTTTTATTTTATTTGCCACATTGGTAGGGATCCTAAACATATATAAATTAACTTTCTTTCTTCCTATGATTTACCCTCTTCTTAAAGCAGAATTGCCATTTGTGATTTTTTTTGCATCATGTGAGATTTCAGATATCATAACACATGAAAACATCCAATTGATGTTTCTCTCCATCCAGCTGAAACATCATACATTGGTTTTTATGCAACTTTCCCTTTTTCCTGTTCAGTATTTCTCTTTGTTGAAGCTTTTGGAATTGAATTTTGAGATTAAGGCCATACTAAGACAAAATGGTGTTTCTAAAAGCTTTTGTCATTGAAGAGAACAGCAAAAATTTTCACCTCAGGGTAATCTGGAAAACGGAATTAAAGACCTACGAAATAATTTTAAGGAACACAGGTCAGCATAAATGTCAGTATTATGAATGGCCGAGTAAATAAATTGGGGAGAGTGAAATGAGGAAAGAGTGGGTACTTAATTATGGATTGTAATGAAACATTAAAATTCTTTCTGACGTGAAGGGTGATCCTGTTTGTTCGCTGTGGCTGATGAATGCCACCAATTTTGGTTCAGTTTCACTTTGCTCAAGGGCTTTGAGAAAATTTCAGCAACAAAACCCACAGCAGTAATGTCATTATGGCCCTTTTCTATTTCTGAGTTGGAAAATCATGAGGGTATATAATAAAATTCAGCCAAGAAAGAGGTAAGAAGGGTACTTCAGGTGATCTAGAGACAATCATTCAAGAAACAGGTTATTGAAAAACGTCATATTAACAGCATTTGCAGACATGTATTATTTAGATAAACTCACTTTATTTAAGACTTGATTATAACCTCTAATTATTATGCAATTCATGTATTCAGCAGAAGCATTTATAAGCTAATTTGCTGACTTTATTTGTAAGTGTTTGTACTGAGAGGGTCACATTAGTTTGTTCACCCACAGATTCACAATTAGGGAAGAAAATCTTTATTTCATGGTGAGCCTATTAAAGGTTTTCAGGAAAGGAAAGTAAAATTATCCTAACTATTCTATTTTAAAAATATTAAAATAAATCAAGTAGAAATCCCTTCAACAATCTGTTGCCAGTTTAGAGATCAACTTCCATATTTCTGGCCTATTTTCTGCATTGCTTTCCCATTCATCCTCTGTCACATATCTCTAGCATGCTTACGAATATTTTAAATACCACATGTACAAGGCAATTCTAAGCAAAAATATCGAGTCCTGGCACTGCCCAACATCTCAGAAATACCGGGACCTTTTTCTTTCTTTGCGATATTTCTAACTTCCTACTGAGTTTTGAACATTTTTTTTTTTAATTCTCAACAGTGCATACATCAGATTTTGACAGAGGTGGTAAGTGTACCTTACAGGATTTATGAACTACTCTTTATGAAATGTTTGTAGAATTCAGTGCAAAGCTTAAGTAAGCAATACAGAAGTTTTAATCAAACACATTATGAATTTTATACATTTGCAAAGCAGCTAGTTAGAGCATATTTTCATCCCTTAAGGATTTGGTTATTGCAGAGTAACCAAAATATTCATGATACTTAATTACTTTCATAAAAAAAAAAAAAAGTCCTTCGTTTGAAATTTTCATTCATTTCAATATTTCTTTAGGGCTTTCTTATATCTTCCTGATACTCTAGATTGTTCCATTTAGTGAAAAGCCAAAATACTGTTTTCTTTGCAGTAAGTATATATGCTATTTTCAGCTTTGGAAGGAACAGAGGTGGGAGTCAGGTCGTAGGAATAAGGGAAACCAGTTGTAAGCTATATCCCATTTAAAGCATTATTAGACTATCTCTATATTCCATCTGTACCCCCACATCTACATTATGTTGGGGCATTTACATTTACACACACAAGATCTGAGCTAAGAGAGTTGGTTCCTCCTTAAAGACGACTCAGAATCCTTGGTGTCCACCCAAGCCTCAGAAGGCACTGAGAACCTCAGGTTCTGGGCCCCACCAGAGAGCTGGGGGTGCTTTGCAAACGCAAACCCAGCGAGTTAAAACTACAGTGAATCCTTTTTTTCTTTTAATATATGGCTTTAATATAACTATATTAAAACTTTAATTTTGTATGCATGGAATGGTAAATAACAGTGCACCATAATCAACTGTTATTATTAAGAATGAGCTGCCTCTAATCTGTGTAATGGAACCACTCCCTTGCTAATCCATCAAGCGCTTTGCCAAGGACACTGCAGGGACACTAAAAGCACCAGTTTCACCATGGTAGTACTTTTACTGAGCATGTATGCACTTGTCGGTGTAAGGAAAGAGTATGATCTGTTGTGACTAACAGCTTTCATCTTCAGGAAAAAAAAAAAATCACTGCACAGCAAAGTTCTTTCCTATTGATCAATATTTTTACCACCGTTAATGTATGAAAGCTCTAAGGTTTGCAGCTATCCAGAGCTGGGCCCCAGCATAAGTTTCTCTCTGAATTTCAGTTCTTGACAGGCAAATCAAGAACGGAGGACTTGATTGCAATGCGACACTGTATACAGGGCAGAGCAGAAGCAACACAAGTACAATGGTCCACTGAAACGACACCTTGTCAATCAGGTTGTCAGATTATTTTGAAAATCTTTTTACTAGCCAGCATCAAATTCTTTCAAAAATTCATTGAGAACATGTTTTTTCTCTTTGAACTCTGTAAGAATCATCTGCACGCAATAAAATCATATCGCCTGCCAGAAAGGGGAAAAATAAGAGCATACTTTTATACTGCTCATAGCATTGCAACATTTATGAACCAGTGCGCTTTAGTTAAAGCTGCAGCATTCAGCTTTTTCATGAAGTATGATGAGCTTTCCATAAATTGCAGCCACGTCTCTCCTAGAGGGATATGAATAAAGTCTATTTATGGAATATTCAGCAAGTGGATGCAGGGTGAAAATATCACTTCTGTCTTCAAAGACTAAATTAGCAAGTTTCTGTATCCTGGATTCCATAATCTTGTCCATAAGCTTTTTTTCTCCTCCAAATTTTATTTTTTTTGCACAGTCACACACTCATCATGTGAACTAAACTGACCTGCATACAAGCTCAGTAATTTTTTTGTACACATACATAAACACACATGCAATAGAAACACTCTAAACAAACACATAAAACTGTCTAGAAATAGGAACAGCAACAAACACATTTTATAGAAAAATGTGAAAGCTGAGACAAAAAATATGAACCTCCTCGAATGAATACCAAGATGATTTGGGTAAAGGAACAAAGACCACTAAATCTTGCAAAAACCCAGTTTAATTCTCTTTCCCTTGGTCACTTCGATTTAGCTGGCAGGAACAGAAATCTGTGCCCCAATGTGACAACCACAGGTAATACTAATAGCAATAATAATTGTTCACCCAGAATTCACTATGCGGTAAAATCCTAGTTTTCCAAGGAGATCAAATATCCGTTAGTCTCATGCTTTGTTTTTACTTGACATACACAAAAGAAGTATGTTCCTGGACAAGGTGGGCATAAATAATTCCCAAATTATTTTTGCAGAAAAATATAAAAGAATGTACATACTTGGGAGCCAGAAGCCCTCTTCCTACAACTTCATGCACTTGAGTCTAGCTAACAGCTAAGAGGTTGAGTGTACATTGTTTCAGAATAATAGGCAGCAGTGTGTTTTAAGTCAGTGATCCAAATACTGATAATACTGAAGCAAATGAACTACTGTCTTCAATAGAAAATTAAAATTTTAAAAATCGCCTGTTTTGACAATGCCTGAGGCTGTTAAAATTTCATGTGCATTTTCTCTCTTGAAATGATATAAGAAATCTTCAGTTGATAGGATGTTCTAGCATAGGTTCTATTATTAAGCCATGCGAAGAGGCATTGGTAATTATTACCAATTTTATTTTAGGCATCAGTACAGAAAAGCAGCTGGAAGAAGTTCTTTTAAGGCAGTTCTCTCAGTCTTTCCAGACTGATGTCCTACAGATAAAATATAACCATCTTCCCAAAGAAAATGTGTGGGTTTTCAATACCACAAAAGGTCAACCACCCTCACAAAATTAAGTTCTTAGAAGTTCTGCTGTTCTCTATGGGAAAAAAAACACTAAATAATAATAGCATAATGAAGTTAGCTTGGCAACTAGCTTCCAGAAAAGAACTCACTCTCTAAAGAATATGTTAGAGAAAAATCATTAAAATCTCAAAGATGGAGATGCTGATAGGAAACATTCTCAGGGTACTCAGGAAAAATGTGAATTAAAATACATAAAAAGCTATTACATTTTGTCATAGCTCAGATAAAAATTAGGAATACTAGGAGTTAGTATTGGAAAGCTTGAGCATAGCATAATAGCATATAGAAATTTATTTAATAATGACAAATAATTCTAGATGTTTTAACCCCACAGGATCAGATTCTTGCCTGAACAAAAGAACTGAATGGAGAGCAGCTTTCTTGCAACATCTTTAAGGCAAACTGTTCTGGTTTTAGCACTTCCACAAGAGAAACATCTAAGACATATTGGTCTCTGTGTACAATAAAGCCAGACATAAGCCCCATCAAAGAAATACAAAATATACTCCAAACCTGGACGTGCAAAGGGCATCCATGCACAGTGTTGGAGGTAGGCAAACTGCATCACTTTTCTGTAGTTGCCTGCACATCCTTACATGCCTGTTGCAATTCTGTACACCATCAGTACAAGAAGACCAGAAAATTTTATGATGAGAGAGAGCAGAGCTAGGCAGACCACTGCTGGCTGCCTTCTGTTGCATTGCACAATTTATTTATATATATATTAATAAACTCTATTTCTAATAGCGTACATCCCAAAATGCAGGGACAAGAAAAATACAAACATGTAACTAAATACCACAACTTTTCCCACTGTGCTCAAGTAAATCTGGATTATTTTCACATAAATGCGCTGATCAGTAGGATAAGCACTGAATACAAATACATTCTGAATACAAATACATGCTGATTTGAATTTGGGTTTGGTTTGGTTTTTTAGAAGGAAAGATCATGTTACCACGTTTCAAACAAAGATGATGCCATATACTTTAACCAGATGAACGGAAATGCTGAGAAGCTAAACCACCAGTCAAAATTTTAAATACGTATTCTTTTAGGAGAAAAGATGACACGAGGAGAAAAGAGTTATCTACCAAGAAGGTTTTCTTTGTTAATCTTGCACTTTGTTAACATCTTAACCAAGGCAACAGATTCAGGGCTCCCATTCTAGTAAAGCTATTTAACTTTCACAACTTGTTTTCCCTCTCATCATCATAACCCTATGTCATTCATCTCACCTTAAATTCTAAATACAAATAATGTAATTACTGAAGAAAAATTACAGTGCATGTAAGAGGCCTTTGCAGATATTTATAAGCAAGTTAACTAGAAGAGAGAGTTGGGGTTGAAACATGCAGTCCAACCTGCCTCTAACTCATGGGTTGACCTTGGGAAGTTGCAAAACAATGACAATATCCCTCCTACCTGGCCTGACCTGGCATTTCTTTTTAATATTAAGATTGACCCTGGCTCTGACTGGGGTCTGGACCAGATGATGGCAGAGGTCCAGTCCAGCTACATTGTATTGATTCCATACTGTACTGTTTAGTGCTTTTCAACGTTTTTAAAACTTTCATAGCTTGCTCACAACACTCCTTTCAACAAAACCAAACCAAAACCAAACCAACTTATCCAAAATATCACAATAGATTTACAATAAAGGTGGAAGACAAAACCAGACGTTCTGAGACCTGGAACTTCAATTTTTTGTCATAAATTTATTTCTTCCTTCTCACTCCACCTTGCTTTAGTGCCTCCACCTTTAATCTAAATTTGTATTCTGAAACTATGGGTTTAAGTGCATTTGCAAAGCACTTCAAAAGTGAAATGTAACTACTAGAAGTGATTTCATAATTTAAAAATATCTATTAAAATTTTAATACATGGCATTTTTCATTTATCTTTATTCCAGTAAATATTTGTTCAAAAATATGCAGCAAGAGTGCTAAATGAAAGATGTTACAGGGCAGTCTCTATACAACATACAGAAGAAACTAGAAACAGTGTAAATACTGAAAAAAGTGTTTCCATCTGTCATTCAAAACAAACTTCATACACAAATAACAACTATACAGACCTCCACACCCTCTTGGATCATTATGTGGGTATCAAATTTGACTCCAGTTCTGTACTTCCAGCCCTCTGGGACAAAGCAGAAACATCTGCCTTTATTTCAGCTGCCAGTCTAACAGTAAGTTTTAAGATAAATCACCATCTATGAATAATTAATACTGCTTTCTCAGTTAGATTTATGATTATTAAGTCATTATTTGTTTATTTTCACTGATGATTACTCTGTTTTCCCTTCTTGCATTTAGTCATACAACTCTGGAGAAAAATGAAACTTCAGATAATTTTCAAATTCTGGTTAGAAGTGATCAGTCAATTCTTAAGATTTTTGTATTTTAAAATATCTAGCTGAATAGGTGTACGCATCAAAGGATATTCTACAATGGGGTTTCATATGCAGAGAACCAGCCTTGGATTATAAAGTGCCCCAGCAGTGGAAGGTCTTAAGGTTGGTACGCTGAAGCCCAGAAAGAAGGGCATTGGTCGTAAGGCACAATTTGTAATGAGGATCACATAAAGAAGGGTTGGGATAGGGATGAAGGAGATTCTACTTCCTTAGCAAACTATTTCCTCTCTCTTTTGGGGAACAGACAATCTGAGTCTGCAGTTCTCAAAGCAATCAAGGCAATCTTCCCACCAGCCATTCAAATCACTAACGCTACAGAAAACTATCTGCATTTCTCATCGGGTTTGTCTTCTGTCGGACTGGTGTGTTAAATCAGCGCAGGGAAGTCTGGCAAGAGGCAAAGCTGGAACAAATTAGGTAGTAAAAGTGCACAAAGTAATTGAGGAAATAATCTGGAGGAAGACTTGGCAGTGAGGGGAGAAAACTGTTTTCAGAGAGATCAACTCCTTAATTTGACTTACCCGGCAGCTATACAAACACTAGAGACAAAACCCAGTACGCAACCGGGAAGAGGGGAATGCGCAAATACTCCCTTGTAGCAGCCCTCATCTTAGGTCAATTAAAAATCCTCCTCAAACTCCACTTGAGGAAGGAGAAGGAAAGCAGTGGGCTGCAGGATCAGGTGGACACTAGGAATTTGACATTCCATCTGAAGTTCCTCTGAGCCTTGACACTGAACTGGGCTTGGAATAAACTGAGCATAGATTTCTGGATGCTCTACCTGCAATTAAAAATAAAACCTCTTCCTAGAGGTGGTTTCTTGCAATTCCAGGATGAGGAAGGTCTTTGGACAGAAATATTGCTGAGATACTGAGGAGGATATTTGGAAGTCTTCATGTGCAGAAGGACATAAGTCTAATGCCACCTCATTGCCAAGCCAGTAGCAGCTAAAGGGAGTAACAAAAAAAGATTTGCTAAACAGCCAAATTACAAGTGAAAGGACTACTCTGACACACTGATGTGTAAATAAAGATACTGGAAGTAATTCAGTGTAGAAAAACATTTGCTTTGCTTATTAATCAGGGATATTGCCAGAAGCAAAATATAGTCCCATAGTTTTAGTTTAATTTCAAAACTGTTGTGAAAGTCACACATTATTAAACCCTGAATAGGAGACACTGTTCTGACCAATCATTTTCTAAGCTTTATTCACCATCATTCATTCCTAGTGCATTTTAAGCCAGTATCGTAAATGAGTCATTCACTGGTTAAACCGGGAGGCTGCGAGACTGAGCTTCCCACTATATTACTGTCTTATTTTGTAGCCTGAGGCAAAGTAATGATCTTTTCTCAGTCTGTCTATATGTAATATGCACATTATGCTTCTTACAGGGATATGATTTGCTCACTGATGATAAGAAACATTCCAGTGTTCTCAGAAAAATAGCATCATAAATTCACAAGAGGTAAGCAACAGAGTGAAAACAACTGTCTTCTCATACCAGTGCAGTCGGACAATTTAAAAGTTACAGCAAACTTTTTACCTAGAGATATACCATTCCCCAGTATCAAGCTCTCCAAGTTTGGTGTTTTTTTTTTAAAAAAAAAAAAAAGAGCAGCTTCCCAAATCAGCTTCCAGCCTTATAAACATAATGTTGGCCAGAAGAGAAAAGCCAGAAGTTCATCCTGCCCTCAGAGAAAGATACCCATTTGACTGTTTCAGGACTTCTAATCTGGAGCCAGAAGGGATGAGATCTTCCACGTCATCCCACGAAACCTGAGAGACAATGGGAACAGCAAGACTTGAGCTGTGTCAGCTCAGGAGGACAACACGAGCCAAGAAAAATGAAGGAGATACTGGAGAGCATATTAGCACAAGCTGAGTGGGAAAGCTGACGTGGGAGAAGGAGTTCAGGGAAGGAACCAGATAAAATGGTGAAGATAGGATTTGCTTCTGCGGTTAAACAGACTTGCTCATTTATTTTATCAAAATGCCACCAGAGCCTTGGTTGGTGATGCAGTTGCAGAGACTGATAATGACATGTTTCTTCAGATATGCACAGTACGAAAGAGGAGCTCTAGCAGTTTTGCAGGAGAATTTTGCAACATTTTCTTCTGGGAACTAGTTAGAAACTTGAGCTATCAAAGAGGCTATCTGCTTACGTAGTCATGTTTCTAGCTTGTACTTTGCTTTGTTCTTAGATGCAATGCATGATGTCCAAATTAGACATCTTCTCAGGCTTTGGCTCCCCCACATCATACCTACACCCTCCTTCCATGTTTTTAAAAATCAGTTTGGGTTATTCATTGTAGAGTTCCTAGACTCAGAGTTATTGGGTGAAAAGGCAAAATTATTCTTTCATCTTCAACTTTTACTCCCTAGGAACAGATTGATTATTTTAGAAGTCGCATGTACTCTTTGACGTATTCCCTTCAGAAGTGTCGAGGAATGGTTTGGAAGGAATTTTTTTGGCCTACTGTAATGCAATTTGGCAGAAACATGTTTTTTCCCTGATGAGGTCTCAGCTTATTTATCTATGTTTATGTTGAACATAACACAGAGAAATTCTGTGAAGTAACAAAACGAATATATGTTTCTACGTAGTTATTTAGACCTCTGTACAGAACAAGCCTGTAGGTGTATTTATGCAGCAAACAAATTATATATGTGGGCAGGCAATAGAAGCAGTACCTTTTATCACATCTTATCTACATTTCCAGCATGTCAACAGCACAGAAGTCAGAATCTTGAACAAAGAGGAAGGTTTTGCACTGAGACCTAGCCATTTAATTGACAACAAGAACAGCAAAGTTTATTTCCAGAAATGTTTTACCATTAAGTATCCCAATTTAGATTTTGTTAACATAAATTGCACTGGATCCTAAATGCTGAAGTGCTATATAGAAAGAGATGCAGTCAGACAAGGCTACTATAGCTCTTAATTCCTTACAAATCTTGAATGGTACCCAACCACAAGCAGGAAACCACAGCAAAAATGTGTCTTAAGACTCTTCCAGAGATTCATGAGAGCTTTAAACAGACAATAAAACAAGTCAGCAGTTACACTTACCATCCACTAGCAGCAAGTCACTAGTAACACATAAAATACATCCATTTAACAAAGAGGACTGCAATCACAAGTCATCCTAGCTTTGTATTATGGAGACAGCATTAGCATCGACAAGACTCCCAAAATGAGAAAATTTAAAGGACAGGACAATTAAAATGTTAGCCGCCGCCTGAAGCTTTATTTGCAAAAGTGTTCTCAACATTGCTACTATCAAACAACTGCTGCTTCAGAGTGAAACGTTAAGACCTAGTACTTTGTTTTAATTTGAACTGGATCTACAGCATAGGCTCTGTACATACAATAAACTGAAGTCACAGATTAGCTCAAGTAGATAAACTCAACTCTCCAGATACTGCTCTGTACTAGCCAGAAAAGTGCAGTTGAAATGATGAGATTCTCTGATGTGCATACAGGTTTGCACAGGTCTCCACACATCTCTCAGTGCGAGTCAATCTTTCTCTAATAACTATCCTTGTATTTCAGTTGTTGTGAGGAGACTTAAACTGAGCTGTGTCAGGAATCGTTAATCCTTTTATATAGTAACCAGGAGCCAAATACATTTTGTGATGACAGATTGCAAATAAAAGGACTTGCAGGGCCATCAAATGTGCTCGGGGCATAGCTACAAAATGCAGCATACGTATATGAGGTCAGAACTAGGTCACATTTCCATAATTCATAAAATTTTCCAACTTTCAAATTAGATGCAATCACACAATAAATCTCAAAACATGACAGTAAGATAAAAATTCCCCTTGGTTAACAAACAAATCAAGAAAAGAATATAAAAGTCTCAGATACAGCAGAAAGGAGAAGAGATAAAACCTCTCTCACAAAAAACATTTTCAGAGAACAGTAATTACAGGCAAGTATTTTTGTCTTCACTACAGATACAGCTTTGACATTTCCACTCTCTCATGGAAACTATGTATTTAAAGTGAAAATATGAAACCAGTAAAAGGCAACTGTCAATTGCTGCATGTTCGTTGAATCTCTGTCAATAAAGGCCAGCATGTCTACTTTGCAATTATTTTTAACCTATCTCTGCACATGGAAGAGATCCAGGGGAGAATTTAATGAAAACAAAGTGTTTTAGTAAGTCACTTGCATTGAATTTTACAAATTTACAACAAAGTTGAATGTCAATAGATACCAAAATTTACCAGTTGTCAACTTCATGTCAATGCATGACCAAGCCGGAACGTTAGCGCATTAGACTCCAAAAGAGCTGCCTTTGTTTTTACTAACCAAAGCCACCAATGGCAAAAATAAGAAAAACCCCTTCGTTTCTCCCAAGAATGCTTGGCTAATAAAGCAAATTAGGTAGTATGTGAACAGCTAACTGTAAAAAAAAGCAACTAAAAACGAAAAGATGTCATAGTGATTGCAAAATTGCAACAAAGACACCACCATTAAAGTAATTAAAGCTGGTCTAAGCCCAAATAAGAATTAAATAGTCTAAGAAAGCAAGAGAGAATGCAGCACAGAGAGCAAATCTACATGGGATTTCACAGGACTAGCAAATACAAAAAGCATCAAGATTAACTACGGAAGTTGAGGAAAACTAGATTATACATCAGGATTTCCACAATACTTTAGTAGCTAGAACAGCAAAATCATATGAATTTTCACACAACATATCAACAATTGATTTAATAACTCTTTTATCAGTCTGTGACGTAGAACTTAGGGGTTTTTTCCCTCACAAACACCATGACTACTTCTGCAGGCCATGAAAGCTATAAACAAATAACTTACTAATTTGCAGTTAAGATCATGGATTATGAGATTATGTAATTTTTTATCATATTCTCTGCTGATTCCTTCTGTAGTCTAGCAGTTATAGAAAGAAACAAAAACGATCCTGAATTCTTTCTTTTGAAAGAAATCTTTGTGCCACCACCAAAATCCCAGGAATTTCCAGTTCTCCCACTAAGTTAAATCCATCGCTGATGTTTGTAAGGCTTCTCTTTCATTATGAAAGTGTGTATATATACACATATCATGAAGTGAAGAACTCAGAATAAATTCCACCATTCCATATACTATGTGCATATCTTACATATGAGCAACAACCTCCCAAGTCAGCCTTAAGCCCCAGGTACTATCCTTCTTTTTATAAGTCAGTCATGCATATTTGAAGATAACAAATCAATAAAAAGAAAAAAAAAACCTGGCACCACAGGCCCTGAATTTATGAAGAGCAGATACCAACGTAGGTTTAAAGAGTTAGAACAGGGATGGGCTAAGCCTTTTGAATGGCACCAGGACAGCTTCTGACAGCCCCTTCTTAGGACGTTCTCTTCCACATGAAGACTGGCTGGTCACACAGGTTTCCTCCTGTGTAACTGAGCCTCTCTCCACCTATCATCCCTGTTCCTCACAGCCTTCCTCAGACTTGTTGCTGTGTTTCATGAAATGGTAAGCTAAATTAAGAGCTCACCACCTCAGCAGGGAGGAGAAGAAGCTGGGCTCCCTCCTGTCCTCTTCTGCCCACCCCTGGCTCCTCACATGAGCCAGCTGCTCCTTTGCCCCAGCACTCACCGCCCCTGTTACAAGGCATACTGATTCAACTACCTAACCCACCCCCCGGCACCCGCAAAAGATAAACTACTATTCGTTTTTTTCTGGGGTTGGTTTTTTTTTTTTTTCTGCTGTTTTAGTGAGGTGAACTGAGTCACTGTGCCACAAAGTGACAGAGCCAGAAACACACGAGTTTCTTTCTTGTAAGAGTGAGAGATGAGAGATGAGACATAGTGGGACTAAACAACTTCTGTCGGTTTTGATAGGAACCAGCCATTAATGTCTTCTCTTTTCATAAAGCCATACCCTCCCTTTCTCCGTCATTCCCTTCAGCCAATACCCATTTACCTAAATCTCATCCAATTAAAAAAACAAAAATAACTGTAGAATCAAGATCTCATCAGTTTCTCCAATTCTTTTTTTTACAGTCCTTCAATTTTTGGTATATTTCTGTATGAGATCCTGAGGACAGGAGCTGTCTATTAACATGAGCTCACTCTGTGCTGCTGCCTGGCATGATTCTAGGAGACAGAACAACCTCACAGTTATAACCACATGGACTAAGTCAAATACTGCCTATAGAGAAAGCTTGGAAAAGATAGTGTTAAAAACTAGTTTGGGTACACAGAAAGAGTAGAATTAAAATAACTTCCTGATATGAAGGAACCTGTTTTAAAAGGTACGTGATAATGGACTCCATGTGTCAGAAGATGAGAACAACCTCCAGCAGCAAGACCTCGAAGAAATTCTTAGAGACGTACAATTAATTTCATTATACCCTGAGAAGAAAGTGTATCTATCAGTGTATTATTTTACTCATACTTTTCCTATGCTACATAATGTTTGGTGAATAAAAAGGGTTACATAGCAGCTTATTATTATTAAAATATGATGACAGTGCCTGTGTCTCCCCAAGCAGCACAAAACTCCAGACTCGTACCCTCTGAAAAATCTTTCCATTTTTATAAGCCATCTGTCAACAGGCCATTTCTTCTTCTGCCTTTCCTTTGATCATCCAGCCCTAATTTTCTCAATGTGGCAATTAATCTCTTTTCCCCGATTTTTATATAAAGATATTAGAAAACCCTCTGAAGCCTCCACATTGTACACTCAGCTAATATATGCAGCCTTGTATTCCTATAATTATCCCTTTTTTCCCCTCTTTTCTCCCTTCTCCCTTTTTCATATCATCCATCATATCCTGTTTCAATAGGACCACACGATCTTTTTGTGCTTGCTGAGTACCTATCCAGTGTGCTACAAGCTGTCCTGTAGCAGATATAATCACCACCACCCACAATTCTGTTCCTCAAATTACCAGTAGAGATCTCCAGGCTCTTTTTTCTTTGGCAAACTAAACGTTGATATTATGTCTTCCGTTCATGCAGTACGTTGCGAAGAAAATGAATGGTGTAGATGTCAGGCAGAATAGTGTGTACTTAAAATTCTTCGCTATTTCAGCAGATTGCCTTTTGCTTGCATTAGGTCTTATCCCCTTTAATAAAAAACCTTCCTAGAATGAATCTTTTGACGAATACGTATTGAGATAGTCTTTGGGAAAATAAAATCATTCACTTAAGGAGAAGTAGAACATTTCATGTGATTGGATACATCATCCTTCCCCGAGTATTCATTTCATGCACAAAATCCTTTTGATGCTTTATACCTTTAGTGTCACAATAAAGAAATCTTCTTATTACTGAAGAACGATAAGAGAGTAAACAGCAGCTGTGTGATAGCACTGATGTAGCAGAACATATCCCCACGAGGATTCTTGACCTTTCAGCCTCGGTTTTCAATGCTGCAGCTAAAAATATCTTTTCTCCACTGACAAACATTACAGCTACATGCTGCAGAATAGCAATGAGCAGCTTTATGCTCTAATGGCTTTACTATAAATAGAATCTCTTCAATGCTAAAAGCTCTTCATTAAAAGGATTAGTGACTACAACACACAACAGGAACAAACGATACCAAACCTCAGGCTTTGTAGCACAAACTGATTTTAAATTTACTAGATTTAGGATTTCCAAACTGTGTAATTTAGTGAGTAAAGCAAAAGGAAAAAGAACTCCCTCCTCCCCATGCAACATTTTGGAGAGCTGTCTTTGATATAAAATTAATAGTTTGAGGAATCGGCTTCCTAGTATTCTCATTTTCTCCAGTTCAATGCCAAATTGACTGTATAATGCAATGTCAAAATGAAGTACAAAGTCACAACAAAACTGATGTCAGTACTTGAGCATAATAAATGATCAGTTATCTGCTACTGCAGAAAAATTTTCTGTCCTGCCCGGTTTAAGATAGGGACGCAAATTCTCACAAGGCTAGGCTGCAGCTCTGCAACACTCAGCTATATTGCAATAAGAGTCACTCTCAGTGACTGAACTAGGAGGGTGACAAAGGCAGGGACGACAGGGAGACAAGTGGAATGGGAATCCTACTCACCATTTCAGGATAAACACTTCATAAAGCCACCATTAGGACGTTACTTTGAGATACATTGGCAAATATACCATTAGACTGATGTCTCACAAATACTGTGCCACAGGAAAAAGACCGGAGACAAGACGTAAGCTAAAGCAGAAATAAGTAAGGCACATTTTCTAAGTGATGAGTTATCCTAACATAGCAACAGCGAAAGACTGACTAAGAAGCCAGAAACTTTGAAGATAAATATTACCTGCCAAACACGAGATAAATTGACCATCTACAAATATCAGAAATAACAAGCTTGCCGAGTACCCTGTTAACAAAACCATGTCTGAAGCATTCAAAGATTTTTAAACTTCCCTGATAAAAATTGTCGTGTATGTGCAGTCAATCAATGAAATGCAATCCCCTCCAAGACTAATCGTATTTGAAGACACACAGTAACCCTGCACATCCACTGTGAAAGGAAACTATTTCATTCTCAGATGCAGTTTACTTGCTCCCATCTTAGCCTGGACTACCAATCCGTCTTTCAACGAACTATGCCTACAATTAGCAGTGCTTACAATTAGCCTTATAAATGGGCTAGTACATATTCTAAGTACTAGTCAGCCCTGGGCCCATACAAGCAAGACTTCAGCCTCTAACAGATGGATATTTCTTGCAGCACCTTGGTATATATGTGAAAATGTTATTCAAAAATACTCCAAAAAACACCACCATAAAAAAAAGTGATCAGAGAATATGTACTGAAACACCAGAGGGTATATCAAGCTTTCAAACCACTGAGGTTCTTAAGGGATCATCTGTCGATGGATCCATTCTATGTTTTTAATTGACAAAACAGCGCACCACTTGATTGCCCATCAATGGATTCCACTTATGGTCCTTTGACTTTTTTTTCTGTGTGTTCTCCAATTATGTTTTTGCTTCACCATTTTTAACTTGTTTGAACTAAAGCAGATGTGGTAAGTTAATTAATTTTTTTTTTTTTAAAAAAGCATAGTTTTGATTAGTTGAAACTAATGGCACATTTAACTATATTATGGGGTTTCCTCTTTTATATTTGTTTATTGTTAGAGAACAGAAATTTTATCAAACATAAACCAAGTTTACATTACCAAAATAACTAAGGATGGCTTTTTCCCCTCTGACATTTAGACAAATGGCAAATTTTGATTCCCTGCAAAAATTGCTAATATGCAGAACTACATACTTTTTCATTTTAAATTAGAGGATTTGCTACTAACATGCCATATGCTGCGTGATATGTTTAACAGAATGTTACACTTCTAATTGCATACCAATCAAGGGCTCATATTTTCCAACAATTAGCAGGGTAAAGTATAAATTTCCTAGTGTCGTTGGTGCTTTCAGGCATCCAACAGAGCCTACAATATTTTAATCCACATGTCTTCAAAATCACAAACATGATTTGGCTTCAGTAAGAGACCTCCACACACAGGAGACTGAAAAGGAGAGGATAGGGAGAGAGGAGAATGAAAGATGCATTTCTACTCAGAGCACCATCCTTTTAACTTCCCAGGATTTCCCATAAAAGTTCTAAGATATTTGACCCCAGAAATAGAGTAGACATCTCAGGTGGGGTTTTTTTTGGGGGGGGGGCTGGGGTTTGGGTTTTTGGGGGGTGGTAGTGGCAATCAATGTGTATCTATTTATAACGCCTTGACCTTCCATAATGAGGTTTCTCGGCTAACAGGAGTTGAAAGGAATATGCAGCTATTTCTGACATCTTAAGGATCTTATAGAATGAGCTTATCTGAATATTTGAAAATCATTCAGTTTCACGGGTAAACCCAAGAAACTAAATATTCTATATTCTTGCCAATTATAGCTAGTTTGAATGGGGTGTGGGAACGGAAAAATCGGGAAACAGCTCTACAGGTAGATCTCGGTAACTTCCACTTTCTTAGGCAGTAGAAGGTATCCAATCCTGATTTTCACCATACAGCTTTAGAAAGTTTCAAAGACATTTTATGCTGACATTACCTTGCTTTTTATTTGTGTCTATTAACTTACTTGCTGATATTCAGATTTCACTAACAAGTGATGAGTCTTCCCATCATATCATTTATTATTTATGATGGAGCAGGAGTGAGCTACTTAATGAATAGCAAGATGACTCCGATTCATTTTAATCCCTGTTTCAAAATAGAGAGAATTCCAAATGAATTTTCACCTAGACATTATTACATATGAGTAAAATTTTACTGAGCAAAATATTCACTTGTGTTTATTTCAGTGTTTGCAAACTTTAATAAATTAACTTTACCATCAGAATATGAAGTAATGACAATTAAAGACTGCACACAAAGATATGCATATCTCACTGCATATAACGATAGTTTTAATTTGCTATTAATTGCCATATACCGTGTACTCAAATTTAATTTCTCGTGAAATGGTCAGGGCGATTCCATTTCAGCACTGAAAAGATATGAACCTGCACTTACATCTCCTGTTTCTTCGGTGTTATCTCAGAGCTCAGAAAAGCCCTTCATACAGTCTCCTCTCCAGATTTTAGCACATCAGGAAAAGCATAGGAGTCATCACTACAGTATTTCAGTTTAAAGCTTCTTCCCAAAAGCAGTGCAAAGACTTTATTGCTGCAAGTTTGGGTATAAATAGTACTATCCAACAGAACTACCCCATGGTATCCAAAAGACTGGCGTACTGGGAATATGCATGTTGTTAGTGTGAACTTTCATGAAAAATGAAAATAACAGAACAATCAAGGGTCACATTTGGAATCTGTGCAACTGAGAAACATCCACTATCCCATATAGAATACAGTGAGTTTCTAATTAGAAGAGTAATCTATAATGTGAGATAACTGAAAGCACAGACAACGTGCTTCAAAGATCCACTGGAGCAACATTTTAGTATCTACAGACAATGAGATCTGAATAAAATGCAGTTCCTGGGCTAAATGAAATCTCCAGTTTTCTGTAATGCTTTGGTCCCTTCATCTTTAAATTTAGACATATAACAATTTTCTGCCAACTTCATACCACCGAACTATCCAACTTAATTTGACTAAAGGTTTGCTGACTATTATGGCATGCTGTATGGCAAACAAACAGCTCCACAGACTGAAACTCCAGATGAAAGATAGAGGTAAACGCCATCTGTGATATTTTACACAAATTAGGTAACACTACTGGATTATTACCAAGTTGCCAGTGCCAATGTAATACAAAAGATACTTTAAAAGAGAACAAGAAGGATTAAGAATGATGCTATACTGTATGTCAGAGTTGTTCTTAATCTCACACAATACATTGCCTAAGAAACAATTTATAACAAGAACAGCAGGAAACCTGTGAAGGTTAGCTCTGCATGATGAACAAGTAGTTGGATTTTTTCACTCTCAGAATAACAGAATTTCATTGTCTGCCACTGTGCCTTTGAAGAACAGCTTCCAGATTATCATCACCAACCTCTATTACAAGCTGCCTCCCCTATCAGGCATGTATCGCTACATGTCACAGTCCCGGTTTGCCTCTGCTCATTTTTACTTGACTGAATTATGCACAGGTTTCTGAACAGACCTCCTGTACCACAGCCATGTACTGTGACAGCTAGAAAACCAAAACGATTTCTCATAAGCAAGCAATCCTGTATTGTCTCATTTTCATTCCTTGCCTTGTGTCATTATTGCATATTTTTTACCTTTGTGTAGTAAGCGTAGGCCCAGCTTCACCCCTTCCCTCCCGACTCGTGTCCCCCCAAGGGACGGTGCAGGGGCTGGGGCCGGGGGTTGCGGTGGGTCCCCCCCAGGCCCTCTGGGCCGCTCCTCCCTCCTCCCACGTCTCCCTGCTCCAGCGCGGGCCCTTCCCCGGGCTGCAGTCCTTCAGGGACAACCTGCTCCCGCCCGGGCTCTCCACGGCCGCAGCTCCTGCAGGAAATATCCCCCTGCTGCGGCCCCTGTGGGGCCCTCCCCGGGCTGCAGGGGGGGTCTCTGCTCCAGCGGGGTCTCTCCAGGGCTGCAGGGGATCCCTGCTGCGGGCCTGCACCGCCTCCCGCCCTCCTCCTTCTCCTCCTCTTCCTCCTCTTCCTCCTCCTCCTCCTCCTCTTCCTCCTCCTCCTCCTGCTGCTCCCTCCTCGGCTCCCTCCTCCTCCTCCTCTGCCTGTGCCGCCTTCGGCCCTTTCTGGAACCTGTTTTCCCCCATCTTGGCTGAGGGGCTCAGCTGTGTCCTGCGGTGGGGCTGTTGGGGCCGGCTGGGACCGGCTGGAACCGGCTGTGTCCGGCACGGGGCAGCCCCGGCCTCTCCTCACAGAGGCAACACCTGGGCATGGACGCCCCATACATTTTGACTTCCAAGATTTTGCACGTGCATGTGGTGAAAACCGTAATTACGGTGTAATGAAAACTAAACTAAATTTGAAATTCATCTGTATATCTGGGTTTCTTACCCATTGTTGAATTTCCAGCTAGCACACCAAAGGATACTACAAAAAACACATCTTTGATTCTACATTCGTAAGGGCAATACAAGTCACCTGGATAGACAAATGCCAGTTTGTCATTCAGAATGCAAGCCTAGATAATGGGAAAAAAAGCTGCTATATATCTGACCATTTAGTGATCGAGCTGCAGGCATCAATCCAATTCTTACTAGACAGCTACCCAGGGGCAGGGCTTACAGCCACAAATGGACAGTTTTCTCAGCATCAGGGCAAATGACAGCAGGAAGGAGCCTTTTCTTCAGAAAGCATCTTCTATAGCAACATCATCAGCACAGCCAGGGGAATGTCACAGACCTGGTGAATACGACAACATTCCAGCTGTTCGGAGAAATGACTCCCAAAGTCATATGAAGCATCTTCCTTAGCATTTGCTAAGAAAGACTTTAAGTGATGAAAAAAACTAATAACACAGGAATTTCATATCAACGGACAAAGTGTACTCCATTTGAAATATTATAGATGCTTCTTCACAATATGACATTAATCTCTGACAGAAATAAGGCCTGATACTACTTTACTACACTATTGGTCATGGTGTTGAGTACCTGAAACTTGAACTTTTATCAAATTAAATTCTGAAAGTTTTGGTGGTTTAATTATTTTGTATTTACTCAGAGCTATTACATTATTATCCACCTTAAACATTCAAGATCCTGCCAGAGATAGACAGACAGTAGCAACTTGCTAAACACTTTGCTGTAGCCAGATACCAACAAAATTCACATTGGTCTTAATACATACACTTTGATATAAGCCAGAAAATTCAATAAGCTGGATTTACTCCGTCATTGCCTGTTTCAAACTTAGGTTTGTGAGAAAGGCAATGTTGATTTCAATAGCCTACATCATGTAGTGTGAATTACTAATATTCACTATAATTTTGGTGATTAATAAAAGGCAATAGATAGTCTTGAAAATGAAAGCACAGATTTACTTTATTAAGGCAGAGATCATTAAGGATCCGTGTCAGGAATAATGCTACTGAAGATCTAGACTTGTCATGCAGATCTAAGAAAACAAAAAACACACTTTACAACAGCCACAGACAAAGGCTACTGAGATAATTGTGGGGTGGGCAATAAAAAAACCCCCTATGCTATCAAGAATACTCAGAGAGGTAGTCATGACTGCTGTCTTGAAATGTACAAAAGAAGGAGCAAGAGTAAAAAAGGCAAACATCAGAGACTGAGAAAAGCTATTTAAACTAAAGAACAATATTGACATGAGAACAAAAGGGCTGGAAATGAGTCACAAATAAATTTAATCTTGAAATTCCTATTCGCAGCAAGGTTCTCAGATGGAGCTCAGTAAGTTTACAAAAGGCTCCCCAAACAAAATTATATTGAGACACCTTCTGCAATCTACTTCTGAATTAAATAACATAAAGATGTATATTTCATGTTATGAGATTAATTTAAAACAATATGCGGACAATACAAATCACTATCTATTAAGTACCCATAAACAGAAGTAATTTCTTTCAAATACAGCCTAACTGTTTAACAAAAAATAGTTCATAAATATCGAATAGTGAGCACATTGCTGATTAATACCTTCATTAGGAACAGATGTTAGAGTAACTCACTGGTTGCTCCCGCAAGTTATACAAAATTATAGTCGCTAGGAAACCAGAAGAGGTCATTTTGTCTCTTTAACAAGCAAAGTTCAGGATGTTCACTCCAACTGACAGCTGTTCACTGATCTTATTTTCATCCAAATCTCAAAACTTAAGATTACATTTCTCACTCATTTTTCATTTTCTTTTGTTTCACTACCACTGTTTGGCTATCTCATTAGTGAGAGAAACCTGCATATTTTCTTTCTGGTAGTGAAGCATATATGGGAAAAACTGTGACAGTAAAGCAAGAGGTGAGGCAGTTATTGGGAGTTAAATGCCATCAAGCCCACTAGGCAGGACAGTGGGGGCACCCATCCCTGTGGGGTCAGCTCCCATTTTGGGGGGTTTACACATGGTCCTAAAGTTCTGGGCAGAATTAAGGTGCTACAAATATACCTCATTTCAAACAAGGGCTCTGAATCCATGTGGCCTAACGTATAGGTGCAAAATCATGTTTACCCAGTCTACCGGTCTGAGCTATGAGTAAGGCAAAGCCCAAGCCAAGCAGCCCTGCCAGAGCTGAGCTGCTGATCCCCCCACTCAGCAGTGCTCCAGCTGGAGACTGGAGCTCGTGCGCAGCATAAAACCAACTCTGAGACTTCATGTCCCACTAAAACAAATTTACTAAATGCTCCCACAGCTGGGAGTGCTGTTGGAAGATTTCCAACCAGAACCATTCAGAGCTGGTGGCACCCACTTCTGTTCTGAAGTTTCTGATTTATGGTCTCCAACACTTTTAGTACCTGGGTTTTTCCTTTAGCTTGAACACTCCAACCCCATCATTCACTCAGACAACTGACAGTTGACTGTCTGTCAAAGCACAGAAATGTAATTATCCCTTAACACTTCTTTTAATTATTGACGATTGCTGCTGCTGCTTTTTTTTCCTTCCTGAAGTTTTCACATGAGGCAACCAATTATTTCTCTCTGTGTAATTCCAGACACTGCAGAGACATTTTACCCTTTCCATATACTACTAACATTTTTAATTAAGATCCTTCCTTATTTCATCTCTTGTGTCTGGCCTTGATATAAAGTTCTGTAACAGCTCTGTATATGCCTAATATTATTGAGCCACAACTTTATATGATACTATACAAAATATAATGAGTAACAGAAAACAACTCAGGTATCTTCTGATGAAAGCCCTTTTGTACAAAGCCATCCTACAGAACACATTTGCTCAGCTCCTCTTTTATATCTTAAGATGCAAAAAAAGTAGCCCTTCTCCTTCTGTAACTTTTTCTAATGTATCCATAGGTAATCAGAAATGTTATTAAAGTGAGCCTGAATTTCTGCCTAATAAGGAAACAGATACTAAAATAAAAACTCTAAGTTCACTACTGAGTATACAGTATCAATAAGCACACAGAATCACAGCTCAGGAAATATTTTCTGTTTGACTGGCTTCCTTCATAAAATCAAATCAATTAATGACTCAAATCAATCAAATGAAATTAACTTCTTTCTGGCCTAAAACTGTACAACTTTTCTTTTAAAAAAATATTTTACAATTGCTTAATACAAAGGTTTGGGATACAAAATAAAAACAGAAGTAAAATTAAGTTCTGACATTTTTTTACTGAAGAGACAATGGGGAGAAGAAATAGGCTACGAAAAATCACAAAATGGAGAAAAAGGTCTCTTATGCTAAAAAATAGACAATTAGCTGCCAATTTTGAGAGAGGAGAGAGTAAAAAGGAGAAAGGGAGAGAACATGAAATAGAGAGTATTTCAGTCAAAGCTTATATTTCTTCATACAAAACCTTCTGTTCTGGTCTATGCTTGTACTGTCGAGGTTTTGACAGTTGGAAGCTATTAATTTCAGTATTACAAGGCTTATTGAGGTGGATTTATGTTCTTTACAGTCATTAATTCACTTCTGCTTCCTCGATGAAATAAAGGACTAGTTCAGAATGAACACTGAAAATTAAACCAACTTCCCTCCCCTCAAAATATCTGTTTGCCAGAGAACTACTGATGATAGGTAATGCTGGCCTTAACTGATGAGTCAAAACACATGGGGGCAAGGGGGAAATATGTGCAAATACTTGGAAAATTTTGCTTTTAGTAAAATACAAAAATAAAAGGAAAACTTTCCATTTAACTTGTTTAAGTACAAACTTCTTTAAACTACAACAGAGTACTTTGTACTTCTACTGAGAAGATGTAATGGTCCGGTCAAATGACACACTTTATTAGCAAAAAAGAGTCTGATCCAAAGTACAATGTCATCAGTGAAAAGACTGCTTTCATTTACAAAACTCATGGCATTCAGTTCCAAGCATATGCATTATTTTTTCAAGTGAAATAAAACAAAAGCTGAAAAATATCAGAAGCCAGATAAGGGAAGATTCAGCATATGCATTCTGGAATAAGGCCTCCCTTCTTGCTTACTGCCCGAAACCAATTACACATTGAACCTGTCCTACATAGGCTATTCAGAATATTCCTCCGCTACAATTAGCATATTTTCCATTTCTCATTCTCTACACACGTAACTGTACAATTCATTTAATTGCTGGGCAATTAAAATCCTGCCTGATCAAAGCATCTTTCTTGCCTCTCTTGTTAATACATACATCTTCTGATCTTTTTCCCTTTTTTCTTTTTTTAATTGTCCACAAGCTGAATCATATTTTTTAAATTTTTATTCAAATGGTATCTTCTGTGTCCATCAAAGTAATAGAAATCTATTTCTCTGCAGATTCAATGATACTTTTCACCAACTGCTTTACAAGACAGCTTTTTTGTCTTTTCAATCTTCTTCTTTACAATTCTCTCCAGAGCTCTTTTTGAAAGTGTAACCCATTTCCATAATTATTTCGATAGCTTTTCATTTTTTTAATTGGGATGTTCAATTAATCTATTATTCAATTTCCTTCTAACAATACCTAGAAAATTAAGTACCTTGCATAACTGTGTAACAAATTATCATCATTATGGTGTTCCTCAATCACCTGTTATGGCTTAACTGAAATGTCTTAAGCAATATTCCTATAAAGAAGTAAACTATGCACAGCCTTTTTGTTTTTCACTTTAAAAATACAATGGTTTTGTAAATGAAATATTGAAAACAAAGTCACTCACTTACTCAACATAACAAAATGTATTAGGCACATGTGCCTGAATCAAGCTTGAATTAGTCAATTTTCCTGCTACCACAATGTCCTGCTTCTTCTCCTCCTTTTCATATCTGATTAAACACCATTATTTGGTATTTTCCTCTCCGCCAGTATTTCTGCTGTAACACTGTGTTGAAAACCTTAATGGTCTTTAAAAAAATCTAAACTGCATTTATTAACAGACCGTTTCTATTCAGTATGCTTTTATGCCAAAAGTTGCCCTACTTCAGCAACTTTTTTTCCCCTCCTTGAGACCCAGTCCTCTGATGGATTCCTGGAGATCAGTCAACTCTTGATTTTGCTGAATTAAAGAAATGTGTCTCAGAAATACTGAAACTCAAAGCAAGCAAGACTGTACTAGATGTCTAAGTAGTGAACACAGAACTCGCCTGTCATTTACTCAGCTTTTGAGAACTGATCTCATTTTATTCAGTATAGTATCTCTGTAGCATAAACCCAACAATAAGTCTTCATTCCTTGATCACCTCCAAAACTACTTTTTCCTATTCTGGTTTGATTTGAACTCTTTCATAAGAAGTTTCCCAAGGGAAGTTTCATTAGAGACTTCGACAAATGTCACATACACCTTTCTTCATAGCTAAATTACACTGGTAGCTCAGAGTAACACTTAATCAAATCCTTTCCAATCACTTCAGACAGCTGAGCTTCTAGCAGATTTCTGTGTTATTAGTCTCAGAACAGATAACCTTCTTTTCTGGACTACTTTTCATTCATTTCATTTATGGTACTTTGGGCTTTGAGATTGTCAAAATATTATAAGAGATACAGAAAGGGACTTTTGACGAAGACCTGTAGTGACAGAACAAGGGGCAAGGGTTTTAAACTGAAAAATGGTAGGCTTAGATTGGATATAAGGAAGAAGTTCTTTACAATGAGGGTGGTGAGACACTGGAACAGGTTGCCCCAAAAAGCTGTGGGTGCCCTATCACTGGAAATGTTCAAGGTCAGGTTGGATGGGGCTTTGAGCAACCTAATGTAGTGTCCTAGATGTCCCTGCCTATGGCAGGGGTTTGGACTAGATGATCCTTGAAGGTCCCTTCCAACCCAAACCATTCTATGATTCTGTGTAGTAGCATGATCTCTTCTTGGAGAGATGGTCATGTTTATCTTTGAGCCATCAGCATATTGCATCAGTTTATTCCTCCTCCTCATACCTGCTTTCCTTTTTTTCTCTTTTTTTAAGCAAAAATCACTAGTGACTCACATTAGTGAAACTGGTCCTAGACCAATACTTAGATAACTCCATCAGTATTTATTACTCCATTTTCTCTTCCACCTCTTCTCACTGCTTTGTTAGAAATGCTGGACCTGCAGCTTCAGCTGCCAGTTCTTTCAGAAATCTGATACTGAGTGGCACTCCACCCAACCTGTCTCAAGCTACCTGTCTTCACATAAGAGGTTTTGTTAATTTATTTTCACTTGAGGGTGCTCTCTTTATTCTTAGCATCTTATCTTTGAAATCACTACTGGTCTGGTTATGTCCGAAACCCTTTCTCTTCAAGTTTTTCCTTTCAGTTTAGAGTAACCAAGGCTTCGGCAAGAATCAGAAACAACAGCTGATTCAAAACATATCACGCAATAGCATGTTTTGACATGCGAGAACATTATTCGTGTGCCAGATGCCCTAGTTTTATCAAGTTAGTCCATTTTTTCAATGTACTACCCCAGTCCCTTAACACTTCCCAGTAACTAAAGCATGTTGCTTGTTTGACATTGCCAAAATATCCTCCAAAACAGCCCGCACACAAGCTGTTACGATATGAAAGTGTTCCCACCTCTCTTACATCTTAAAAATAAAAATTAAAAACCTGAAGATTTTTCTAAATGGATGAGAGAGGTTGGTTACCTAGTAAAATCCATTTACCACCAGATTGTTTCTCGATTTTGGTCTTCCTATGAATCAGACTGTGATTCTCTACCTTACAGACAGCTTACTCTTGAGATTTTCTGGCTAACACTCTTGGTTTCATCTTTTTAATGATGATAATGGCCAGACTACTGTAATTCTAAAAAAAGAAATAATTAAATAATATTTTAGTTTACTGAATGAACAGAATAACATTCATAATTTTTCTGAAGGGCAGACCTTCATATACCCTGCTGATCTCTCCATATTTCCAAGCTTGTATCTATATAATCTACATGCTCCTGTGGAGGGCCTATGAGGGGTTTGTTTACTAAAAGAGAAAGTAAAACTATTTCCTCACAGCTCCCCATTAAAACTAGTCTTTGAACAAACATCCAAGACAGCCTTGGAATTTCAAATATGGGGGAAGAGCAATATTGTAGGATGCCCTGACTAAAGCAAAACTGTTAACAATGATCATGTCTGCAGAGATCTGACTCTTTTTAACTAGGTTCTTGGGGACAACAAGCTGTCAGGGTGTCAAGGTGGCATCCAAAACACAGGCTTAGAGGTGTCTCATTTCCTCATCTATTCACTAAGAGATACTTTAAAATCTCTTCCTCTGTATTCAGGATGCAGTGATTTGGCACTGCTGCAATCCCTAAGAGTTAATCACATAAATTGTGGAAAGAAAGATTTAATTATGGTCTAAGGTCAGACTGGAAAATGCGAAATAAAATGGGTGAGTAGTTTCAGTAAATAATTTTAAGATCCATGAAATATATAAGCTGTGAAAATTGATTCTGATTTGGTGCTCTCTAAAACATACAATGAATTATAAAGATAATTTATTTTAAAAGTAATGCTTCCATAAGATGTTTGGTGAAACTTAACCAGAGAGAACTTCCAAAAAAGCTGTCAGGAACCACATGCTCATAGAAGACTTCAAAATACTTTTAAATCTACCTCTCCTATTGATTCCAACTACCCATGAGGGACAACATAAAACCACCCTTCAATTTTGAGGTTTTGATTTTTTTCTAAGTACAATATGCCTACATGATGCAGGCAGACACACAATTTATTGTGAACCCACCACAAAATGTGTAACATCCTCTACCTATAAGTAAATAATTAAGACCTTGGTTACTAACCATCACTTTTCTTAGTTATGATCTGGGCAGAATTCAGCAGCAGTGTTGTTAGTTTTCCCTTAAATCACATACTAGAAAATGAAATGCACTGCATTGCAAAAACGTATCCATGATTAATTTAAACATTATAAACTGTCTTGAAATTCATGTTTATGATGAAGGAAGAAGTGAAGAATGAATGAAATGAGTGAATGAAATAAAAGAATGAATGAGAGCAAAAAGCTATTTCTGGACTTTTCCCACAGTGAAGCTTGACAAATATATGTTTCTTAGAATATTACTGAAAATACCATCTTTAGAGTTCATGTATAATCACTGATTTTCAGTTATTCAGTTAGTTTCTGTAAGAGAAAGATAAGTATTTGCCCCATATATTAAAACATTTAGCACTTTTAGGTGTCTACAGTTCTAAATTCCTAAATCAAATTTCTCTAAGAAATCTTCATTCTTACACTTACGAGGATCACGAGGAAAAGATACCTTTACCTTGTGGCTGCAGGCCCTGAAGGAAGTTCAGTTTATTTTGCTTTATGCAGGAGAATTTAAAATAAGTTTCTGTTGTGAAATTTGTGTACAGCATGTAAAGTCTTGGGCACCTTTTGCTTAAGAGGTACTTCTCATTTGAATGTAGGAATATCCTGAGTCCAGCGTATCCCAGGTTCAATCAACAGCCTATTTCAAACTCAGTCTATTTCAAGTTCAATAACAACATTCTGTGCATAGCATTTGTATCTATGATAATTTTGCTATGAAATGCAGAAAAGTACCATCAAACTGATAAGTGTTCGGTCTCAGAATTTTGCTTGCTTGCAAAACTTAGCAACATAAATCAAATAAAGATTGAGAAAATATCGCACAGCCAGCAACTAAAATGCCTCCATCTGATCATTTTCAAATCTAACCACGGAACTTGCACGACATATGCCTTTGAAGAGTCTTGGTTCTCCTCATTAAACTTTGCAGGCTATGTTTCCTTGATTTGATGATATTAATATATTCACCTTAAAACCACATCTATTGCTACATTTGGTTTGTTGCCCAGCAGTAAAAAGAAAATATGTCATAAATTTTAAAGAACACTGAACTTGGTGGTGTTGAGCAAGATTATGTTTTTCAATTACGTGTGATTTACTAACCTGCCTAATAGACAACTTCATTTTACAGAGATGTCCTAAATCTTAAAATCAATTTTAACAACATATTAAGAACTCTCACTCTAGCCTTTGACATATTTTCTTTTTTATGATTCCTCATTTTAAATACTTTTTCCTTCCCCAGTCATTTAATTGTATGAAATCACAACCAACAGTGTTCACTATGAGCCACTTTTTTTCCTCTGACAACCTTCAGAGCTGACTTCTTACCCTCAGACCAAAACTTCAATGCCACTAACATTTAATTCTACTCTTTGCCTTGCATTTAATGAAAAAAAGACAGGATTGTCAAATTTACATGAAAAATTATTTCAATATGCTTTTATAATTTTAGAAATTTAATATTAACTCTAATATGAATTAAACATGCCAAATTTAAAAGGAATTTTGAAGTCCAGCTTTTATAAATTTGAACAAGAGCCAGTCATTTTTTTAATCAAAACCATGTTAAATATTCATTCATGTTTCACTGTGAGCACTTATAATAAAGTAAACCCTTCAATGTAACCATCAATATAGCAAAAGGCTTGAATAATCATAGAATCAATGTTACTGCATAACACTAAGGCAAAAATTTTAGCCAATATATGCAAAGATTATGTTACAATGATGGCTAGTAGTAAAGGGCTCACATTAAAACGCAAGTTACTCAACATACAGAAAAGCAAAACTCAAAGCAAAGCAAGGTTGTGACTACAAACAGTGTGATGACTAAGAGGAAAAAACCATCTGGCTGACACTACAATATTACAATATTTTTTAAGTACCTTCTTATCAATAACATCAAAATATTGGATGCGGCAGGACGAGAAAAGAAAATCTGTAGACTATTGCCTTATTAATTATATATATTAAGATTATAGTTCTCTTGTAGTAGAGATGTTAACAGTCAAAGAATTTTTAACACAGCTTGCATACGTTTATCTCATTATTGGTACTCGTTACAGATCACTACCACTAAAAGAGCTGATTCTTGCAAGAGAGTTAAGGTCAATCACTTCAGAATATCAAGAGGAAAAAAACACAGGGAAGACAGAACTCACATTACATCTTAGATGATTTCAAACACAACACTTTTCCATGCCTATAAGACTTGAATAGGAAATACATTCTGGCACCGAAAGACAATTTAAACTGCGAAAGACAGTATGTCACGTTGTCCAAATACATGTGTACGCACACACACACACTCGATTGTCCAGACATTCCAACAACTCCTTATTATCCCACCTACCAAACTGAAAAAAACCCAATCATTTAATTCCTCCACCATCCCACACATTAATCAAACCAAAATTAGCCTATATTGCCATGGTATACTTTCTGAAGGGACCGCAGTAGCTTTCCTCATGGTGACTGCAGGTAGGGCTACCTGGCTACAACACTGTGAAACCAACTAGCAAAGATTTAACTGCTGAATATTTGAAGTTATGGTTAATTAAAAGAAACTAAAATGTCTCTGTTGTTTTTAATTTTCATTTTTTGTTTTCAAGTGAAATCAGGCATTTAATCAAAATGTCCTTTTCAATAATCTCCACAGTAAGCTACAGCTTCTACATGGACATATTTTTTGTGTTACACAAAATAGATAATAAATTCAATAGTAATTTCAGATTGAGAAAATATTAGACAAAAAAAATAAAGTAGACTTCTGCAAAACCAGTATTTTGTGCCACCAGAACTTTCCAAAAGGAAATATATATAAGTTGCGGCAAACCAAGTATTTGATCTGCCACAGGATCTCCCTTTCCCTGCTTTATTTAATGCAGAAAATTAACAATCAGTCAAGAGATTGTGCTTCAAGAGCATTTGCAGTTATGAGGCAGAGAACACCACAGAGGTTTGGCTGGTGTTAATACATTCTGAAAACTAAAGTAACCGGGATTCTTTAACTGAATTAAGCAACAGCACGAGAAATTACCAACTCCACAGGCAATCCAGATTGTACTGTAAATCAGTGCTATGTTCATGTTTTTCAACTAGTGCATCAAAGTACCTATGAATATCACCATTTAGGCAGAAATACCAGATACGATCCTATGACTCTAAAAGCCTCTTTTGCTAACAAAATAGTGGAATTTGGCATAAAAAGAAAATTAAAAGAAAACCAAGGAAACAGGAAAAGAAAAAAAACTATGGTTTTCATCCTTAAGGCAATCTCCCATGCAAAAGTGCCAAGGGAAAATTTTCAAATACAGAGCCCAGGTTACAAACCTGTTGAAGGTCAATGCCACTCCGCAGAACTAAGATGACTCTCAGGTGACCTGTCTGAGCTCACAACACGCATCTGACACAAACCACTTGTTTTACTGATGAGGTATAGGGCAATCATAGCCAAAGCCAGTTGTACAAGTAAGTGCTACCAAATACTCGAATCCTCTGAAGAACAGAGGCCAGATAAGCATGATTTCAGAGACAGAATATTATGGTTAAAGTTCAACATGTTTACAACAAACAACTTTATACCATTACCAGTTTTAATCTTCTCATCTACAAACAAAGTGCTTACAAGTTTTAACATATGAGTTGAGGATGGTCCACCAGCTTAAAAAAAATCCAAGCATTTAAAAGAGAACACAAATACTAGAGTTTGGGGTCATTTTAGTTTTAATATTTAACACAGACAATAGTGATGGATAATTGTTCCTTAAAATTGGTCCTCTCTAGGTCATCAAATTAATTAAAATAAGGAGTATAAAGTTAAATTTGCTTTAAAAGCAAAAGCTTTCAAAACTATTTTCTGATGAACTGGGAACTTTTTCTAAAACTTGTAACTGGCATACAGGTGTTGGGGATAGAACATCCCACGTTCCAAAGCCTCTGAACAAGCCTTATTAAGAACCTCAGACAGAAGTCACATTACTACGACTCTTCAAAATTAAATTAATTCAATATTTCATTGTTGGAACATCATTCTAAATGCAAAATTAAGAGAATTGATCTTCCCCACTACACAGAGTAACAACATTTTCTGTACCTAAAAAGTTAGTAATGCAAACATCTAGATCGCAATAAGGAATATACCACAAAGTGTATTACAATTCCATATGAAAATATTTTAGAGAAATTACTTTAAAACCACACATTGTCAGGCAAAAGGAAAATTTAAGTAGCAGCCACCTCTCATACAACACAACTAGGACTCCAAATTACAGGGAAAAGTGCATACTCAGGTTTCATATTTACTATCACTGAACAGTGATACTTAATATAAAATAGATTAATTCTACATTTATCTTCAGCTAAGTAAAATATCTAAATGAAAATAAAATTCCTAGCAAATTCTCCTGTATCACAGATTGTCAGTAAATGAAAACATTACCATTCTCCTGCTGCTGAAAATTACAAGCCAGGACATCCTCTAAAAAGATCATCAATAGATTTTGACATTACTCACCCCACTGGAGAGGAGCCAACTGTAGATGCTCCAGGACCAGTTGATTAAGAACGCCTTCCACGCTTGCTTCCCCTTCACGCTTCAAGGAAGGGTAAATTGGAATTAAGGAAAATTTTGTTTCAGAGAGAAGAAAAGCATGTAATACATACAACTTTTATTATTGCAAATCAAAACTGCAAGCTAGAGATTCATCAAAGGTTATTGTTATATATTTGGTTTATTAACCCATGAATTGGCTAACAATAATAATTCGAGCAGTTGATATCATCAGAATGTAAAAATTTAATTCCACTGAGGAGTGTTAAATATGAAGATGCAAAGGTAAAATGTACCTGAACCATTGTAAAACACAAGGGGGAAAAAGTCTGGAAGCTGTAAAAATGCAGAACCATGTGGTGCAGTACCAGAGTTCAAAATGACAAATTAAGAGCAATCTGAAAACAAAAAGGATAAAATTTAATAGGGTAATACAAAACAGAACAAAAGTGGGCTAAGATAGCTTTGAATACCAGCTCAGTGCCAGTTCTGTGAAGGTACAGGGATGTTAGACAATGCAGTGACAGTGTCATTATCGAGGGCAATAATCATACCAGAATCGCACAGGCACATAACCTGCAAGCTTCCCTTTCTACTCACTCCTGTATGAGTTCACTAACAAGCTCATACTGAAATGAGAAAAAATTAGGAAACTGTTCTTACTCTAAGAACAGTGAAGCACTGAAATAAACTGTTCGGAAAAGCAGAATCTCTACTTTTAAAGGGCTTCAAAACAGGTTATACAAGTGCTAAAATAAAAGATAGGCAATATCCAATGTAACACAAAGATAGTATTATCTGTTTAAAGAAATTAATAATAATTTCATGTGATGCATCAATCAAGATAGCATGTATTTGTAACAGGAAGACCACTGGACTTCTTTTTTCTAATTCCCTGACTTCAGAAAGGCACTGAATACAAAGGGCTTGGAAGCACATGCAAATGTCAGCACCATCTTGTATTTGGCCAAAGCTGCATTCAGTGGCTTTGGTGCAATTTTGTACAAGAAGCCCCTATCTCGGCTAGGTTGAGAGGAAGAAGTGGAGGTGGAGCAAGCACGGCTCCTTCGCAGATGCACATACAGCACGTGAGCTTCTGTGTACTTACACTGGAACTCCTCTGGCAAAACTTCTATCATCTTTACAGCTCGGCTCATGCTTTCCCAGAATAGGAGCACCACACAGAAACAAATTCAAGAGAGAGGCAGGATCCTCTGTGAGACTTGAAAACACTCCTTTTCCAACTTCATAATCTTCAAATGAAACAACCATAGGTGAAGTGGTGTTGCACAATAATTAAGGCCAAGCTCCTAGCAAGACTGATCAAGGTTTCAACCAGCAACTCCAAAAGTACTGGAACCATGTTCCTTGAAAATAGATTTTTTTAAAAAGAAGAATATCTGAGCTTTTATAAACAGCTCCTAAATTTGATCAGCCCTTTTTCTGCAAAACTCTGGAAAGAGAGGCACATCATCTGACTGATAAAGTATGTTCTCATCTATGTCATTTAAAAGAAAATTAACAAGCACTGCAGATAACTAATTTCTACCACAGGACATAATTTTACAAGCTCTCCACGAGATTTAAAAGTCTTGAAACCTCAGATCAAAATGAGATCTAACAATTAGTGATTGAGACTCAAAAGCTCAACGAGATGACACAAGAGGAAAATCAATACATTGTATAGCTTCTCACAATTTTTTAAAATTTTTTTCATTATGTCCTGAAAAATGTCTTAAATAGCTTGCTTTTTTCCTAAAAGGACTACAAATGAAGAATATATAAACCCCAAAGAGTCTGAAAGCTGTAAACACCATTAAAGAAAGCACCTATTTGGAAAATTAAAGGCAGCAGAATATCACCTCTGAAAAGCATTTCTGCTGAAAAATAAGACCCAGGACACCAGCACAACAGAATAATTTCCATAAACCAAACTATAGGATAGAGAATACATAATTTGGATTACTTCATAGAAACAGCAGATAAATAATTCTGTTATCACATCTTTAATGTAACGAATATAAGTGAGAGAAAACACTAATAAAGAGGCAGTATTTAAAAGAATTTTTAGAACAGAGTGGCTGCCATTAACTGTAACGTTAAACTAACTTAACTGTAATTTACTTACAACTGGCTCACAGTGGTGCCTGGAATATTACAAATTTTTACTGCTTACAGCTCCGTGGAAAGCTTAATGTCTCAGATACTATTATAAAATGACTATAAAATAGGTGATTCTCCTTACTTTATCATTGGTAAATATTATCGAAGCAGATGCATGTATTCACATGGATCTACAGAGGGATCTGGATAGGCTGGATCGATGGGCTGAGGCCAATTGTATGAGATTCAACAAGGCCAAGTGCTGGGTGCTGCACTTGGGTCACAACAACCCCATGCAACACTACAGGCTTGGGGAAGAGTGGCTGGAAAGCTGCCTGGCAGAAAAGGACCTGGGGGTGTTGGTCAACAGCTGGCTGAATATGAGCCAGCAGTGTGCCCAGGTGGCCAAGAAGGCCACTAGAATCCTGGTCTGTATCAGAAACACTGTGGCCAACAAGACTAGGGAAGTGATTGTCCCCCTGTACTCAGCACTGGTGAGGCCGCACGTCGAATACTGTGTTCAGTTTTGGGCCCCTCACTACAGGAAAGACATGGAGGTGCTGGAGTGCGTCCAAAGAAGGGCAACAAAGCTGGTGAAGGGTCTAGAGAACAAGTCCTGTGTGGAGCAGCTGAGGGAACTGGGTTTTTTAGCCTGGAGAAAAGGAGGCTGAGGAGAGACCTTATTGCTCTCTACAACTACCTGAAAGGAGGTTGTAGCGAGGTGGGTCTCAGTTTCTTTTCCCAAGTGACAAGCGGTAGGACAAGAGAAAATGGCCTCAAGTTGCACCAGGGGAGGTTTAGATTGGATATTAGGAAACATTTCTTCACTGAAAGGGTTGTCAAGCACTGGAACCCGCTGCCCAGGGAAGTGGTTGAGTGACCATCCCTGAAGGTATTTAGAAGACGTGTAGATGTGGCGCTTAGGGACATGGTTTAGTGGTGGACTCGGCAGTGCTAGGTTAAGAGTTGGACTTGATGATCTTAAAGGTCTTCTCCAACCTAAACCATTCTATGATGCTATGATTCACAAGGAAAACACATTTTGAAATTTCAAATTCAACACAGCTACAGATTCTGAAACCAACTGCTTCTTAGATTGGGTGCAAAAAGTATGCATACCTATACCTCAACTCATAAAAAAGTGACATACCTACACTTCTTAAATCCTGTATCCAGTTTTGCTTCCCTAGTTCAGAATGCTGAAATAAAGGATAAAATTCCCTGGAGGGTTACCAAGATGATTAGAGAGCTGGAGCACATAAGATATTAAAAGAAGTTGAGAGAACAGGGTTTGTTTGGTCTTAAGAAGAGAAGGAAGCCTAAGGAGAAATGTTATTGCTGTCTATTATAGTGGGAGGGTATAGAGAAGATACAGCCAGACTTTTCTTGGAGGAGCACAGTAATACAAAGAGGGGCAATGGACACAAGTTGCAGGA
Source organism: Haliaeetus albicilla (assembly GCF_947461875.1). NCBI lineage: Eukaryota > Metazoa > Chordata > Aves > Accipitriformes > Accipitridae > Haliaeetus > Haliaeetus albicilla. The sequence continues at coordinate 72,540,738 of NC_091485.1, forward strand.
CAAGGTGTTATAACAGATCTGAAGAGGTTCCTTACAACCTAAATTATTCTATAATCAATGCAACCTTCCTGCCTTCAGATTACTCCACAGGAAAACCTGGCAGTGCCAGTGGCATTTAATGCAGTATTCAGGCTGCCATGGCAAAATAGACTCAGACATCATGTAAAGACCCAACTTGTATAAACTGATACAGAAAAAAAAATGCTTTACCTTGCGAAAAAATCTCCCAAATACATGGTTTTTTAATGAGTACCCAAAATCTTGCCCACAATGTTCACTAAGCATCTAGTCCAGCTTAAGCTCTGCTACCAGACTCAAAGACAAAAGTCATTGAAGTTCACAGAGAAACAGTATAGTTGGTATGGTCTAACCATTCCTAATAGCATGGAATTTTGCATCATTGATCTTTGTCTCCTGACTATCTATCAGGCAATTATATAAAATTACTCATTATAGTGCAAATACAAACTGAACATTGTAGCAAACTCATCACCTTGGAGATGAAAAGCAACCAAAATATGCAGTAATAAAATGTCAGAGGCAAAAAAAGAGAGAAAAGTTTAACTCAAGAGTTTGCCTATTTTCAAAGACAAGCCTTTAGACGTCAATGAAAGCAAAGCAGTTGGGAGAGGAGTTGCCAATGTACCCTTTCAGATAAAAGACAAAAGTGTAAGATCCTGAATTTAAAATTCATTGAAAAAATGGCCCAGATAAATGGAAGTACAGACTGCCAAAGTTAAGTTTGACCCTGTAGAATCTATCTACTTAACCAAACCTCCCAACATTTTGCTGAAATCTCACTGTGATTACAAACCTGCTCTTCCATAGGAGTCAGATTGTTAAATGCCTTTGTTGACCCAGGCCTCATTTCCAACAGTCAAATCTTTGTTATTAACAACACATGCATCAGCCAGGACTGAAGCAGCTGACTTCCATTTTCCAGGGCAACTGTTCACATTTGGCAGTTCAAGACATTTTCATTTGCACAATCAAATGAGTTTCAATGGGGGCCTCAGAGCCAATGAACACACAACAATCAGATGCTGTTTAAAAAAAATAAAACCCCAAACCTAATTTTTCACAGGTGACACCTTTATTTCACATTTCTTTAGCAACAGATTGTGTATGATATAAACTGTTTCATACCAAAACCTGAATGACAGTCAAATGAACTAGTTATTTCCCCAAGGAAGACTTTGGTCTTTCATACTATCTTGATTGTCTAATGTGTAGCTGGGTACCCACAACTGTAACACAGCAAGTTATCTAAAATCTACTGCTAAAAAAGACAATAGATTTTAAAAATGGTTTCTATCCTAAAGTTACTCATGTTTTTTCTCTCTGCTATGCAGCATTCCATATCTGGCATCCTTCTAAAAAGATTTTTAGTAACATATTTGTCAGTTCCTTTGCACATAAATATGGGTGGAAGCGTGCACACAATCATACACAAATTAGCAAATGTTCATCAATAAAAATTATACTAATAAAAAACAAATTTAAATTATTAATGATCACAGATTACTTGTAGCAGTAGCCTTAGTCATATTTTAAGCTTTCTGCTTGATTATTATTGTGGCACTTTATTATTAAAACTAATTACATGCAGTTATTGAGGTTCTTCAATAGTAAGTTACTTCTGCAAACAATTGTTGATGCTAAGAAGCTGCATGGAAATGTAAAGCTCCATCCAACTAAAGTAAAGGAAACCTTTACTGATGTACAAAAGTTCCACAACATGCAATATTCTCATAACTGAAGATTCATAATTATGGTCAAGATGAAGTCATGAAAAGCTGAATAGACAAACAGAAAAGTAAATTTCAGTAATAGTTACTGGTATGCTGTCAGGCCCAGACAACATATCAGATGAGATGACTCAGGTTCTGTCCAATACATAATAATTTCAAAATTCGGACTGGCTACTTAGATGATGAAATACAAAACATTCATAAAATGTACGTATTTGGAAAAGACGTCAGTGTTCACAAAACTAATAAATGAGTGGAAATTATGAAGATCACTTTAGATGAAATTCAATGAAGAAAACTTCCGCGTATCACCCTGGAAGGAATCAACAAATCTATAAATGGAAGTTAGGAATAATTATTCAGTCAGTTATGCTGGACCACATGCAAAAAAGTCATTCAGACACGGGACACCTGCAAAAGAGGTCCAGAATAGTTATCAGAGCAAGCATCATATCTGAAGCTTCGAAGGTATAGCTTTTATTCTATGAGAAACCTTACCTGAAGTATTGCTTCCAGCTTTGGATCCCACATATTGAGAAAAATATAGCTATACCACAGAATAATACCAGCAATATGAGTGAAAGAAAATGCGCTTTGAAAAAAAGTTCGCAATTAGGTTTAAATATAGAAAAGAAAAAACTGAGGAAGGAACACACAGAATACAATTTCAAAAATGTAAGAAAACATTGCAAATAGGACAGGCTTCATATCAACCACAGAAACTAATGCTGAACTAAGGAAAAAATGTCTAACTATTAGAAAAGTTAAAAATGGAGCATGGTATTTAAGGTGGCACTGGAAGCCTCATTTTTTAAAGGCTGTTAAAAGCCAGGTTTGCAGTATTTTCAAGAAAATGACTAAAAATGTTACAGTTCTTATTTCACTGGAATAGTAATTCTTTCACAGTACATTAGAAAATTTCTCTGGCTGCAATCAAACCTGGGGAGAGCAGGAGACAGGGAGAGGAAAAGGAGTTTATAATCACAGAATCATAAAACGGTTTGGGATGGAAGGGACTTGAAAGATCATCTAGTTCCAACCTCCCTGCCATGGGCAGGGACACCTTCCACTGGACCAGGTTGCTCAAAGCCCCATCCAGCCTGGCCTTGAACACTGCCAGGGATGGGGCATCCACAGCCTCTCTGGGCAAACTGTTCCAGGGCCTCACCACCCTCACAGTAAAGAACTTCTGCCTTACATCTAGTCTAAACCTACCCCCTTTCAGTTAAAGCCATTTAAAGCTATAGTGATAGTCACTACATGCCCCTGTAAAAAGTCCCTCTCCAGCTTGCTTGTAGGCCCCCCCTTTTGGAAGGCTGCTAGAAGGTTGTCCTGGAGCCTTCTTTTCTCCAGGCCGAACCTCAACTCTCCCAGCCTGTCTTCACAGGAGAAGTGCTCCAGCCCTCTGATCATCATGAGTTTAGTTTTTAGCAGTCATTCCCTCACCCAGCCCACTGCATGGCTGAACAAATCACAGAATAATTTATATTGAAACGCAATTCTGGAGTTACTGTCCAAGCCTGTGCTTAAAGCATGGAAAATATTGAAATTGCATCGGGCCTCATCCAGAATTTTTCAGTATCTTTAAAGACATCAATTTTACAGCACTTTTGGACAACCTGTTCCACTATCTGACCACCCTCCTTGTGAAAACAATTTCTCCTAGTACCTAACCGGAATTTACCTGGCTGCAACTTGCTACAGTCACCTCGTGATATGCCTTGCTTGAAGAGTCAGATGTACCTTGTTGACTGCTGCAACTCTTGGGCTTTGAGAAGGTTGCCCCTAGAGGTCCATTAGCTCTCCTGGACTGCTCTGCTCCTGAGGGCAGCCTCCTGTGCAATCCTGCCTAGCAGTTCCCCAAAGTCTCCTCTCCTAAAGTCCAGAGTCATTATCCTGCTACTTGCCTTCCTCACTTGCCTTGGGATATTAAACTCCATCATCTCGGGATGACTGTAGTCAAAGTTGACATTAAACCTCACCCCTCTAACTGGATCTTCATTATTTTCAAGTAGCAGAACCCACACAGCACATGCCAAATCAAGCCATCCAGCACCTGTACACAAAAAGTATCCTTAAAGTACTCCAGAAATCTCCTAATCCGCATTTGGAAGAGCTCTTTCAGTTGTTAAAGGAAGAGTCCATCCAGCTTCGCTTCTTGATTGAATGGTCTGTAACAAATGCACGCTGCATCACCCTGTTGGACAACTCTTCTTGACCCAAAAGCTTCCAATTGACCATCACTCATTTCCTAACAATTCCCTGTGCACTTCATCATCTCTGCCCAACCTTCCTAAAAAACCCATCCCCACCTGTCAGTGCACCCTGTTCACACAAACTACCCACTATGTCTCTGAAATCCCAGTGACACCAGAGCTCTGCAACTGCACACTGACCTCTAATTCCTCCTCTGCATGCTTTTGCAAGTTCAGGTGCAAGCATCTGACATGGGCTCTTGATCACACCTCAGGGTAGATTCGGTGATCCTCACCCATCACTTCCTCCTGCCCATGCTTCCCCCTTCTTGCACTGCTCTACAGGCTTTGGCGTCCATCCTGCAAGGTACCAAGTCTAAAGCTAGACTCATTAAACTAGCAAGTCTGCTGGTAAAGATGTTCTTACCTCAGTTCATCAGGAGGGTGACAAGAGGCACCCGGAGCTAGAGGACAGGGAAAGACTGTTCATTAAGCAGCAGCAAGAGCTACAACAAACTGAAGCATAAGTAACTTCTTGATGCTACCCCTAGCTGAACCTTTCTGTGCTTCCCATGAAAAAATCTCTTCTGCCATCTGAACATTGATAAATCTTTGTTTATTCTTCTAAAAATGAGGATCACCCACAGGTGACCAAATTCTCTGAAATAATTCTGAACATATTTGAATTTCTGAAGGTAAAATGTAGATGGCACAAATCAATGGAATACTCTGAAGACTAATAATCTACGGCGGGTCTAACACAGAGTGGGTAAAGACCACAGAGAGAAGTTTAACCTGCCCTTCATCTTCCACATAGGGAACATGACATTTCCTAACTCAAGATGTTGAAGAATTCAGGCACAAAGTATCAGTAAAAAGATGAACATCTTAGAGCACTCAGCAAGAGACATAGCACTCTACAAACTTCAAAGTACACTTAGGACAGATGCCTTGATCCACAAGTCAAAATACACAGAAGGTCCCTGAAGAAAATACAAATTTCTTTTTACAATATTTAGAGAATATGAAGAGAAGTATAATTTGAAAACATTAGCCACGTTAATATTACATGTGCTCCGTCTGTTCAAATCCTGTGTTAAAACAAACCCCAGTTGTTAAGCTGATACCAGATGCCATCTAACAGATGCTAAAAAACAAGACAGCATGTTCTTAATTTAAATTATCTCAATACAACTATAATCTCAAAGATACACTAAATTACATTACTTCAGAATTTTTCTTAATTGAAAGGGCATGGCAGTAAGCTTTCTCATAAAAAGGTCTATTTTCCTAATAATTTTCATTCTATCAAAAATGTACAAAGGTTGAATTGAATAATATGCTGTGTTGTCTTTACCTTCTCCCTTCAGCCCTTCAAAATTATATGAAAATCGATCAAGTTTTACAATGCTTTCACAAATGAAGCACTGAAAAATCTCATCACTTGAAACCCTGAATATTTCAATGGATAAAGCCATGGAAAATGGACTTTCCATACTGGAAAATACTTTTGGTTCTCCTCAAGACATACAGATGCAGCCTGAAATCCTCATCCTTTGTGAACTATTTTTGGCCCTCACATGAGTTGCATATAACTAACTTTTCACTGCAGTCAATGTAATCCACACACTTAAAATTTGAAGCCTTTGTTTATGTGATGGTTTCATATGGTATAAACCAACACGGTAAGAATTTAAGGAATTGCAAGCTAAATAATATAGCCCTTCCCTTGTAAACAACATAAGATTACTTACAACAAAATTGTCTGAATGGTGTTCCTTAAAACATACATTCCTCTTCTCAGGCATACACTTAGCAGAGAAAGGTTAGCTGGAGAGTTCAAAGTCATTCAAAGATGGCAGATACCAAAGAGATCACCTGGTCTTACCATTCAAAAGACTTTTGCAAAAATGCCTTCCCTAATAAGAAACAGAAGCAACTATATCCTTTTGTATTTTTGCAAATACTTTTTATCTCTTGGCTGCATTTAGGTTGGCTTCAGACAGAAAACAAGTCCTATGCAGTTAAGACATCCATCCATTTCTCCATGTGTCTGCCCATCAGTAGGTCTGAAATAAACTCTGCTGGTCAATGTCAAAGTACTCTGGTGGGAAGACAGACGTCTCAGAAATGAAGTTTCTCAAACTTAGCAGAAGTGAGAGGAGAAATTTTTGTTTACTGGTTCACATCTAAATGTAGCTGTAAGAAATAAAAGGATGAGAAAGACTGACTCTGCTTGGGATGAAATCTGGAAAACAATGTACACGTTTCTTGAAGAATTTTTAAGCACATGTGCAAACTGTTGCCTTTCATTAAAATGGTTGTAGTTCTAGGAACACAGAGAACATGCATAACAATATTTAAAAACAGAGAAACTAATACTTGCACTACATTTAACACACAGAATTCATGCATTGTTCTATTGGTTTTCTAAGGTACTGACTTACATGTCAGCCACAATAGTTTTGGTATCAAAGTTGGGTTTAAATACAGAACGCAGAGTGGATGTAAACAGTGTTGCTCAGCAACAGAAATGAATGAGGATGTATTTTTACACCCTGACAAAATTATTACAACTACGCATTGAATTCCAGTGTAAGAATTCAACTATGCTATGAAAGAATATAAATATCTTTCCATAACACAGAAATTTTCTAAGTGAGTTCTGGTTAAATATTGACATTTTTGCATAAACGGAACTCTTTCTGAAATGTTGCTTAGGGAGCCTGGATGGAACCAGGCACTAGGAATCTCACTTATGTCTCAAGTCTTGCCTTTGACAAATCCTGTGCAGCTAATTTAATAATTAGTAAAGAAAAATCATTTCAGATCACTAGATAAAAGTACAAATAAAAGCACAAAAAGATAAACCACAATTTGATTGCCACTCTTCCCTTATTTTCTGCCACCCACTATCACGCAAATTTGAGGATGATCTGAGAGATGCCGAGTACCAACAGACGGCTTGGGGGGCTGTTGGCTGCACAGAACGTTTCCCTGATGAAAATCAGGAAAAAGTGTATTTTTGACAAGCCAAGCCAAGATTTTTTATGGAAATCATGAAATTTACAATCACACCATTGGTTTATTTTAATTCTAAATTGAATGTAATTTCTTTTAATAATCATAAGGCAGTACTTCACTGCATTTAGAATGATTATGGGAATTTTATGTTTAGAATGACTAAGCCATCACACATGTCTTTTCTAAGCCTTAAAAAGGCTACCCAAGATTAGATATATTACTAAATCTGTATAGAGGACTTGGAAATAAATTATTCTAATATGTTCTCAAATTTAATTAAATATATGAAAACACTCTAAATCCAGCTTCATGTATTTCTTCATGATTCAGTTACTCGGTGTGGGGGAGAACAGAAAAATCTGACCCTATGAAACTACTAATCACCAATCCTAACTATACTTCCTCAGTTCCCTAAAAGTTGGGAAAAACACACAGGGTTTGTGGCAGGCTCAATGACTCAGAAAAAGCCATAATAGTAAGACCCAAGCATCATCTAAATAATATACAGCACAATTAACCTTAAACAGTCTATAATTATGATAAGCTTCATAGTTCTAATTACTTTTCTTTTCAGTAACACTGCTATAAAGTGAGTTGAATTATAAAATAAAATGTGTCACAGGGTATCTATTTATATATTTTTAAAGCAAGTATTTATGAAAGGATATAATTTTCCAGCAAATATCCAGCTTGCTGTTAATCTCCAGACCTTTTGCTTGTTGCCTTTCTTCTTCCAGCTGCTTTGCATTCGCAAACTGTGTCCCATCGGTAGGGGATTCTGGGAAGCTCTCAAAATTGAACTTGTCAACTTGGATAGCCATACTGTAGCAAAGGGAAAAGAATGAGAAAAAAATCCAGGATTTTTACTATAACAACTTATTACTTCTGCAGAAAATGCAGACCACTGTGAAACCAAGCACTACAATATTAGTATATTTGTCTCAGTGGCATCTACTCTGTATACTAATGATATATAAGCCATATGATTTATGCTACTAAAAACAAAAGTCTAAGCCTACTGAAGTTGTTAAGATTTCTTACAAATCATCAATCAACATCTTAATGCCTTTGTGAGTGGTACACAAGACATCTGTTTTGCAGTTGCAACCAGTTGACCTTACTGTGGTTCTGCAGAGGTTCATCTACCTTCATTCTTGGTTTGTAAAAGCTCCTGGTGTGCTTAAGACTTGCTGAAAAAAGGCAACAAGACTGGGCCAAATGCTGATGAGCATACTATTTAAAGTAGTTTATTAATCCCAACCTATACACAAGTAAAGCAAAATATTATATACAAAACTGCTTCTGATGTGAACAGTAACACACTTAGAAAGCCATGTGCACTGCCTTGGTTTTACAAGCCAACTTTCTAAATTTTCCTTTAAAAATTTCCTTACAAACCTCAGGAAGGAAAGACAAAATAACCACAGTACTAGGGCCTAAATGTGGTCCTTGTCTTTTTCTTTAAGAAGATCTTCCATCTTGCTTAATGTATCTTCATGAATTACAGGAAATATTATTTCAATATCATAGTATAATTCATTGGCAGTAAATGGTTAAATAATTGCTTTATTAAATGTACAGTAAGGCATAAAAGCAAATTAAATATATTACATTATAATGCATACTAAATACTTATATGTTAAACTAGAATCACTAATCTAATATGAAAGGGAATTCAGACCAGCTCACATCACATGAAATGTGGTTATAGCAGATCTAATATACTGTGCTGCCAAAACAGCTTTAATTTCCTGAATCGTCTGAAATAGAAAAATAATTAGGGAAGAACTAAAATATATTGCTCTTGAGATGACTTTGCACGTAACAGAAGACCAAGAAACAGCTTTGAAAACCATTCATGATTAAATGCAACTACAATCTAAGAAGTGATATAGGAAGGGCATTTCACAGAAACACCAGATTACTATTATTCCTTTATCTATTTCTACACATAAAGAGGGAAACATTCTATAAATGTTGCCAAAAGGAAAACAGCAGTAACAAAAGTCAAGAAAAAAGGGCTTTGAAATCCCCCCAGACCAGAAGAGATTTTCTATAATTAGCATTAATTTAAGAGAATCTTGACCCTAAAAGAAACTGGGAGAAAATACACGGCAATTATAAAGACAAGGAATAATCTAGAGCTTGTGAAGTTTATTGTGGAAAGATGAATTCAAATAGGCCCATCATGCTTCACCCTGAGCAAAACCTGACATCTCAGGAGAAGCTGTTAATGTTCCACGACTACCTTCACCATTAAAAAGTACAAATACAGCACTGAGACAAAGGTGGCAGAATTATTGTTTCTATAAGCTACCTTTTATGCAGACTGTACCTTTGCTGACATTCACATTTAAAAATTAAAAAAAGGCAGAGGAATTAATCTATTCCTCTCTAAGGGGTGTTTTTGTTTTGGCTATTTTTTCCGACAGCAAGAGATCATTAAGAGTTCTTCATTTGTATGCAAAGACCATCAAGTGCTGGGCATATAGAAAAAGCTAAAATGAGCAACAAAAGTGTATCACAGTAACTGCAGGAATCAAACCAGAAATAAATAATGTAATGAAAAACACCTAGATACAATCTGTAGTATGGATTTAAAAAGAAATATTAGGCCTGAAACTATGACTAACAACATCAATTCTTACTGGCATTGAAGTATGATTTGATTCTGCAAATGCAGGTTGAGTTTCCTGGATTTTGCATAGGCAATGCATGTGAAAGACAGAGACGCAACTGGAACATTAAGAAATCATTTTTGCCTTTGTTTCCGAGATCACTTCATCACTCTGTGGTACCTGAGCAGATGCAAACCCGGTACTTGATTTCTATTATATAGACAGTACTGCTTAAATTTTCATATAAATACTCACACTTAGATACCTGTAGTCATATTTTGACAACAAACTATCTTAGTTTCTGACCAGTCAAACATATTTAGAGTCTGTCTCCCAACAGACCTGGAAAACAACTCTCATCTAATTGTTGTGCCACACTTTTCTAAAAGTGAAATATATTAGAAAAACATTCCTGCCTAACAATATTTCATATGTAACTGAGGGCATTCAGATTGCATTCTTCTGTTAATGGATCATTACTGGCAATATGGTAATTTTTTTTCTGGAAATTAAATATGCATGTAAGCACTTTTTCCCCAACAGCCTACAATAAATCCACATCAGCTTCAGGAATACAGCTGAGATTACTCTTAACAATGTTTCATTGTACAGGTCTGCTTGAAATAACTTTTATTAAGCTCTAAGGTATGGAAAACTTTAGTAAATAGGGCTCCTAGCACTCAGAACCTCTACTAATTTTTCAAATTTTTTAACCATGTTTTTATTTATACTGTGTATGCTGTATTCAGCACAGTGACACCTTATGTCACATGAGAAGACAGAGCACCCCAACAACATACTTGCCAGCTAGAAAGTGAAGAGGTCTGAGTAAAAGAGAATTACGGAGAGAAAAATATCACACAAAATAATATTATGAATACAGCTATAAGCAGAATATAGGAAAGCAACACAGAGATAAAATTAAATTTTTCAAGACTATAGTTACACTCAAAGTAAAGCATGACAAAATTAAATCCTAGCTCTTTTTCTTAAACATAGATGCCTTTTATCACCAGTATTCTGCTTCCTCTTGTGCTAAAAATATTCGTATCGAGTTTTGTCTCTGCATTTTTTATCAATAATGTTGCTTCAGTATTTATTCCTCAGCCTATGGAATGAGTAGTAAATTGGAAGGCTTTACACAAAAATCAAAACAAAAAATAAATACCGTAACCTAAATCAGTCACTCATCCTTAAAAATGTACCCCTACACAAACACAGTTTCTTCGCTTCACTTTTAATATGAAGTTTTCTCCCATCTCAAAAGATGCATTTCACCAGTGAGGTGTTAATAAATGGATGAACAATTCCTGAAGCCGGTTGACTGAAGGAGAAAATGGATAAGCTGGACATCGGGTGACAATCACCAACCAAAAGAAGGATTTTTGAGGTTTTAACTGATCTGTAGAGAACACACGGGCTTCACCCTCAAAGAAGCAGAAGACAGTGAAAGGCAACCTCTTGACCATCGCCCAACTTTGCCACTGTGCTGTGCATCAAAATAATGAAACTAAAATGTATTTTAGCTGTAAAAGTCTTTCTCCACTTAAATTACTGTAGTAATCTACAGTTACTTTGCAACCTATGTTTCTTGTCAAGAGTTCTCTGCACCTCTTTTCTCCTCAAATTTGTTCTTGTTTGTTGTGATATACAAGAATCTATAGAATCTATATAGAAAGCAGTAAAAAAAGGCAATTCAGATTGAAACAGGCATTCAATTTATTACAAACAGCTAGGATAATGATGGCTCATGCTGTGCAAGGGTAACTGTATACACGGTACCTTGCCCTTCACAGTAGTTACATATCAGGGAAAACATAAAAGATCTTAAACCACAGAAGTTTAAACATATACTTGCTTCAGGAAAAGGGACTAGAATTTCATTTTAACCTTCTTTGCCTCATGGGTAGCTATCCAAATTTCCTATGAGGAGACTTTTCAATAAATCATGAGATATTTGTATAAAAACACTGCATTATGCAAAAATATTTAATAGCCAATCCTGCAAATGCAAAACAGGTTTTGTTTCTCTCTGGCTAACCTTGCTTGTGCGGGAGGAGGGATAAAGTAACAACAGTTTTCATGAATAATGAAACAGTCTTGTTTTGAAACTACTGGGTTTTGTCATGAAACGAGCCCAAGCCGTTGTGACAGCTACTCAGACAACCAAGCATTGTCACAGGGATGCAAATTATTCAAATACAAATTAAGTGAATGAAGAGGGAAAGGTCAGCTCATTGGCAATGCTGATGATATGTCTGCACCGTAGAATCTCACGTCACCTGTCAGGATGACTTGCAGGGAAAAAAAATGACAAACCTTCTGATGGTGCAGCAGATGTTTCAATGACAGTTATCTAAAGTCCTATTAAAGTAACAGTCCAGAATTATTAAAGACATCAGATAGTTCATTTCACCACTTCTCATAAAATGAGTTTCAACTTTATTGGAAATAGTACTCTGTCCTGACAACAAAATGCACAACAGAAAGGACTTTGTATCAAGAAAAAAAACTTCCTGTAAATGGCATCACGACTACTCCTGAGCCAGTGCTTTGCACATCCCTCTTTACTGAAGCAGTGTCAGTTAAAATTAAGCAACACCGACAGTTTCACAGAAGTGGCAAGCAGCAGATAAAATTCATAGGTGAAAAATTCAGTAAGGGAGTATTGCCTGTAGTGCTATAAACTCTTGCCCTTGTTCCTGGCAGGAGAGCGGGCACGTCCCAGGCATACCCTATTCCCCAGTGATGTATCTTGGCTCTTTTGATGTCCTCATCTCTTACAAGAGAATGAATCTATAAAGCAAAATTAAATATGTCACACTCTCCGAATAAAACAGGGTTAAAAGCAGGCATGGTATTAAAAGAAAAGCAGCAATCTGGTTAACATAACTAGATTTCATCTTTCATTAAGTAAATAAAATACTGCTGCTTAGGCTGGAAGAATAAAATCTAGAGATAGCCCTTATTCAATTATCTTTAGGAAGAAACGATATAACGGGAACCCAAAACCTCTTCCTCATGGCTAACTACCTATTTAAATGCTATCATCCACAGATGAGTTTGCAAGCTGTTTCCATAATGAAGCCAAAAGGAGGCAGTTGGAGACTTTATTCAATACTATGCTTCTTGTTCATCCTCCTTTCTTATATAAAGTAGACAGTAGGGACACAGAGCCAGACCATATTACTACTACTTATGCAAAATGCTTATTTATATGAATAATCCCTGTATAGTCAATGACACTAAGTTTCAGAAAAAGCTAGAAGTGAGGATGATACTCTTTTTCTCACTTTCATGAGGAAAAAAAAATATGCATAAAGACAAGCTTACTTTAAAAAAAGAAACCTCACCTGACTGCCATTGTGCAATCTCAGTAATAAAGTTTTTATAACATCATGTTTCCGGTACACATAATTCCACCCTAAATACAAGTTCTGCAGCTGATATAAAAAATGGTCATGACACCCCAGTATATAATAATTTATAGGCAAAGAGAGACCTCAAGAATCAAATCTCTTATGAGATGAATACATATGTATCACTAGATGAAAATGAGAAAGTAAGGTAATGCAAATTAACATATACCTTGTGTTTACTTCTAATTATTTCCCTGTTTTAGAAGTGCAATCTATATTTCGTTCACTACTATAAAATGCAACTGTAAAAATAAGTAGCTCAAGCAACCCATAAGTAATGATCTCTCCTCCTGGCCTAAAACTGACTTCATAAAGAAAAAGGATTGCTTTAATATCTGAACTATGCAGAGCAAAAGATAAATTTTTCCATTAGTCTTGGAAAGGTCAATTAAATTAAAAAATTTGCATTTAGAACTTAATTATTTATTTAAAATAATTGAAGAGGAGATAAAAGTCAAACTATAGTGCTGAAGTCTGTAAAATTCAACAGCTTATACTTATCTGATCCACAACATTTCAGATGATAAAAAGTTAAACTAGGAAAGAACAGTTCCACTCTATATAACGTAATATTTGAAAATGGAACAGTGTTAAGAGATAGTTAGCTACATAAATCTTCTCTTTAAATGAGATTATACTATGCATGCTCAAAATCTAGCTTTTTAATTCCTAACTCCAAATCTGAAAGTCATAAACTGGAAATGAAGAGACATAACAATTAACTTCAACTTGCATCTTTTTTCACTTGCCCATTTAAATAATTTGGACTTCTATGGCAATCACCATGCAGCAAAACTGTTAGCTGCTTAATGAAATAAGAAATTTAAAATAATAATAATAATAATGGTAATAGCCTACTCTATAAATATACCAATTCCTATAGGGGGCTTAAGAGACTAATAATCAATAGTCATTCACTCCATCGGGAAACCTAGAAAAGCGTAAACATGATAATATTTGAAGATGGAGTTGAATATCCTCCCTTTATTTATCACATCTGAACTATGAAAGGATTGTAATCCTGTCATTATCCAAAATAATGCCATGCTGTACCTCCTACCTCTCCCTCAGTGGAATATTAATAATCAGGGAAATAAATCTCAAAAGATATATGTTCATATTCAGTCGCTCATTTGTACAATTCAGTATAGCCTTTATATAGCAGGAAGTTCAAAAGAAAACATATGTAAATTAAAAACATGGAACTTTGTGCCAGATATAACGAACAAGACTAAAAAAATTCATTCTAGAGTCATGACTAGTTATCATTCCAGCTCTCTCAATCTTCTCAGGAAAAGATTGAGAAGATTGCCCACCCCAAAATATAAAGAGAAGAAATAGAGTGGAATAAGACAAGCATCTCTGTTATGTTCAGAGCATCTTTTCCAGGTAGCCTCAAGTGGAGGAACCAGGTACTCACCTGCTGCAACCCTTATAGAATCATAGAATCATTTAGGTTGGAAAAGACCTTTAAGATCATCAAGTCCAACCATCAACCATGCCCACTAAACCACGTCCTGAAGTGCTTTGTCTACGTGCTTTTTGAATACCTCCAGGGATGGTGACTCAACCACTTCCCTGGGCAGCCTGTTCCAATGCCTGACAACCCTCTCAGTAAAGAATTTTTTGCTAATATCCAATCTAAACCTCCCCTGCCGCAATTTCAGGCCATTTCCTCCATTCCTATCACCAGCCACCTGACAGAAGAGACCAGCACCCACCTCACCACAACCCCCTTTCAGGTAGTTGTAGAGAGCGATCAGGTCTCCCCTCAGCCTCCTTTTCTCCAGACTAAAAAACCCCAGCTCCCTCAGCCGCTCCTCAAAGGACTTGTTCTCTAGACCCTTCACCAGCTTCATTGCTCTTTGGACACGCTCCAGCACCTCCATGTCTTTCCTGTAGCGAGGGGCCCAAAACTGAACACAGTATCTTCCTTCTGACTCTGCACACACCTAGCATTAAGGAACAGGGGACAAAACCACCACGTGTCTCCGCTTTTGGAACACCCCAAAGAAACCAGGAACATTGGTAAGGAGCACTGTGATCAGGAATTACCACAAGATCACTTCAGAGCATGGTCTCTGTCCTGTCCCAACACTGATGGTTGTTGCTGGTCCCAGGGCACAGTGGTATGGTACGAGAGGAGTTGAGTCTGTATAAGACCTGTGTAGTCTGTGTAGGACACGAAGACACTCACAGGGGTCTCACAGTCTCTTGAACATGATAAACCGGGAGCATCAACTCATTTTCTCTTTAGAGAAAAGTCTTAAAACCCCCCAGTAAATCATGCAACTGATGGCAATGCTCCTCTTCTAAAGGAATATGACCATAACATATTGCACACACCTGAAAAGTTATCTTCAGAGAAGATACTAAGATCCTAGTCAAAACCAAACTCAGAGTGCTCAAAACAAAACAGAGTGCTCAAAACATCAGAACAGCCTATACAACTGAGAAATCAGTCATACATGAAGCAGTCCATCTCAGTGATTACACAAGAGGAAATGAAGTGATACAGAGCTTTACATACAACTTTTTCATAAAGGAACTGATTCAAACATTCTTTGGGTAAAATGATAGGATGCATGAATGCTCAGTGTGCAAGTGTACACATTTCACCATGGACTGTCACTTCAAGATATAATCAGACTTTACAGTCACAGTGAATTATTAATTTACAATCTACTTGCTTGTCTTCTTTTTTACATACAAAGATAGCATTTGGCCTTTTCCCAGAGCACTGCAGTAGATACAGATTCACCTCGAGATGATTTACTGTGATAACCAAATTCTTTTCCAAGTCACTGTTTTGCCAAACAATTTCCCTTCCTAGATGTATACTTCAGCCTACCTGTATACTTCTATCACATGTGTGACCTTCACATTTCCAGGATTTCTTAAAAATGTAACAGCTGTTCAGAGTGCTCCTTGCTTGGTTCCTTGAATAGTCTTGTATTCAAGTTAGCCCAGTCCACGGACTTTAAAACGTTTATTTTGCCACAGCCTCGTTGATTCTTTTGGTATATAAAGGAGTTATTCAGATTTTATTACAGATTCTCAAGTCCCAGAAGCAAATTTTGTGAGTGACATCATACTTAAACTAGCCTGCCAACAACCAAAGTTAGGAGACAGTCAGGACATAATCAGTTTAAGAAACCAAAGCACCAGTACAACAGCAAACATCGCCAACCATAGCAACGTGGTCCATGAGTTTTGACCTACAGAGCTTATTTTGTAACTAGTACCAGGAATAACATTCACAAATATGAGTGGGGGCACAAGAAGCTTTAATCATGCTCCCTAAATCTTAGCTCCCAGTAAGTAAGCTTCACCTGAGGAGGCATACAGGTTCCATAGCAGCCAACTGCTCAGCACTATTAATAAATATTATGTACATCTCACTCACACACACACATACACAAAGTTTTCACCTAAACGGTATTTTTCCCAAAAACATTGTATGCATGAGAAGTTTATTTAATGCTTCCTCCGCCAATAACACCTAAATGTGTGCTTAGAAGCAAGCTCAGAAACAAGCTGTTTTCAGAAAACAAACTCTCCCATTGGGCAGTGCAGCAGGCTGAAAGACCACATTGGTCTTACCAAGTCTCATCAACAGTTCTATCCTTAATGAACATTAATGGGATAGCCTCAAAGTACTTCCCCTCTTCCCAGGAAATAATGGTTAACAAGACAAGGTGTTGCTTCTATTGCTAATTATACTCAGCCTTTAGCAGTCCTGGATCTAATTTCAGCAATATTGCAGAGCTATGATTGTCTTCACTTGTATCTCATCATGTTTATATTGATTTACCTTTGCACACTTTGCCCCACATACTGCTGTGTTGCATTAGTGGTCTGATTTGCCTTATTAATATATCAGAAAATTAGCACAGCTCTAAAATACCTTGTTATTTTAGCCCAAAACTTCCCAACTGGAAATCACCGTATCTTACCAAATCACTGCCCTGCCAGTTGCCCTCTTATTCAGCGCGCCACGAGCTTGAGCGCCCATGGGAAAGGGCAGTGAAGCCGAATGGCCACGAGCCTCAGATCTGAACATTACAGCTAGACATTCAGTATTTATTTCATTATTAAAATGGAAAAATACACATTTTGGAGCAGTTGCCTGCCATATTAACCTACCGCAGTCAATTAGGGTGGTAGAGACCACACATTACATGTGGAGAATTGATTGTCCAGCCCTGTTTGCACGCCTGCCTAATGTCTGGGCAGTGACACAACCATCGTCAAAGAACTAAAGCAAATTAAAAAAAAAACATTAAAATCAAACTAGATCAAAGGGCATTTTGCTCTTCTTTCCTATGGTTCAGAAATAGTTTGAACATAGTAGTTTGAATTTTAGAAAGGAAAAAATTCACCTGTGAGCAAAGTCATGCTTGGGAAGCTTTTGCAGAATATGCAACTACTGTAAAGGAACTCAGAGGTAAAAACAGGATTTTTGGTACCACTAATAAAACAACATTTCTTATTATTTTCAAATACACAAATTTCTTACATGAGAATAGATTTCTTCACTACATTTGGAGGAAGTGGAGGGAAGGGGGTTTACAAATACTAGAAGTTATGAGCAGTGAACTAATGGTTTCTTGAGGTAAAAATACTTTGGTTTTGATAGACTTCCAGAGCATGATGGCAAGCACAAAGCCCCCAGCTGAGGAACAATTTAAAACAAACCCCTGAAATTATGACCTTTCAATCAGAAGTTCACACTGATGGTATCATTTTAAGTATGCTACTAAACTTTTTCAAAATTTTCATGATTTTTAAGAGAAAGTATTGTTCCTAAAATGAGGAATATCCTATCAGGACTAAGGAGTTGCATAATTTTTTCATCTAAGTATTTCACTCAAGTTTACTTGAAATAATGCTTTAAAAATGCCTAGCTTTAAAAATATATATTTTTAGATTAATCTTTTCAGTGCTTCATAAACTGACAAACAATTATTACAAGTAAAAAATGAACTTGATATTATTTAGAAGGTTAGGGTTTTAAAATATGTAAATGTTGAAGGTGGGGGGGGTTTCGGCATTTCTTTTTAACCTAGAAATTTAAAAAATCTTTTCATTCATCTAAATCTATATTTTATGGACTAAGAAAAAATTTTAATCAAAATTCTGTGAATCTCTGTTTCTTTGTAGTATTCCTTTATAGATATAAAAGCTCAGAAGATGATGCTATCTAAATTTCTGCAAGACAATTTTCCTCTAAAAAAATGCAAACTGCAAGGTACATTTCAAAGGTACCAAAATAGAAAACAATGACTTGAGATCTCTTTTATGAAAATTACATATACTTTCTGCTCATGGACTAGATTTTGCTGCCTATAATAAAAACATACATAGGCATATCTAGATTTAGGCATACAATTCAAACTGAATCCCAGGTTAGGAATCAGTCTTATTCTCCACCTTTAGTGGGGGAAAAATCAATATATTTTCACTTGCAGCTTATGAGAGAGTTGAAATTCACTCATATATGGATCACCAACTTTTTTTTTTAAAACCATCCTGTCCCACCTGGTTCCCAGTTCCTGCAAAGAAGCCAAAACCCCCAAAGAAACACATAAAGGGGCACACACATTCATACACACACAGTGTTAGGCCAATTTGACAGTTAAAAAAAAAAAATTCTTTCCCATTTACAAAGCACAATTTAACATAGCAAATCCCAGAGTCAGATTATCCCAAAATGATCAGCTAGTACTACCAGACAAATTGTACCCCAGAATTGTGTAGTAGTTTTATAAACATTCCCATCCACAGGTGAGAAGCCCCCATGCTTCCGATGTGCTAATTTGCTCTGAGTTATTCAAGTATACAGGTATAAATGGATTATAGGGTTAATATTAAAACTGGAAGCATATATTATTAAAATTGGGTTTATAAATCCTATACTAAGGAAATAATACTGTAAATATACTAAGCAAAGATTACACAATCTGCTTTGTTCTGAAACTAAGCTTTTTATACAAAAGATTTCCTTTTATATTGCTTACTATTCTCCATTTCTCTTTTTCCATACAACTGAAAAAGAGACGCCATCAAGCACTAAATCAAGGAATAAAGCTGCAGAGATTTTTTTACTCCCATTTATTCCCATTGAGCCTCCCTCAGGGATACACAAATTGGAAATTGCTAAATTATCATCTAATAGGCAGAAACAACGTAGGCGAGACCAATTAAGTAAAAGGCAGAAAGTTGTATTACACATGTAATTAAATGAAATTCTTTGACTATACTACATTAGAATCATTTTCCAAAAAGGACAAAACTTGACTTTAATCAGCACATGACACATTGCACGACATGTCACTAAAACTGCACATTAATAAGAGTTTTGATATTACTAAAAAGAGCAGTTTTCTTAATTGTAAATCAAGTTACTTCCAGGTGGTAGGAAACGGGCTAAATAGCAGCATTCCTTCCTAAATACACACGACTCTAATGATGCATAATTGAGTAAAAAGTCATAAAAGAGTAGTTTTCTTTTTTTTTTTTAGCAGTGTCCTGGTTTCCACAACAAGCAGTAATATCCTCCAAATAGGTACCCACATTTTTCCAGTTGGACTGTTCTCTTACAGAAATCCATACACTACCGTAGTACATAGGAAATCACTAAATCAAATCACCACCTTAATTGCCAACTGTAACATGAGCGACAATAAGTAAGGATAATTCTGGCTTGTTATCATATACATCATCAAAAAGAATAATGCAGTGGCGGGGGGGAAATGCAGTGCAAACAATTCTCATTTACAAGCTTTCAGGCTCTTCATCTCTAACCATTCTCAGCATTGAGGCAAAACTATTGCTCATTGCAGGCACCAGCTCATGAGGGCCTGGAGTCCTGTCCTCATGCCACCGCATGGGCATTTTGGTCCAGTCCTTGGCAGCTACTTTGGGAGCTGGAACACAGGCAGGGATCAAAACATACTCCATAAGGCAGATGCAAGTGACTCTCCAAGGACACAGAAGCCATAGGAGGAGGAGAAGCAACACCTCTCCCCATGGTGCTTTTTTACACTTCCCTTCTGAAAATTGTCTAAACCAGTCAAAATGTACCTTCATCCCATTTTGAGAACAATACCATAGCATTTAAACCAGTAACTGTTCATCTAGCTGATAATGAGAATATCAGATATAGATTAACAGCTTTAAGCAAAAATTGCCTTTTGGAATTAAATTAATTATGCAATTGTTCAGCAAACAAAGGGGGCAAACAGTTTCACAAACCTGGGACAACCTGTTGCCCTGGTTTCAGCTGGGATAGAGTTATTGTCTTCCTAGTAGCTGGTATAGTGCTATGGTTTTGAATTTGGTATGAGAAGAATGTTGATAACACACTGATGTTTTCAGTTGTTGCTAAGTAATGTTTATACCAAGTCAAGGATTTTTCAGCTTCTCATGCCCAGCCAGCAAGGAGGCACAAGAAGTTGGGAGGGGACACAGCCAGGGCAGCTGACCCAAACTGGCCAAAGGGGTATTCCAGACCATGGGACGTCATGCCCAGTATATAAACTGGGGGGAGTGGGGGCGGGGGGATCGCCACTTGGGGACTAACGGGGCATCGATCGGCGGGTGGTGAGCAATTGCACTGTGCATCATTTGTATATTCCAATTCTTTTATTATTACTGTTGTCATTTTATTAGTCTTATCATTATCATTATTAGTTTCTTCTTTTCTGTTCTATTAAACTGTTCTTATCTCAACCCACGAGTTTTACTTCTTTTCCTGATTTTCTCCCCCATCCCAATGGGTGGGGGTGGAAGTGAGTGAGCGGCTGCGTGGTGCTTCGTTACTGGCTGGGGTTAAACCATGACACCTGTATACCCTAAGCCAAATCGGTATTTTCCTTCAAGTAATTCCTAATAACTCACTTCTTATCTATCTCTTTTTATGTTCTATTTCTTTACACAATACCATTTCAATAGCAAATCTGTGACCTTCTGTCTCGAGAAAGTTCCTATCCTATTGGAATACATTTGCCAAGCACACTTAGAAACCCTGGTTAAATCATCATCATTATTTCATTATTGGAAATATCAGTTTATAGTTTATTTCATACACTTACACAAACTAAAATGGAAGACTTGGAAAGGAAATAAAGTGACTTGCTTTCTCAATTGAACAGTATGGAAATGCAGAAAACAAAAAAGCCACATGGTTTAAATTGCCTTAGGAAAAAAAACTAACCAGTTTCTATCAAAACAACAAACAGCTTACTTTTAAAAATACTAGATTTTTTAAAATGTTAATGATTCATATAAATCAGTTCCTGTGCATAAGGGATCAAAAATAAGTGAGTTTGTCTAGTTGATAGCAGCACTGAGAATAGCAAGAGGCAATATGAAAGACAAAAACCAGGGCTTGTTTTTGTGAGCATGTTTTCAGGACAAGTAGTACAGCCATAACCAACTTTCTAATGTCACTGTGTGCTTGAAAATGTCATTGTACAGGAGTCCAGCCTGCACAGCCTCCCAGATAATGCCAGATAAAAGACAAGAAGCTCTCCCTCAAAATTACAGATGGCCAGCTCTTTCCAGAAAAGGAGACCTAACATCAAAATACAAGAGAGAATACAAGAAAGCAGTTGACTTGAACCCACACAGAACAGTCTGGGAAACAAACACTAAGGAGTACTGACGTAAGAATATTCCTCATCTAGATTTAAATTCCACAATTAAAACCTGTGTATATGGACTTATTGCCTGTTGACACCATTTTATCATCACTCACTAATCACTCCATAACTTACTTTCATGAAATTCTCTTATTTCCTATTAAAGATGTCGTGACTGAATATTCTTAATTAAGTCCTGTCCTACACAAGTCACTGTGAATTCAGAAGGAAACTAAGTGACAGTCGAAATAATCTGCTAGCAATGCCCACCTTAAGATAAGACTTCCACCAATACATCGAGGGGAAAAAAGGAAATACTGGTAAAGTATGATGTATCTATTGTAGCTGACACTGTTGGGCATGGCGGTGTTACTGTAGGATGAGATGGGGTAAAGGCTGCTTATGAGTAATACAAAATACATTAATAAAAAGCATTTTAGAGCATTATTTACAGAACACAGCGCAGCCTATTATTTAAGCCTATGGATATTTTTAAAAACATCTCGATGACTTAACACAAACTTCACTTTCCAAATTAACTTTAGTACTTAACAAACCTAAATTCAAATGAAAAACAGGACCTCAGCTCATGACTTCAAGCATGACACATATGCTCTCCTATCTTTAAATTAATGCTTCTGAACTTAACTTTCGCCTTGCATTTCATTTTACATATATACTTTGCTTTTCCCTCCAGTGAATAATGAATAATATACAATATAGAGTGTAATGCCTAGGAATAAATCTAAACTGAATTCAGGGGGGAAAATCCAACTAAATTGTTACATTCATGTCAGGATCCAAAACAGTAAGATCTGATCAAGCAGATAAAAAGACAACACTTAAAACAATAATGGATATCAAATATATAAGCAAAAAAAAAAAAAAACCAAAAACTAAAGATTTGCAAGTGCATGGAATTAATAATGATGACATTTACTAAATCTACAGATGTCGCTGCATTCTCTTACTCCCATTTCTTCCAAATTTCAGTATATTTAATAATGCAGTTTGTTTTCTAAAGGTGAAAATTTTGATTGTTTCATGATTTTTATTGTCATAAGCCTTTCTAGAAAAATAAATTACTCTTTCTGACAGCTTAGGAAATGTAGGTTTACTGATCTCAAGGTACAAAAACATTTTGTGTTTATTTCGGTGAAGAAATCATCTACTCTCAATCTCAGTTCTATTAATAATTAAAATGATTTTTTGTAACAAAAAGTTTTCTCAAAAATATAGACAAATCTTTATACAAAACTTTAGCCCTGCCCATAAATCCTCATTGCTTAAACTAAGTTAACTTGAGGGATAACAACCCTTTGTTTAATGTGCACTTACATGCTAAAAAACTATCCTATGGTTTATTGGGTCAGTGAGTCCAAATCAAATTTTTGTTTATCGTTTAATTCCTCCCTTCCAGTCTGCTAATCCCCACGCTCAGGTTATTAATGTTTATAATCTTTTTCCCATTCATCACTATCAATAACAAACTTTTCCAAAGTCTCTGCTATGCCCAGAAGAGGAGGAAGTACAAAGGAAGGTCAGAATTTGGCCAAGTAATTAGAATTCCGTTAACATTTCTGTAGATAATACATGGTCCAGACTATAATGAAACCCTTTATCATGCTCTTCCACTCCAGTGGCTAAACAGTTTTTAACATTTATAAATAAAGAAAAAGAAGGTTATTCACCAAAAACTGGA
Organism: Haliaeetus albicilla; assembly: GCF_947461875.1. Taxonomy (NCBI): domain Eukaryota; kingdom Metazoa; phylum Chordata; class Aves; order Accipitriformes; family Accipitridae; genus Haliaeetus; species Haliaeetus albicilla. Next base: position 72,564,092 of record NC_091485.1, read on the forward strand.
AGTTCTTTTAAGATGTCCTGGTCCGCTTGAGTGTTTACGTATTGGTTACACACTCATATATATGATCTAAGCTACTTTTTTAGCCTAAGCCTTATCACCTCACTTAACACCTCACTCAAGGCGTGACCCACCCACATGCTGCTGAAAAATCACCCAAAAAAGGGTAGCGTACTTCCCTCACCCCCTTCAACTTCTCTCATTGTCCAAACTAAATTAAAAATAAAAAATGAGACTGATAAAAGGAAAAAGTCAACTGACTTTTTAAACTGCAAGTCTTAAAGAGTTTGCAATCAATTCCTTCAAGCTCTGTGTTGAATTAGTCTCTGGCCTCTCCACCACTGTTGAGAAGAGACAAATTGCATCTTTTCCTGCTGTCAACAAAAATGTGTCTAGCTGATTTGGGGTAAACTCGCTGTTGCTCTGTGTGGCGGTATGCTCCTCGGCCCCAGCCTGACCTCTATTTCCCGTAATCCTGTTCAAGTGGTGGTGGTCGTAATGGATGCGTCTGGTCGTGATGGCTGCATCCGGCTCAAAGTGGATTTGGGGGAGACAGATAACTACACAATAGCCAAGGGCTAATTTGAACAATGCACCCACCTAACCACAGCACTGGTCAATGTCTGGCTCAAGCCAAATTCAGAAGAAACTAACATCTATAGTCGGTATGTAAATATGACGATGAGTCAATTACCTTACTCCATAAATAGTGGACAGCCCAGGGCTCATTGAGCTCTCCTGCACGGCAGTGGGCTGCACGCCAGGATCTCCCCTTGAGTAGGGACGTCTCTCAAGGTTACTCCGCGAGGCTGAGAGAGTCCTTGCCGCAACAGATTCTCGTTAAGTGATTAACAGCATGCTAAATCTTGAAATCCTAAGTGATAGAAAAGATTCATTGCGCACATATAATCTTTTAGACATAAACCACTGACCAAGTCTGGGACTAAGTCTGGATCCAGCTGCACCTAAACTCCCCTCTGAGAAGGAGTTTATAACGCAAGGGGGGTCCTTTCTGAACATCGTGACTCAATGGGAGGGTCTCCCTGGCAGTTTTGTCTGACCCTGTCCTCTATGCAGTAAATAATCAAGTGTACATTGCCATCAAATCTTGTTAAACCACTGTCGCGTTTATTATCAAACTTTGTTAAACTGCTGTTTTATATCAATAAACATATTGCTACTTCTCTCTTACGAGTGAAGGGGCATCAATCCATCCGCGACACTCTGAGCCACTCAGTTAGGTGCAGAGATGCTCTCCAGACCACAGACTTTTGATCTGAACTTTGGGGCAATTTTATAACTCAAAAGACCAAGCAGCTGTTGGAAACTTACTCCTGACGATAAGTATATTATTACTACAGCAGCTTCAATGCAATTCTTCCTAAGGTATTTTCAACAAGAGCTGGAACTGAGGGAAAGCATCCGTCATTAGTTACAACCAGTGAATCAGGAGCACAAATCAGTGAATTAGAAACACATCTGATCTGGGCCAGTACAGTACCCACAGCAGAGTCAAATCTCTGGTTGGTATCCAACACAAATGGAATTCCAGACATGTTCAGTGCTGAAAATTAGGTAAAGCAGATGATCTTGGATGTTAGCTCTTTTATTTGGAAGCCAGAAATGACTCAGACAAATCAAAATGCTTTGTGCTTCATTGTACATTAGTTTCCTGACTCCATATCATACAGCCCTGTTAGTACCCACCAGGATCTGCAACGTGATTGTTGCCGATATAAAAGCAGCGCAGAGCTCCAATGCACTTACATGCATCAGAGATTTTGTGTCGTAACCAGGGAAAAACCGTAACAGGGTAAGGGCTGAAGATGAAAGGCTCCTCTTTGCAGATGCTGGCCATGTCTCATCATCAAACAAAAAGCATGGCTCAAAATAACTCGAGTAAGTGAAACAGCTGCACAATCATCTCTAGGAATCTTTGTACCTGTTTGAAGTAATGATAAAAAGTAACTCCACTTAACTTGAAGTGTACATATCTACTGGTGCAGAGACTGCTTTAGAATTATAGAGAATCCAAACTGCATGTCCTTGTATTGACAGTGGTCTTGACCTATGAAAACCTGATTCTATTTACACAAGAACATGCAAAATATGAAAAGCACACCCCCCCAGAAGATAGATAGAAACAAACCAGTTCTCATGAAGTGATAGAATTATATGTCAGCTGCAGTTACCATATTTAACTTGAACCATAAAAACTGTTCAGTATTTTCTGAAATTCAGAATACGTCTCTGTCCTCTTTTTCTCTTTGTTACCAGAAAACAGCTGCTGTAAAGCTCCATTCTTCTCAAATGAGAGGAAGCCTAGTGGGGAGGACATACTGGACAACAGTACTGTTTCCAAGCAGGCTTTCATGAGGAAAGTTCCTGAAAAGGATGGAGAAAAGCTGGTGGGCAAAGTAGTTATTCTTACTGGTAAAGGATCTAACAGTAGGGTTCACTTCAAGATAAAAACCCTGTACTGCTGTCTACTCAGCTGTTTAAACACCCATTAAACTCAAAGGAGGAGACAAAGAGGATGGTCCCTTGAAGATCCAGGATGCCATGAGGATGACCATTACCACTGTGTATCAACAAATGCAGCCAAAGCAGATAAGGGAGACTGAGAATCCCCTTGTAAAGCTAAAGATCATTGCTGGAGCCCGATTAGGGGGTCAAAGAACAAATGACAGCTTTTGTAAAGTTAGTTCAAGCCTCAGAGGCACTCATTAAGCACAAGGAACTGTATCTCCCTGTTCTCCAGCTCTACCACAATGGGGTTTCTTGTTGGCAGAGTACTTTGCCTCTTACAGATTCTGAGAAAATACTATCTAAGCTGCAGGACATGCCCATCACATCAACCTGTGACACAGTAATGACACAGGTTTGCCTTAATTCAGTACATCAACTGTAACTACAGGTATGCTGTAAATAACATGTTATGGATCAGAATAATTCCAGGTATCTCAAGGATGCAGATAGACAATATACTTCTATTAAGATAATTTCATTGTCAAGATGTGAGAGACTCAAAGAGTTAACATCTCAAACATTGCAGTGGGGCAAGTTCTGCTTAAAGACGAACTCCGAGTAACAACAAACCCTGCCCAGCAAGGAACCACAGATGAAAAGCCCATCAGCTCAGACATCAGCAACAGGGTGGGGAGGGCCGTGCTAGAGGGTGCACAGCTCCCTGTTCTGATACAAAGATCAAACAACAGCCACATCTGCAGAGAAGGGGAAGTTACTCCCCACACAACCCCCAAGCCCAAAGGCCCACAAACTGCTCATTAGCCTGATGAGTTCGAGCACCCTCCCAAAGGACCGGCAAGGATGATAAAAGGACACAAACTGAAGCCCTAGGGGTGCAAGCCCACCCGAACTGGACCTCTCAGCTGACTGAACCAATGCTGGACCCAGGACCAATGAAATCTTTCTCTCTTCCTTTTTCTCTCTCTTCTTCTCTCTTTCCTTTTCCTTTTCCACAATCCCTACACCTCATCCCTTTAGACATAAACCGTTGACCAAGTCTGGGACTAGGAGTGGATCCAGCCGCCCCTGGGCCTTTCTCTGAGAAGGAGTCCAGAAAGCAAGGGGGTCTGCTCTGAACCTTGTGACTCAACAGGAGGGATCTCCTTATTCCCTGAATTGATGTATATGGTTACCCTGGGTTACACGGTTTACAGAAGTAGTTTCATGCCAATTCCTGTTGTGAGAAACCACACCACCTACTATCATGCCTCCCCAGTTCAGTTTCCTTCTGTCATGAGTAAAATCTTTAACTGATCATTTGGTATCCTTTCACCTTAATTTAGCCTGAGGGAATTCCAAATTAAACACAACTCCCTGGTCTGTCCAGCCTGGGTCATGACACAAGAAAAAGCTTCCAAGATGTTCTTGGGAAGTCCTGGAAGTTTTAATGCTGTGGAAGCTCCAGGGAAAGACTGAGATGTCCCCGGAACTGTGCAACGTGGGGCTCACTGAAGAACACTGTGACCTGACAGAGGGCTGCAGTAAGGCATCGACGACAGAAACGCTCACAGCCATAAGCACCACCAGAGCAGATGAAGACTATTTTTTTTCCTTCGGTTGAGGCTGATAAAGGCTGCTTGACTGAGGTCTGCTCCACCCCACACTGTAAATACCCACAGGGCCATAAGGCAATAGAGAAGGTAGTTCTGCTATTCATGACAGAGCACTAACCAACGACCTTCCTCAAGACTGAGAATTCTGAAACTTTTTGTCTTTTTCATTTGAAAAGAGGAAATCAAGAAAAGAAAATCTATGTGCTTTGGGATCAAACATCAAAAATTTAGATTGAGAGGTAGAAACAGATTGAAATGAGTGAGACCCTCAAAGCCTAACAGCTTCAAAGTTGACATCCAAAACTGCAAATCACCTATAAATATTTTTGTCTAAGCATTAGGAACACAAGCAAGGCAATATTCTAAAAGGGACACTAGGGAAACTAGAAAAACACAGCTGCAATGTCATGCTAAGAATGACACAGGTAGATGAAGTCTCCTTCATGAGGTACCCATGTATTTTAAGGACATTAGTTCATTCAGTACAGAAGTTAAAGTATTTGGTGGCAAGCAGCTGGAAATGCACACAACCTTGTTGGAAAGTGTACATGGGGCAATCACTCAAAGACAAAACACCTGTATTTATTTTTAAAACAACCAAAAAAAGGGTGAAAAGCAAACTATACAAAGAGAACAGACACAGTTCCTATAAAGCATTATTTCGACAGCCAGTTTTCATTAATAGAAAAATACCTGAAGATCCTAGACTTTGATCAAATAATGTGTGCAGAAGCAGCAAGCTATTTTATGAGATTCCAAGACAAGCTTCTCTCAATTCCATCAGGGAAAAAAAATTAGAAAGACAAAATGCAAGTCACTGCATGGTGAAACTGCCCCTGTTCCAGTACCTTACACATCAGTCTTAATTGTGGATTTATCGAAAATGTAGTAATTAATGTGGGGATAATTAAGAGGTGGTTTGTGGTTTTTTTGGTCTGGTTTAAATTGCTGATTGGTATATTCAATCTTTAGGCTATTTTATGTATAGCTGGGGTTTTGGTTTTATCCTGAAATTGCATTGTTTTTCAAAAATATCTAAAATGTCAGAAACGAATACCCATTAAAACAGGAAAAGACTGCATAAAGATGATACACAGTACAAACTATACCTGTACTTTCTAAGGGAGAAATCCACACAGCCAGAGCAAGGCAGCCAGAAACCACTTCCCAGCAAACATACAGTTGTACTGAATCATTAAGCCAGCACAGTGCTTAAAAGGATAAATCTCAGTTTTTACGTGCAAAATAGAATCCAACTTTAACTACTGAGCCAAGACCACTGCCTCTTTAACAATGTTATAAAAAGCTACTTGGCTTTTCAAATTTAAAAAAGTCAGCATCACATAAATATGCTCACAAATGGTCTAAAAATAACTTTAAGCTGCCTACCCAAAAGGTCAGAAGCAGTAGATGCAAAGAACTGAAGCTCTACAAAGAGCTTCCGATAAGGAAAATACTATTGACAAATGTGAAGGTGTTGCCACGGGTTGACAGCTATTTCTATACATTTTTTCAGTGTCAATTTACACCAAATTATACTCAAGCTAAAATGGCTCGAGATATAGGTGCAAACTCAAATATGCAGTTCTCATCAGTGAACCACTTTACTGGTGTTCAGAGCATACTTATGTGAACTTATTAACCGAAATTAAACTCTGGTGCATGTCCTTTCCACTCTTTACTAATTATGTACATAGGGAGAATAAAGATAAATGTATTTGAGATGCACTAAGGCAGAAACCAGTAATTTTCAACAATTCACTGTAGTCTAGCATGCCTCGTTACTATGAATGCAGAGAACATGTACAACGTTGATCACACTACATCAGAAACTTTGTTCTTGTCGATACTCTAATGCATTCTTCTCCAGTTCCTGGTGGAAACTAGATCAGCCATATCTCAGCACAGCCATTACTTTAACATACATCATGCTTCTCAGAGTTGAAAAATATAGTGGAAATAGTGATAACGATGGGGACTCAGACTTCCTTGAGGTTTTTGGGTTTGGGTTTTTTTTGTTTTTATGGCTGTGGCGGGTCTACACTGGGTAGAACATCGTATCACAAGAGAGAGCGCTCCTCTTTGTAGACCTTAAAAAACAATCTAAGACCATCAGTAAGTGTGCTCTGAACACCAGTAAAGTGATTCACTGATACAACAATTTAGGGACTTCAATGATTCTACATCGAGTTGAGTTTATCTAGCTTGCAAAAGATGAAGGACTAAGTCAATCCTCCTGGGATCTGAACCTCTGATTTAGGGACTCTAAATATTTCAAATCTGATGTTTCAAGCATTCTCCCATCCCCTCCAGCTATACTTTTTTTCTTACTATGCTTTTTTAAAACTTTAATGTTTTCCCTTGAAATGGGCACAGAAAGTATTTGATTACCGAAGTAAGAAGTCATGGGCTGAAACAAAGCCATATGAAATACTGCAGCCTGTCAAAGGTGATAAGTGCCTCTGATTATCCTTGACTGCATTCCCTGGGCTCAGCATTTCATTAAATAGCAATGCTCTCTTTTAAAAATAGATTTACCACTGTCATGTCCTGAGGTTCTTTCATGTTTTAGCTAAAGCTATGTACAGAAATACTACTTTCCTCAGTAATTATATTTGATTTTCAGTTCCAATGTTACTGATAAGATTTCTTAAGTTTGCGTAATATGACCTTAAACAAGTCAAAAACACTAAACCAGATTTTTCTTTCTAAGATCTCCCTTCAACTGGATGAATGAGTAACTTCCTGTGAGAAATTATGAAATGCCTTAACAATTATATATAAGATTAAATGAGGTGAATTTGGCTGTTACATCCTTGAAGAAGGACAATACAGTCAAACATTGATGCATGTAAAAATAAATTGGGTATTTGCTGTATGTTAACAAAATTCTTCTAGCACATTTCAGGATAGAAAGTGTCGTCAGCACCTGCTTAATAATGCCTGATCAAAATCTGTACTTTTTTTTTTACTGATTATGATAGTTTCAAGTAAAATGACTGACCATGTATTAGAAATAAGAAAACCCATATATTTATGTGGGTGGAAATCTTAAGAAAACATTGAAAAGAGCAAATATGTTTTCAAATAAATCTTTTTTCTTGATGTATTCAACATAAATGGCTCTGCTCTGTAGAATACTTATCTAATTGGGGACAACAACAGGAAAGATGAATTGATTTACTGTTAACTGAAACTCAGAAAACAATACTTTCCACAAGATGTCAAATCTTCATTTTCTTTCTTCATTGGTAGAAGACTCATCAAACATCAGATGAGGTTAATGCAGCACTACCAGAAGTCAGGACAGAAAGAAAAATTAAAACACAATACCTGTCTCTGAGAAGAAAATCTAAGTTGCAGCATCCCACAGATAAGCTTTAGAGTACCACCCAACTACAGATTAATTATTTATAAGGAAAACATAGTCAGAATTACCTAGTGCTTCCTGCAAGTCAAGATGTTCTTCTAAATTGGAAACTCTAACTCAAATATTGAGAACTTTTGAAAATAGTTTTGAAATGGTCTACCATTTCATTTGTGATAAGGAGATACTCAGTTGTATTCTAATGAAAATTTCTTAAGAACACGGTAACTATAACTTAGCCTAGTAGATCAAATTACTAAGGTATATGTTGCAGATTAAAGACTACCACTGAAAAAGATGAAGAGGTGAAAAGAAAGGAATGATGTCTGAGCTGGTAAACCAAATCAACAACTGACTGATTTTTCTTTGAAAATAAAGCTAAGGCAACAAATAAAAGGAAATTACATGGCAAAAAGGTGCAGTGTTTTGTATTCCCCTTTTAAAGTAAGTACAGCATCATTTTGGAATAAAGACCTCTTGCACCACTATTTCCTAAGATGTAAAAATGCATGCTTCTGTGGCTCCACTGCATCCTACATCAATGGAGAAAATACTTCAGCTACAGGTTGAATTTAAACTCTTAGAGAAAAAAAATTAATAGAGCAGGTATGATCATTATTATTCTTCTTTTTAGTCTAATTAAAACCTATAGCTTGAAAGATTCTCCAGGGTCACAGGCTCCAGCTTCCAGCTGCAATAAGCAATATATCATGTAATGCAAAGTCCTGCCCCAGGAGAGGAATAACCCCAGGCACCAGTAGAGGCTGAGGCAGACTGGCTGAGAAGGCCCTGGGGGTCCTGATGGACAAGTTGCACATGTGCCAGCAATGTGTCCTTGTAGCGAAGAAGGCCACGGCCGCCTGGGCTGCATTCAGCACCGCATTGCCAGCAGATCAAGAGATGTGATCCTTCTTCCCTGCCCCGCACTGGTGAGACGCATCAGGTGTCCAGTGCTGAGCTCCCCAATACAAGTGAGACATGGACATACTGGAGCAAGTCCAGCCCAGGGTCACGAAGGTGATTAAGGGATGAGAGTATTTGTCATATGAGGAGAGGCTGAGAGAGCTGGGACTGTTCAGCCCAGAGAAGAGAAGGCTCAGGAGGATCTTATCCATGTGAATAAATACTTGATGGGGGCAAGGAGAACAGAAAATGGATCCAGGCTCTTCTCTGTGGTGCCCAGTGACAGGACGAGAGGCAATGGGCACAAATCAAAATACAGGAAATTCCATCTAGACATAAATTCCATCTAGACATAGTAGAAACCTTTTTTACCGTGAGGGTGGTCAAATGCTGGAACAGGTTGCTCAAAGAGGCTCTGCAGCCTCTGTGCAGCCTGTGATTGTGTATGTGATTCTGTAATCTTACTCATAAAATTATCAATTCTGTCTTCCAACTATTTAGGGAGACTGTAAGGGCAAAAAGCCAGTCTAAAGGTTATTTCAAAATGTCTATCCTCTAATAGTTCCACATTCCAGGTTATGTTTACTAATAAATAATTAGAAAGCAATGGGAAAAAATCTTCAACTGATAATAAATAAAATATTCCCAAATGTTAAAGGGGCTGAAAAACACAGCACAAAACATTTAGAAGATTGCTCTACAGGAATAAATATTTATGTCATCTGCAAAACGAAAGCATTTCTATTTATCAGGTGAAGTTATGCAGAGTTGGCTTGTTTGGGTTTTTTTACATTCAAGTACTTGAAAGATTGCTTGCATAAGGCATAGTTAGCTCAGAAAACATGTTAACACAGTGGAAGAGAAATGTACACAAGAATCTGTGGGATCATTCCCTGCTCATTATCTCTGCCCTCACAAAAACTGAAAGTTTTCTTGTACATTCATTTCATACTCTTGTTTCAATTAATTTCACAAAAATGAATTCTCTGCAAGGAAATCTCCAACCTTCAATTATTCCCAACACCTACACAAAATATTACCTGAACGGAGAGGGGAAAAAAAGGAAAATTTTTTGCTTCAGAAATCTGTTCATTTGAGATGGTGAGCGGCTTAAGGTGAAGGGGTGAGAGGAAAATAGCGGTTAAACTGGGGAATAAGTGAGAGAGAGAAGAGGAGCAAGATGCAAAAGGGAACCCCTAAGGAATTTTATAATGCTGGGTTTTATACATGGCTACTTAATGCACCCAGATTGATACAAGGCAGATGTAATGCATATGCCAGGTCAACACCTGAGTACAACCCAGTAGGTACATCTGATGAACATAGTCTGCAGAATTTAGCACTTTAGCACCCAGGAACAAATAGATAACATGAAGACAAGTAAACTCGTACAGGTATGCTGTTCTGAATCGCCAAGCAGCTTTCAAAGTGAGCGCTGAACTTAATCTAATGAGAGTTTTAACAGTAAAGCCCAATCATCACAATGATTGTGGAATTGCATTTCACTATGGCTTTTAATTACTAGTGTTTAAGGTTGCCAATTTACTCAACAATGTTCTGTAACAATAAAGAACATTATTTACTGAGTACTTAATAAACAGGAAACTGGGTTCTAATGGGAATCACCATGCAAGGAGGAGGGTGCTGGTTCAGAGAGTCGTAAGTAAAACTAACCATAATACGCCAAGATAGCTCAGATGAAACATGCACCATTAAACTTCAGATAGATGAAGAATTTGCTGTAACAGTAAAAGTTTTATTCTCTTTTTATTTGAGAAGGTCATAGAAGTTAGTGCATCTAAGCTCAGTATTGTTTATCTTCTGGCAGTATCCTGAATCACTAAGACTTGGGATGCAACATAGGCCTTCCTAAATTGAGGTGCAGGGATGACCTTCTGCTAGATTCAGAAAAAAAGAAAATACTCTTTGATTATTCTCTCAGATTGCTGATTATAATGCAACAGATCAACCTGCAGTGCTTATAAAACACTTACATGAACTTGAAATAGTATGTTCAGCATGTGGTATTTATTCACTCTTCATTTACAGACAGCTCTCCTCCACCAGAATTGTAAAGCTTCTTATTCTCACGTTCTCCTTTTGAGACCTAAGCACATATCTGACTCTAGTATCAAAAAAAAACATTGACAACAATCACTTCAGTAACACAGACTACTAAAAGCTCATCAAATCTGTACTTTCCCTCTACTATGGTTTCATAGAGGATTCTTGGTGAAATTCAAGGTCTCAAGCTTTATTCCTCAAAATGCTCCATGTTATGGCAGTAACTATCTGTAATTCTTTTATTATGTAAATAAAGTGAATTTCAGGATGATATTAAATGGTTGTAACTAAAGCAGAGCTTGAAATGTGTGCGTTCGTGAACCAATTCTTCTTGTTCATCTCCTCCTACATCCAAGCATATCAAAGGAGCCCTACTGCTCCTTCAACAGCAGCAGCTCCTGTTGGATTAACAGGCTGAAACACTGGCTGCCTTCATCAGAACTCCTGACAACCAGGAGGATACATAAGAGACTTCACAACAAGAAACTTGAAAGAGTCTATATTGGTTTGAGAAGGCTTGAAGAGTATAAATAATGTCATAGTAATTAATTAGTGTCCTGTTGTCCTGATTTTGGCTGGGATAGAGTTGTCTTCCTAGTAGCTGGTATAGTGCTATGGTTTGGGTTCGGTATGAGAAGAATGTTGATAACACCCTGACGTTTTCAGTTGTTGCTAAGTAGTGCTTAGATTAAGTCAAGGATTTTTCAGCTTCTCATGCCCAGCCAGTAAGAAGGCTGGAGGGGCACAAGAAGTTGGCACAGGACACAGCCAGGGCAGCTGACCCAAACTGGCCAAAGGGGTATTCCATACCATGTGATGTCATGCCCAGTATATAAACTGGGGGGAGTGGGGGTGGGGGGATCGCCACTCGGGGACTAACTGGGCATCGGTCGGCAGATGGTGAGCAATTGCATTGTGCATCACTTGTATATTCCAATCCTTTGATTATTATTATTGTCATTTTATTATTGTTATTATTATTATTACTAGTTTCTTCTTTTCTGTTCTATTAAACTGTTCTTTTCTCAACCCACGAGTTTTACTTTTTTTTTTCCCGATTCTCTCCTCCATCCCACTGGGTGGGGGGGGAAGTGAGCCAGCGGCTGCGTGGTGCTTTGTTGCTGCCGGGGTTAAACCACGACACCTGTCTTTACCGCGGCTACCAAGTCCTTTACCAGTCTCATTATTACTTTTATCTAGAAGTGTCATCATGTGATACTAAGCGTTCTCCTATGTAAAAGGCCAAAGTACTAGAAATAAGTAGCAAATTACCAAAACAACTAAAGCACTTTTCTGAGGTTATGCCAGTATGTTCAAAACAAGTTATTTTACATTAATTACTACTGATGAGTGCAAGCAGAAAAGACAGAACTAACGGCAGGCCATGTACCTCAAACATTAAATCATTGTAATTCAGCTAATTTGGGTATTTCTATTTACTTTCTGTAACTTTTACTTCTGATTTTTGCACTTTCATTTCACTAGCTACCAAAAAACAGTACAAAACTATAACACAACTCTTCATCATTATCAGGCTTTATCTGACTTATGACCATTTAATTCCTTATTGAATCTTTCTTTTTTTAATCATACCCAAAATGAAATGGATTCTTTGCCCTCTGAAGACAAATATACAAATTTGCTGAGCAGCATAATAAAGACTATCATGTCTTACAGACAATACTCTCTGTAGGAGTAAACCTTTCCTTTACCTTGACAGATGCAATTCAAAATGGGGCACAGTGTAAAATCAAAATATTGAAACTGTCAAATATAATCGCTGTTCTGGCACACCATGCAAAATTGAACCTTTATTTTATAGACAAGAAAGATGTTTTATTGCTTTAGCAGACCAAGGTCTCGAAGATGACTCAGACTTACCCTGAGGAACATAAGAGTCTAAGGCGGCAGATAAACACAAACCACACAGACAAAAGCCCACTCTTCTAGTGTATATTACAGGTGAGTCTGCAGCTGAGAGAGTATAATTTTACTGTTGAGAACTGGAGAGGTTATAAGCATAATGTTCCTCTTTGTTCTCTTCCTTACTAACAAGCACTGTGAAACAACAGTGTTGTGTTTTTAAACACAAACTAAGATTAACTCTTCTTTCCTGAACCCTTCTCTCCTCTGATGTTTTTTGCTATTTCAGCAACACTAACCTTCCTGATGCATGGGAAGGTAGGTTTCTACTTTCTCACTTCTTTAGATTGTTTCCTTATAATGCAAGTTTCTTTCCACTCTAAGAGATCCCAGCTCTTTATCTTCTATACCTCCTATCACTGTCTCTATGCCTAAATCTGAAATGACTGAATGTGTTATCCAAACTTACTATTTCAAATTAATTTCCTTAGATCAGTTTTTGATGCTCTCCAACCTAATCCCTGCTTCTTCCATTTCACATTCTTAAGAAGGATTACAAACATCTCATCAAGATCAAATCTGAAAGTCTGCATCATTATCACCTATAATACTTGTGCTGTGTCTGACACAGCTGACCCTTGCTGCTTTTTATTTGCATTGCAATCAAGAGAACAACACTTAATTCCTACTAGAAAATGTCTAATTTGTAGGAGCTTTGCCTTTTTATGTGCTTTCATGTCTGGCTTGTTGGGCTCCAATTTCAGTTTCCACTTCTGATCCAACCACCCAACCTAGCCAAAGCTCTGTCCTTGCTCTTGTCACACCACTACAGGTTTTGGCATGAACCTCCTGGTCTTCTGCCTGCAGCCTCACTTCTGGCCATGGACACACCTTATTTCCTAAGCTTGTAGACCATTTAGGTTCTCCGATTTTCTAAGCTTCAAGTCAGGTCAGTCCTGAACAAATTTTTTTGATCAGGCACTTGCTTAATTACAACCTTTTCCTTTCTGAAAAATTGGGTTGAATCCAACTTAATCCATTACCTAGACACAATATCCTGAAGATCACATTGTCTACTTGGGATTTCTTAAAATAGAACATTATTCACTTGCTGGCCAAAGGAGTTCTGTACCTGTACCATCTTATTGCTTACCTGGATGGTATAAAAGCAGTTTAATGACAGCAGAGGCTCCAGTGTTGCTTGTCAGAGAACTTTGAGCATATTACTGCTTTTTTATCTTGTGCATGCTGTTACTCTTTTCTAAAACTGTTTCTGAAATGTGAAGTATTGTTTCTCCTAGGTTATATAATTTATTTCTTTATCAGCATGTTCTGCACATTATTCAAGACCATTGACAATAATTAGTTTTGCTTTAAACACTAAGAGAACAAGATTGGGTTTGGAAATTTGTCAGACTTATTTCTGAACTGAAATAAGGAAAAACATTTAAAAAGTGCAATGAAATATGTGTGTAACAGTAAATGATGATTTTAAAAAAAATCTTAGATCAGCAACAGAATGCTGTCATAGTATGTATTATTTATTTTAAATTATTTTAAAACCCTGTAGACGATCATTATTTCTGTGCAAGATCATTAACTCTGTGTAAACGTATTAGACACTACACTTAGATGTGAATAAATTTCATTTGTACGATCTGAACCAGGCTTGAAAAATAGTGAATTTCCAAGTGATTAGCTCTCAGCATGTTAGTTCTTCAGTAGATTCAGAAAAGCATATTCTATTTGTTAGTTTTTAATGCAATGTATTTCCAACTACAGAATTGTAATTATATACTTTTTCATGGCATTAGTACTGTTGATAGTAGATACGGAGCTAAACTATGACATGCAACACACAGCCCACAGGTAGTCTGCAAGGCATTGCTGATCACTTGGTAGGCTTGCCAGGTACTGACTGAACTTTTGGGAGCCTAAATCAAAACCAGACATGCTTCAATCGAACTGTTCAATTAGCTCATCAGAGTAAAATGTTAATCGAAAATTACAACTTTTTCTCAGATTCGGCATATGCACCTTGCGCAGCAAGTTCTACTGAAATAATTTCCTGCTGGCTTTAGCCACAGGATTGTGGCTAAATCAGTATTTAATTGGTCCTCACACAGTCATTTTTGTGAGACATGCAGTGGAGGTACCAAGGCTCAATCTTTCACCAAAAGATGGTACGGAGATCAGGACTGCAGAACCTCTTCCAAACGTGAACTGAGACCCTAACACGCATTAAATTCCTAATGGTGCCCAAGCACACTGGCACTGAGGGATCTTCCACACCTAAGAGATGACAAAAAATTACATTTTATCTTCTTCAGTTTTGCTTTTCATTATATATGCAATCATTTTAACTGAAGTACAACAGAGAATACCCTGTTGGGTTAAATTTTCTAATGTGAGCAATAGAATGCCATGTCCCTGGAATAATTCCTACAATTTCTACCATTTCAGCTTAAACATTTCCACAGTACTCCACACTCAAATAAGCATAAAGTATTAAAAGTAAAAATAAATTTCTACTATAATGTCCTATATCTGAAATTCCTTTATATGACTCCATATCTGTCATGCAGTTTCTACTTTGCCATCTGAATGGTCTTAAAATAATCAAAAGTTCCAAATCAAGCAAGGCAAATACTCACTATTTTTTAAACTTAGAAAAAAAAATATTAAAAATTGTTTCTTGTTCCCCCAAATCATATGTATTTTACATATTTAGTACACATGGCATATAACCAGAACCTGAGTTCTGTTGTAGAGCTCAGACAAAGCATCAGGGTCCCACCTCTACTGCAGTAGCCTGACACAAATTGAATGAGTTTAAGTAAATCAACAACTTTAAGTAAGCAGATTTTATAACATGCTAGTAACATTGCTGTAACTTATCAGGTATTAATAATAAACAGTTGCTAAACAATTACACACCCTTTTAATGAACTTGTGCTATATAGAAACTTATAGAACTCGTGCTCCATGAAAACAAATGTGTGACTCTGATTCTGTGATTCACCTGCTCAGAGACCCTTAAACAAGTACATCTGCCATGCATGACTGTAACGTGCTGAGGTTGTCAGGAAGCCACATCTGGAAAACATTAGTTACCAGGATACTGTATCTCGACAGAGGTTGAAGAAAAGCAGGGATGCCTCCTGTTGGAAAAGCAGCTAACCAACCATTATATATTGATCACATACATATTAACTGCATAGAACTGTGAAACAACCTGTTGCAGTTGCCCATGACTGAGAACAGAGATGGAATCATTTTTAGACTGTATGTAGGATTGCAATAAAGCAAATTAGCTGCACAGATTCCTCTGCTTCAGAAATAGGTATGCAGAATTGATCACTGGTACTCTGTAATGCTATACATGTAAGCATTACCTCACCATCACTAGAGGAAAATATACCTCTAATGCTTGTGCTTCCTCTAGTATCCCACCTGTAAGGCTTAGCTGTAATTTGTATGCAACGCAAGTATCTTCTAGTAAATAAAGTAATTCTGAAAACCTGTTACCTTCTTTTAGATTGACTAATTTTACTCTTAATCAGCATCTATTCAGTTTTCATTCACAGAGGGACACAAGGT